>NC_051193.1:58301757-58673424 GCF_015220075.1 Falco rusticolus | reverse complement strand
TGTAATACAAACCTCCCATGTAACTTAATATATAGGTGAATTGAAGCTCTGAGACAGTACAGTTCTTGTAACACAAAAATGGTTTGCACTGGGTACATGTGGCTACATAAAATGCCTTTCAGACAGTGGGGGTTTGCACAGATAGTTGTAAGAACACAGATAAGTTTTTCTTCTTCAGTTAAAGCACAGGCTATTCACATGACATCTACCATGGCTCTTGTAGCCGTCCACTGGAGGGGGACATTATACACACTTATGTATAATTTTTTAAATAAATTAATAACCCCCAGAGGAGTACCAGTGAATCACAGTCTGGACAGAACTTTCCAAATGGTCACCCGCTCTTCTGGCTAGCCAAAGTTCAGTTCAGACTGGGGTTACTGCTGAAGGTGCGTGAAGGATGGGATTCATCAGGTTTCTATTATGAAAATCTTTCACTGGTATAAATAGAAATAGGTAAAGCATAAAGCAAGTAGTTCTGATACTACAATTGACTGATAAAGTGTAGGATTCATTGTTCTAATGAGACTGAAAAATGTAAATTTGGAATGACATACAAATAGGTACATACATCTGTACAAACAGGGAATGTTATGGCTCATTTTAATTTAGTTGCTGCTGTTAGTGAGGCAAGATACAAAATTACATCTTTTTTAACTCACTAATGCAAACAGCACACATGAGATCAAAATGGAAATGTTATTACTAATGGCAAACAAATATTCCTTGTTTTTAAAGTGCTTGATCTATTTTTACATAGTTGTTTTTTTTTTTTTCAGGAGACAACCATTTATTGTTGCAACTTCTCTCTAGCTCTATGCTAGAGTTTGTGTGCTAACCAGGCACATATTATTTTAGATTGTCTGATAAATGCAATGAACTTAGTGTGGCTGGAACATCTATAAATTGTGGCTCTAATTACAATTTCAACAGGAAAGGAAGATGACGAATTAGATGGCTGTGACCTACACAGGTTTACTTTTTTCAGTACCATTAGAAAGTGTCTTTGTCTCAAAAAAAGTCCCTTATCCTTAAATTCTCTCAGTAGTGGAGGAATTTGGCCATGCAATTCCATTATTCTGAGGGCTGAGTGACTAAATCCAGTGCAACTCTGAGAAATTAACTCTGCTATACTGATTTATCATCATCATTGTCTATTAGTCAATTCTAAACCCCTGGACCTTGTGACAAATAAAGTATTCTAGTAAGTGCAGCATTTTAAATTCCAGTTAAATTACATTCTGCTTTTTAAACTCAATTATAAAGAAATCAATTGTAAAATTTCTTTCTACTATGAAGTATGAAGAAAATCATAGTTCCAACTTATAGCAAATGCTAGATATTTATGCTGTTGTATGATTTACGGTATCCTGATGTATGTGCTCAAAGCAAGGTAAAAGATTCTCAAGGTCAACTAAAGTACTCTAAAATGAACATGTATTGAAATGAACAGATTTAGAAATAGTGTCCATTTTGATTTGTACAATTAGTCTTGTAAAGCATATGAAGCTTTCCAAGGCTTAAGAATTGCAAACTAAGGGAGTAAAAGCATGGTACAAGAGAAGCCTGTAAAACCTGACTTAGCTGTCTGTGGTTGAAGATCTTTGAATTACAAAGAAAGACTCTGGAGTCTGAGGGTCTGGGATCCAGTTACTAGCTGATTTTTTGGGGTGTAGTTTCTCATGCAAGACTCTGCAAAGCGTATTGTGTGTAGTTTATTCTTAACCATTATTGAAGTCCCCCACAGAAAAGCCATACTCCATGGGATCCTCAGCCTGTTTATTCACGATGATGCAACTAGAATAGTTCATATTATAACACATGCTTGAATGAAAGAGTTTTGTGAATTTCTAGAGTATATTAGGAACATAAAGTACTTCATTAGAATGTATTACAGTGGAAAGGAAATCCTACTGTAAATATCTAGAAGTAATATATTTAAACATTTCATTAGATGGTTGATATAGTAGCAGAAAAGAAAAAGATGCATTTTGCCTATCAAAAGATTATTCATACTCAGAGATGTGGAAGTTGCAAACTAGTTATTTGGGGGGGAAGGTAAACCTATCTTTTGCATATTTGTGACTACCATTGGTAAATAATGTACTTGTGTGTGTCAGGGAGTGACTAGATCATTACCAACCAACTAAAGTCAGCAATCAGTTGAAATAACAGAGCTTGACAGTGACTGAGGTGGTATTTTTCTAGCGGCCTGACAGCTGAGGGATATCTAAGTTGCCAGAGAAAGAAAAACGATGTATAACTGGCAACCTAAAAGCTGTCTGTTGGATTTACTTTCTGATAACTTTTGTCCAAGGCACTTCAAGGTCAATATGCTTTCTGCACTGTGCCCCTTATAGAACTAAGTTTTTTTCATTCAATTTCTTGTGCAGGGGAGCTGTGAAGAAAGTGTGTGTGTGTGTCTGTGTCTAGGTTTAGCTATAATCCTTGGCTTTAGAAAAGTTGAGAACTTCCAAACCTTTGTCAAATACTTTTCTTGCACCTTTACAATAGTTATTTGCATCTGTGTGACTGAGAGTATATAAAGCTAATTTCTATATAGCTTTTAATTTTAAACTGTTAATTTGATGCCTCCTTCTCATGAGTTATCTACTGAATAGTACTTATCAAATGAATATCTGAAAAGGGTCAGCCATTAAACAAAATGAATTCTTCATTGTGAAGACTGTCATTTGTATTTTTAGTTGTTTTTTGGGCTAAATTAAGGGGCAGAGAGAAGTTCTGAGACCACAGCTGAGCAAAATGTGACTTTGCTAATCTCAGAAGTTTCTTTCTTGGCCCTGTGCTTCCAAGTCTGCCATATACATCGAGTGCTCTCCTTATCATCCTGATGATGCTGCACTTGCTATGTGTTTCCAACATAATGATTTTATAAAAAAGAGTGCTAGTAACACTCTTCTTAATATACTTACTCCAAAAGAAAGATCTTCCACATACTTGCAGGCCTTTTCATCGTCTCTTTGCTTTGCTTGCTCCTTGAGTGGATTTATGAGCGGTGATGGAGTGAAACAGACACTGTATGCTTGTTGAATGGAGTCAAGGAAAGTCCTCTGCAACTTCCCCAGCTTTGATGAAAGATAAGATAGCTAATTTTTATCTTTTTGTTTTCCAAGTTTTTTTGTTAGTTTATGGTGTTGTTTTTTTTTTTTTTTAGGGGTTTATTTTGTGACTCTGTTGCTGGTGTATTCTTTAGATTAACAGGGTACTTTGTTTAGGATCAGCACTTCCCTAAATGAAGCTATATATGAATGTCATAAATGAAGTATTCTTTAGGTATACATGTTCATGTGAATTTAAGCACCTCCATACACCCCCATTTTCTTGTGAAGCAGTTATTTAGAGAGCACTTGGTTTCACAGGGTGGAAACTCATAACTGTAGAGTATTTTGAATATGAATATGAATATGAATATGAATAGGAAAGAATTCTTGATTAGTTCATCCTTCCACCTTCCAGTGTCATCAAAAAGTCTCCCACTCCTGTTGCTTTATATATTTTCTCATGGACAGCTTATCCAGAGTTTCCCCTAAAGAGTTTGGTTTAAATAACATGTTGCCAACGCGTTACTCTTTGCAATAAGAATGAAAATTAATTTGTTCAACTTCACCAGTACACATTGGTTTGGAAAAGGGGAAAAGAAAAAAAAAAGGCAATTGCCTTTAAGTTAAGCATCTTAGAGTCAAACTTTTCTGAAATCAGTGTCACAGTGATAAACATTTTTTGATACTAAGTCCAGAATTTTAAATCTTTGAAAATACACATCAGGAGATAAAAGAATACCTTTAGAGTTCGGTGCTGGTTCTGTGCTGCCCTGATTGAAGGGACCCTTGAAAGGCACAGCAAGGCACACATCCAGGGGAGCATGCTGGACTGAGCAGTCCTGACAACCATCAGCATTGAGCAGAGTGCCCTTGCAGGGAGCACAGAAGACAAGAGAAAGTCTTGTGGGTTGTAAGGGAAATGAGAGAAATATGTGGCACCTGTAAGTGAAATGTTGAACCCACTTGAAAGCTTTAACTCAGACTCTTAAACAAATTAAACACTTACATGTTCTGGGTTGTTTTTTTTTTTTTTTTTAAACCTTTAACTCCTTATATACCTTTTTTTTTGATGGTATTTTTGCTCCTCTTACATCTCCCCAAGGGATTGTGATCACATAATAGCATATTCCACAGTAAAATGCACTATCATCTTAAATTATGAGATCATTAAAAATCAGACTGAACTTCTGAACCTTACTTGGTCAGCAGCTTTTTACCTTCTGAAATTAACAGTGTTTTGTGGATAGTTTGGTGTATTGGCAAAGATTTTTAAAAGAACTTCTCACTCCTAGTGGTAAAGAAAGCAAGTACTTGTGCTGAAGATGTGCGTGGAGACCAAAACGTAAAAAACACCATCTGTGACCTAAACTGCATCTGTTGGTTGGCCACTAAAAGAGGAAGAAGGTTTTGATTTACTAGCCAGACAGCTTTCTCAATTTTCTTGTCAGGAAATATCTTTAAACTGCAATACAGTTATGACAGCTTGGATAACAGCGTTTAGCTATACTCCAGCAGCTTTTAGATTTTACATGCTATATGCCTAGGCCTGTCAGAGAGACCTGTGCCAGACACAACACTTATAAAATATTTTTTTTCTCTTTTTCTTGCACTTGCTGAATGTGATGTCGTCTAGTCACTTGGTATGATTTTTAGAGCTTCCTCCACAGATGTGGACTTTGATGTCACTTTAATATTAATAAAGACTGTACTAATAGTCCTTCATCACTATATATAAAAAGTTGAAAAGAAATGTTCGTCATGCAATGAATGTATCACCAGCATGTATGTATTGGCAGACTTTGAAAGAGAGGTAGGCAATTTGTTTTCTGCTGTTGTTTTTTTTTTAAAAAACTTAAATATGCTTAGTATTTTTTTTTTAATGACTATCTATTAGCTAATAGATCTGATGGTAGTGAGTTAACAAGTGAACTATAGTACCTGCTTACCTTAATGAACAGATCATGTGGCTCTGCTTGTAACACCCAAATTGCAGATGGTTAATTATGTTTTTTTAATCCAATGGGACCAATTTTAATAGAATAACCAAAGTTCTTCAAATGCTATGAGCTTTCTCATAAATATTTATTTACTTTCTTTTTATATTTCCTCATATGTTTGTACAGAGAACAATACAATCAGCCCATGGTCTGTTTCTATTTCTCTCAGTGTTGCTTTTCATGTCTTTTGAGGAGTTAAGCTTATAGGCAGAAGGATATGAATCTTAACAGCAATGACTTACAACTGTCTGTCTGGGTCTTTTTAGTAGAGCTGTGTATGAGTGTCATGATAAATTGTGTGGACTGAATTTGCCACATTGCTGTAGAGTGCATTTTCCATTCATGTAAACACCTTTGTTGGCCCAAATGTCAGGTGAATTGTTGTATGAAAACCCTGGTTTGTAAAGAACTAGTTTTGTTGCTGTATCACGTAATGACTGTCATGTATGTAGGCACAGTAATTTATTTGTAATGCAGGAAATATATACTCAGAAAATGATTATTTTTCAAGATATCAAATCATGACACATGATATGAATCATATACAATTATGTACAGCTCTGTCTTACACTTTAATTTCTGTAGACTTTTGATATAGGCCAACATTCATCATACCTATCATAAGCAGTCCAGAAGTCAGGTATTTAGTCTAGGCTTGTCATTTAAGCTCTTTTTCATAGTCAACTCCATTAAAGAATAGGTTGTTCTTCCTTTCTTAAGGTAAATATTTGAGTGAGATGAAATTACCTTCCAAAGGCATTTTTCTGGACATTCAATAGGTAAGATTTTGGGTGACCTTGTATTCCTTAATTTGTGATCTTTTTCTTATGGAATATAAATATAAGTGGATTTCCTGATCTGTTGTCAGGTAAGCATGCAGAATTTTGTCGTTATACCTATTTTCATGGATCTTACCAATTATTGTGGAAATGTAATTTATTGTTGAAGAAAAATTTTATGTTACCTGGACTATAAACTTGCATACCATTCTTATCTGCCTTTCATACTTGGAAAAGCCCAAACATAAAACTAAATGTCTTTTTAGATGTTATCTGGCATGACTTGCTACAATAAAAGCTGTCAATTTCTTTCAATAAGGATTGGAAGGATCCCCAAACCCTTAATAGCTTCCCTAAGTTCCCTAAGCATTTAGCTTAACTATGTATTGTATGATGTACCTTTTCTCTCTGTTTTCTTCCTTTTATTTTCCTTTTTTCCTTTTTTCTTCCCCTCCTTTCCCGCCCTGAAATTGCTCTTAGTTCATTTTAGAATCCCCAGTTCCCCTGCTGAAGAGATAGTGATGCTGGTGGCTGTTCTTGTCTTTGTATATCTCGGTCATATGCTCCTTAGCTAACGCTTCTTGTACCTGAGGAGACCTAGTCTCCTGAGGAGACAGAAGCCTCCATTCTGACTGCACCTGCCTGGGACTAGATGGGATTAGTCTGACAAATCACGCTTAAAATGGGGGTAAGCTACAGGTTGATTCGGTAACCTGACCATAATTCATTTTGCTGTCATCTTTCCTATTTTTTTTTAAATATCTGATTAATTTTTTTGTCACTTTTGTCACTGAACTGACACTTCAGTAGTGCTGTCAATTACTACTCTGAAATCTCATTTCTGAGTGATGATAGCTTTTTATTTTTTATATATAATTAGGATTGTTTTATCATACTTATAATTTCAAATTTATCTGTATTGAATTTCATCTGCTCCTTAGCACGCAGTCAGCCAAAGCTGTAGGGTCCTCTGCAGTTCTTAATATTTGACCTTTTCTGTCTTGAATAACTTCACCAACGGTTGTTTTTATTTCACAGTTCATCCCTTGTCCAGACCACTCATTAATGGACTAAACAACCAGTTGCCAATTTTTAACCTTTCTTTTTCTGAGTAATGGTAGGTGATTATTTCTGCTTCTGCTGTACTTTTGGACAGTTTGTAGTTTATGCTTGCTTGAGTCACTAATTTTCTGAATTTTTTCAGTATTTAAGATTTATCTCAGATGTTTTTGCTAGCAATGGTGATAAGAAAGTCATCAGCTGTGCTTACGAAGCCTATTCAAGTCTATTTTGGAGTAAGTTTAGTAAGATTTCAGACATACTACTGGAAAAATTCCACTTGTAATGGAAATCTTTCAGTGGGAAATCAATATGAATTTACTTTGCAAAGAACATGACAGATATAGTCTATAATTCTCTCTTGTACATACAGTCAGCATTCTGAGTTCCTTGTTATCAGCTGCTCCCATGTGTCCTCTTTTCCTTTTTAGTATTTCAGTTAAAACCAAAAAAACCCAGAAAACCACCAAACACATAATAATTCTTAGATGTCAGAAGGTGAATTGGTGACATTTAATGTCTTTGGAGTCTCTGTCACTAGTGAGTAAAAATAATAAAAAAAAGATTCTTGATGCAGAGAAGGTACAAAACACACAATACTTCAGGAAAAAGTACGCTTTTTGAAAAGATCTCATGAGCCATCTCTAGCCTTTTTATTGAAAGTTTTGAAACAGTTCTACAGTAAAAAAAATGGAGATACTACAGTAAAAAAATAGAGATAGGATGTTTCTATTCACAGTATGCTTAAGGATTAAAGCTGCTCTGTGATGCTAGTCCTCTGTCTGGTGTTTTTTCATGAAAGCTGGAGACAATTGTTTATGAATTTGTCTCCAAACTCCAAAGTACTTGCTTTCCAGATTCACACTGTAATATGTGCACCTTTTCTCAGACTCCCACTGAGGTCACGGGTCTTGTGATTTAGTTTAAACTATTCAGTTGGCAGCTAGTTGCTGTAAGCAAGTGGTTTATACTGATAACCCTTCCACAAAGTTTTGGAATGTATAATTCCTTGTACTTACAAGGATAAACAGGAAAGTTTATAGTAATTGAAAAGCCACATATTTTTTAAGAGCAATACATTTTTATCTAGCTCGCATTTTTTAGAAGATCATGAGTATTCACTCATTTTGAAGACAATAGACAAGGTGTTGCTTTGTCTTCACTCACCTCGGCCTTATATCTACTCTATGCCATCTTCTACAAAAGGAAGCTCAACCATATCCTTTCATAAACTGTTTTGGTGTCTATTCAAACTTTTCCTGGGGAAACCCTGTTGTAACTTCTTTCAGACTCTCCTCAGACCTCTTTTCAGCCTCTTTCTGACACTGTAATATTGCTGTCAACTTTCCCCTATTTAAATTCCAAACAGCTTTCTAAAAAGAAACTTGCTTAAGCTAGTTTGCCAAGATCTGATTTAACTGTTTATCTCCTTAGTTCTATGTTAGGCTTCCATAGTAGACTATTATCCTTAGATGAACAGATATATATTAAAAATCTGAAAGCCAATTGAATGCAAGAAACACTCTTGATGTCTGACAAATCAACCAGAAACTATAAGCTGTGAAAGGTACCTCAAATCACCATTCTCCAGTTCAACAGGGATTTTCCAGCAGATTGTAATAATCACTTTTTTGACCTGAAGTTTCAGCTGCTTGCATCTATTATATTTACTGGCAAGGTGATGAAAGCTTCCTCCAAGCTTAATTGTAACTCTTATAAAGAAAAAAAAATCTCATTAAATAATGTAGGATTATTTTAGTTTTTCCTTTTTTCTCTCTTTTTTACCTCTTTCTTCAGCAAAAAGACATAAATTAGTTCCTTTGTTAGTTAACTTTATTATCTTAGCAGATGACACTGTTATACTTGTGAATCGGGAGGGCATTCTAAAACCCAGGAACAATGAATAGTGTATCAGAAAAGAAGCTTACTTTGACCCTTAGATGCAACTTTAATCAAATGATAGCCGGAGATCAAATCTAAACCACAAAATATTCGTGCCTGACATGTAGTGTGTAGAAGTGGGGAGCTTTTCTGAGCTGTCTACAAAATAAAGCTCTTGCAGCCGCAACTCTCCACTGGGCATTTTTTACAACTGTAATTGAAGATGCCCAAGGTGATTGCTTAATCGGCCTGTTCTTGAGCACATTAAAATTCACCATGACTTGCACAGCTACCTGACTCACTGGGGGAAATCTGATGTAGGCCTGTCTCACAGAAATACTGCCTGGGTTTAGTACAATCTAGTGTCTCACTTGATCATACCTGTCAAAATACTCCTCATCCTTGGAGAGCATGTTAGCATAGTATAAGAGCAGATATTACTTCTTCTCTTTGCCTCTAGGGCTGTTTCTGTTAAGACAAGTGAGTGTGTGATTCACAGCTTTTAACCTCTGCCCTCCTCAGAGGCTCTGAGACAACATGGAGGCAGTTTCCAGCGTAGCTAATCTGACTTTTCCACCAGCTTCTTTTCCTGCTAAGTGGCTTTAATTGATTTTACCTACTCAGTCTTTGGTCCTGGCTAAGGCAGGATTCTGATAAACATAGATTGTTCCTGGGATATTTATGCTATCATACATCCCTTTGCCTTTAGAAGTGTGATTGCATGATGATGCATGCTATCATAACATTTGAAGCTACCATAGGAAGTAACTCATGCGGGGATCACAGTCTTCTAGAATTTCCCTGAAGATATATATATATATATAATCAGCAGAAAGTGCTAGCAGAAAAAGCCTCTTTCTGTGCAATGTTAGTACTCCGGTGATGTCCCCAAATTAGTGCATTTGTAAAGGAACTGTTGCTGTAACAAAAGTTAATTTCATGTGCAGAAGGACTACATACTGTGATAGCTGGGTTTTCAAAGTTAAATAATAGATGCAAGTCATCTGTTTTACATCCTGCACTACAAATTCTCATTCTCTTTTTCAATACTTCTTTTTGGTAGTATGAAAAACTGCTTTCAAGTCCCTAGTGGCTTCCTAGCTGTTGGTGTCAATTTATTGCACACCTGTCAGTAGCTCTTCATATCCGTCATTCAGTCGTGGTGGCCACACCATATTATTTGATCCTAATTTGTCTTTGATGTTTTGCTTGGGTAACTCCTCTCCTAGCGGCCTTTCCTTAGCTTTGTTTGTCACTATCAGCTGGCATGGGACCTGCACAGGAGGCAGCTCATCTTGCCCATGTGACTCTGGCAGCTTGTTTGCACCACAGACAGGTAGAGTTTCATTTATCTATTTATTTAAGCTACTTTACTAGGCTCAGATTCTTAAAGTATTTCATTTGGAGGAATGGAATAACCTTGAGGTTATAAATGAACTTTCAAGGCTAATACCTTTAAGATAACTGATTTCTGCTTTTACATCTGTAGCTAAGATTACTGTGTTATATCAGGTTATGCAGCATGTTATTCTCCTTCCCATCATGATCATAAGATTTCCCTGTTAAACCATTTGCAGAAGAACACATTTTGTGAAATTCACTCATAGTCTGTCACTAGTCAGAGGTCTGTTCTTGCATGACCAGAGTAGTAATTTACAAATAATATCCTTGGTAAACAAAAACGTGTGAGTTGCCATTCCTGTCACTAATTCAGGTACCAAACTGTGTAGGACAGTAGGTCCGGTATCACTTGCATTTCTTCTGAGACAGTGGAAAGTGTTTTTGCTATCCTGAAACCTTGTCACTTACTGTCGTTTCTATTTATAATAGTCAAATCCTGGACTGCAGCTGTCACCTTTAAGTACAACACAAACTGACAAACTGCTCTTCCTTTCCCTCTTGTAGGACACACACATGCACATATAACCTTTCCAGAGACAAACATGGTATCAAAGTGAGACTATAATTTAAAGACATATTGGTTTTTTGCTAGCATTTACAGTGTAGTTAAAATAAATGACAGTGATTCTTAAAGTATGTTTTGAGGCATTGACAATTTTGGACAAGTTTTACAGATAAACATAAGAAACTAAACCACTAGAATGCAGAAAAAAATATTATTGAACACATATTTTTGAAGGAAACTTTATATTTTGGTGATTAAAAAAATATTGTCAAAGCTGGCAAATTTGATAGTATAATAGCAAAAAATACACTAATTCCATACTGCTTCCATGAGTGTCTCTTTTTCTCTGTTGTTCTATGTTGCATGATGATCAAAGATTTCTACAACAACCAAGATGACCTTTGTGGTGTGCAATAAGTGCCAGGTCCACAGGGAACCTTAAATATTTCTCTGGCTACGAGTTTCTGAAATGCTGTAGTTTTTAATCTCAATAACTGACATATGTGTCACTTGGAGACTTTACTCGTACAGACTTCCTAAGAAAAAAATGAAATCTTTCTAATAGTGCATGAAAACCATCCATCAATCATGGGGATATATTGTTATTTAAATTTTTCAAATATATGTTTATTTATTTTCAAAAAATTAAAATACAAATGAATTACACAAAAAAATTTTCTGTTTTTATTCTGTCTTAAGTGCAAATGAGAGCACTCGATAAAAAATACTGCAACAGATTTGAAGACCTGCAAAGAAATCTATTATCAGCATTATATTCCTTTAAGTTCTTAAAAATGTAAATTCTAATTAGATATACTATTCAGATTAAAATACATATTCACATGATTAATTATCAAACTGTTGATTTTTCTAGTAGTGTCAAGGTTAAAGCTATTCCATGGTATAATGCAAATTCTTCCAAAGTCTGATTCAGTGGATACTCTTGTTGCCTATATAGAATTGTACGCAGTAGACCAATAAAAGCAATCTGATTGATCTATCTCGTTATGGTTTTGATGGCTTCTAAAGCACTAGCTATAAAATAAGCTAACTGGAAAATCAAAGCTTTAGTGACCTCTGAGGACTCTTCATCAAGTAGGTTGATCTAAATCATGTTATTTTAAATTTAAACAGTACATTCACAACACATTTTATGTAACAAACATTGACTATTTGTGAATAACCTCCCTCTTCTGTTGAACATGGAGCCTATTAAGGAAAAGTCTCCAAGTAGCTGGGAGTAAGCCTTTAACAATTTAGATGAGTGGTGAGTGTTGGAGTACTAAAACCTTCAGAGAAGCTACACACCTGCAAACCCTAGTTTGTCAATATTCCAAGTTTTCCACAACTACATGCTTCCCCTAGCCTCTTATTTTGATAATTTCTGTTACTGGTTTGTATAATGACAGTCTGCACCTGCAGAGCTGAAAAGACCACCTCATATAGTCGACTGACTCATCTGTAAGGGTTGCTCTGGGAAGAAAAGAACAATTTTGTTATTTCTGGTCAGAGGAAAGTTAATCCATACTTTGTATTACTTCAAACATCTTTTGTTTATTTAGAAATAACACATGAATCAGAGCCATAAACTTATCAAAATCATTGATATCACTTAAAGTTTTAAGATTCTTGATGAAAGCTAAATGTGTAAAGTTGTTTATTCCATTTCTGAATGTAACTTTAAAATATCTTGACTAGAGGAGCAATTCACAATGTTATTGGCTGCTTTTGAGAAGTCTGGCTTGATTTGTAATTGAGTTTTTATGTTTTCTGCAGAGTTCTACTTACAGAAGTAACAAGATTTCTTTAGAAGTATTACAGCTGATTTAGGATGTCTTAAGTGAAACTGTATCTCACTAGTTTTAATTTGAAGAAACAAATCACATTGATTAGTTAAACTTCAAGTCCATTGATTCATTAAAGTTAATCCCATGGTGTTAGATTTTTACAGTGGTAATAGCACTCTTCATCCTTTCTGATCTATAAATGTACCCCTCTGGTGAAATGAAGTCCATCAAACAACTGTCAGGAAGGAGTGGGTGAGTAATTTCACTTAAATACTGTCAAAGGATATAGTCAAATTGCCCTTTCATAATAGATAACTGAGTGTAGAGGTCACTGGCCTTACACCATTTGAACTTCCTGCATTT
The DNA here is from genome assembly GCF_015220075.1 of Falco rusticolus. Taxonomy (NCBI): domain Eukaryota; kingdom Metazoa; phylum Chordata; class Aves; order Falconiformes; family Falconidae; genus Falco; species Falco rusticolus. Next base: position 58,660,590 of record NC_051193.1, on the reverse strand, counting down.
TTCTTCTGAAAATGTTATAAACAAACAGTGAATGTCCACATGTTGGGACTTGTCTTAATTTCAAAACCAAGAAAAAGACTGGAGCCTTGATGATCTCTCTGCAATGGCTCAGCTCTGGGTCCTGGCAAGCAGCAAGCCTCTGAGACAGCAGGTTGTAGTGGCACGTGGCTTCTCTGCATCAGCAGGCCTTGGACCACTATCACCCAATCACTCTTTGTTGCCCTGATCTGATCTGTGGATCTGGCGCAGGCAGCCCAAATGCTTCTCCTGTCACAACTAGTTGCTCTACACCTGTCTTTCAGTTGAATATATGTAGGAAAAGAAAGAGCCACCTCCTCCTAGAAGTCACAAGCCTCCAGGCTCCACCATTGCAAGAGTCCCTACACCTGCTTAAACATACATGCTTGTTCCTGTTCCTGTGCCTTATGTGTCTTGGGCTTCTCACTTCAGAGTTGCCATAAAAAGTCTGTTATCTCCTGTTTATCTCCTCCACCTGCTGGCACAGTCTTGCCTCCCTGCAAGCCATGCTTCCCTCTGCCCCGGCCTCAGGAAGAGCATGGGGTGAGGGAGGGCCTGAGGGCTGAATGGCCATGTCCTGCCATCAGGTGTGGGTTGAGGCCTCTGACCTTGGAGTCCCAGGGCAGGAGACCTGTGGTGCCACCTTGGTTGTGCCAGCTCTAGCAGTAAGATGCAGCCCTGAGCAAAGCTTCTGGGACACCAAGTGCCCCCCCCTCTGTGTCAAGTGCAGCCTTAACTGTTTGCTTTCTGCCTGTACAACCTGCTGGTAGTGCTCCCGGTCGCTAGCACTTCCCTGCTGTTAGCTGAATAGGAAACTGGATGCAATTGCTGTTGCCTCAGTGAAACTTCCTAATTGACAGGCAACTTCTTGCTTCTGGCTCCAGTTGCAGTTCACACCTTGTGAACATGCACCCACTCCTGCTTGGTTTGAGCTCCAAACAGGATGCCATACCTGGTCCTAAGAAGTTCAGTTGCTAATAGCCAGTTTTAACATGTGCTATTTTGTTTAAATAAAACTGTTCTGAATAAGTAGCTCTTTTTCTTTTTCACTTGTCTTTAACTTAGGCACACATAGCAAATAATCTACAAAATTAAAACCATGTAATATTAAAGTGTTCCCAGAATATCCAACAAATGTGGTAAAAGATGTGAACTGTCAGATTTACAGCGGTTTGTTTGGTAGGATGTAGGTAGGGCTCAGGGAAAGCCCTATTCCCTGCTGTATGTCTCTCTTGAAACTCTTTATTTGAAAACCTAGTATTTTAAAAAAATTGTAACTGTTTCCTTGCTTAAAGAATTCTCTTTTTAGATAGTCTCTTCCACTTTTTTTAATTTCTTCTTGCCTTGTGGTTTTTTTTTTTTCTTCTAAAGTGACTCCCATCTGAAAGGTTTTGAGTCAAACCATTAGCAAGGAGCCATCTCTTTCAAAATGTAGTCAGCTTTCCCATTTTCTCAAGTATAAAAGGGACAAGATATTAACTTTTTTCGTATTTTCAACAGATGAAGACAATTGAGAGGAAATGACAATGATTACATTAGAGAAAGTTAATCTGCGTTTTAGTCCTATGGAGTGTAATGGAAGGAAAAAATCAGTGTGAAGAAAGGAACATCAAACAGAAGACTGTATATTTCAACCTCACTAAAATAAGGGAATATGGAATTCACATGTAACAGACCATTCGATGTGGAATTGCCTGAGGAAAGAGCTACTCTTCAGACTTATTTAAAAGAAAATTTTTATTGTAACATTGAAAGCACATGTTCTGGTACAAATTTTTTTTTCCAACTGTTTGTTCAATCAAGTCTTTCTCCTACATCCTCTTCAAAAGAAGCTTGACATTTCAACTACATTTAAATAATTAAATCTAAGTTAAGAAAACAGTAACAGCTAGCCTGGACCTCACCAAAGTGTTCATCTTACTCCAGCTTTGCATCTCTATTGAAAAGTTACTATGGAGTTCATGGATATAGGATGAGAGCAGACTTGTCCCTGCAGCTTCTGGCAATCCAGGACTTTTTATGCCAGATATAATATCTGCATAGGTCTTGATAGACCTATTCAGTAGGTGGTCTTTGGTGGATAACTGATGGAAATTTATTCCATGAATTTGTTTACATCCTTTACGAGGACTTTTACTACTTAGGGCAGCTAAAAAGTCCTGTGGCAATGAGTTCCATAATACAGCTGCAGCTTATATAAAAATGTATCTCTTCCTGTTTTAATTCTGCTGCCTTTGAACTAGTCTCCTATCTTTTGTGTTCTAAGAAACTATGAATTCCTGGTCATCTTCTCCTACATTTGATACATTTATTTGAGACAATTATATATCAAAGTGTATATGTATCTATATAATTTTTACCCAGAACAACTTCAATAGTGTTGTCTGGTTCAAAAATAATAAAAAAGCCCTACTGAATTTCTGCAAGGAGGCTAATCTTATCATTACTGTGATGTTATATTAGCTACCAATTTACTTGTAAAGCCTAATCAAATTCAATTTTATCTATGAAAAATAAATGCTGTAATTTGGAAATGGTTGCTGTTTTTCTCACACACATCTGTGTGAGGTTGGATCTATTGAGTCTGTGCTTTAACTACAAAACTGATAGTTAACTGTAAGGGATATGTCCATAATTCTACTTGATTGATAAAAGTCATAAATTTATAATGTCTCTACTTTAGCTAAATAATGTAAAATTCAATATATTTATGAGAAATATGGAATTAAAATTATTCAATCAATGTATCTGCCCTACACCTCACTTTCCCTGTGCATATGTGAGACGGAGATAAAATACAGCTCTACTAGATTCATTAGATTATATTGCTTTTCTCCTCTCCTTGGAAAAGGAGGTTCTACTAGGTGGTGTTCTTTTAAACACTTCCCAGGCTAGCTATAGAAGAAATACTCTGGCACAGGGAGGTATCTTTAGGACATCTCATCTGTGGTCAGTCTGCCACTGCTGAGTACTGCTCCACATTTGGCCCTTCATTTCAGACCAATCTTCTTCCAGCTCCTGTATACTCTGGAAATTGCCTGTGAAAGGAAAGCTGACTTTCCCAGCCAGCTGCAGCTACATCAAGAGGTGATGAATGGAGGCAGCCGAGATGCAGCAGAGGTTTACCTGTTTTTACCTGAAGCAGAGCAGGTCACATGCAAAGAGTGCTTGCAACAATAGCTTTGGGAGGACTAACTTTCCCCTGCTTAGTTCAGTTAGGGTAGTAACTGTAAAGTCTTATGATTATTCAAATGAAAAACTAGCCATTTTTCTGCTAATCAGAGCATTCAAAGAGAAAAGGAATAATGATAGCTGATGATTTGCATTCAGAATATGTACAGAAGAAAGAATTCAATTGCTTGATGGAGATCTGAAAAATTTATTGTGCTGTTTGGTGTCTGAGGTTGTTTGTGAGGTCTTGCAAAGGAACTACTGTGTTTTTGCCTGTAAACCACTGCATAATTTCTGCAGTAAAGAAATGTTCTGTTGGGAGGAATGACATAACTTTCCTGAGGTTAAGTTTTAGTTCCGTAAAACTGAAGTTTGAGAACCATGAGCTACCACTTTCCCTATTTTCCCTCTGGTCTTCTCCTTTACTCCATAATCAAGTAAATGAAGCCTGAGATGTGCTGTATTTTAAAAGTGCATTCTAGTGACAAGTAGTCTGAGCATGACTCATCAAAAGGGACTGTAGATGGGAGACAATGAGGGAGATGAAACTACAGGCTGTATTATTTATTTGAAGGAACTGTATGACAGATGCAGAGTCCATTTAACTCTACAATCCAGAATTCTTGTTTTAGGTGAGATCCCCACCCCCGCTCCAATTAATTAGGTGAGAGTGAGCTATTTAGCAACACTGAACTTGGGAGTTTATTTTTTAAAACGTTTCACTCCCTGCAAGAAATAGTAACTGCCCAAGTCCCTTTGTAAACAAATGGTATTCACCTTAATTTTAACTGAAAATAGAAATTTAAAGATCTATCACAACATTTTAACTCTGTAACATGCACAGATGTAGTTGTTTGCGCTAGGATTTCACCTTGTATAAAGGAGCCTCATGTTTTACATAAAAAGAATATACTACAGCCAGATAAACAGGCTAAAACTACATAGAACAAAACAGAAGAAACCACTGAAAGTCAAAACAGTAAACATACAGCACCAAGAATAATTATTGCTGTATTTTCAAAATTCACATATACAAAATATATCTTACACTTCTTATCTTGATTAAGGTGAATATTAAAATGGCTAAGTTCATACCCAAAGTCCCTAATTTCCATAGTATTTTTGAAATTACATACTTTCTTAGGAAATCAAATGAGTTCAAGAGGTATAATCCACTATGGTGAAATAAGAGGGTTTCTAAATATAATCATCCTGAAAGTAATCGACACTGGGAACTCAATAATGTTTTCTCTTCATGGGTCAATGACAAATTTTCATGAAAAGTAGTAAAAAAACCCCACTAAACTAATTAAAATACAGAATGGAGAAAAATATTTGCTTGATACATCTATAATTACTTTTAGGGTGCATAGGTTTTCTATGCTGGAATAGCATATTCAGAGAACAATAAAAAAGTTCATTTTGAATCTTATAATAAACATGTCATTTTAAATATTAAGCACAAAATCATTTCTGAAACAGGCCTTTGTCCTTTCTTCCTTTCAACAGACTTTTAATGAGAAGGGAATTGCACTTCTTTTCTTATTTGAAATAAGAATTGGTTTCTTTTTTTGGTTTGTGAGAAGAAATTTCTGACCTTTGGTTTTATTGATTTGTAACTGCCAATAAATAAGAGCTGACACAGTTACAGTGCTATTAGATGACATGTATTTATATATTTCTGTGTAAATCCCCAAAGGCAGAGATGAAGGGCTGCGTATATATGTGGCTGTGTGTGTCATTTCCAAATCTCTCCTTAGAGTCTGGTTTAAAATTTGTAAACACAGTAATCTTGTTGTGAGAGTGAAAGTAAAGATTATATGGGGACATATGTTCTCTGCTGGACCATTCCACACTGCTGGAGTTTATCTGTTCAATTAATTTAATTCACCTTTTAAAACACCTCCAATAGAAATAGGTACGTTATTGGAACAGTTACATTACAGAGGATGCTGCTAGTTGAGATTTATTTGTGGAAATTTATAATTTATTTTAAACTGAAGTTTCATTCTCTTTTCCTTAGGCTTTCACTGCAAATACTCTGTGAACTCATATAGGAGATGCCAGATGTTCAGAAATATTAATATTGCAAGGGCATGCAACTCTCCTGCTGTGGCACAAAGGCACACAGAGAAAGACCAATGAACAGTGCAGCTAAAACCTTTAGGTTCGTTTAAGTTTAATAAGCTCAGAATTTGTAGATGTTATAAAAGAAGCAACAGACAGAGGCGCTTTATTGGTTATTTTTTCATGTCTATAGCTATTTTGGACTTCTAAGCTTTAATGAATTGGGTTGGGCTAGTCATATGAGTCTTACTAAAGCCAGTGGAACCGTTTATGATAAGAAAGAAATATTCATGTCAATGGATATAGGTTAACATGTAGGTCTGTATCTATATGCATATTGCAGGAATCAGAAATTCGAGTTCCTAGTGCCATATTGGTAGCCAAAGTGGATAGTCCTTGAGATACCATTCATCAATGCTACAAGATCTTCCATCTTCAGAAGAGAATCAGTGATCAGAAGGACTAAAATATTTTAAATTGAAAGTCTAGACTGTGACATATTCAAAAGAGAATCCTGATGCTGTTACATGCAGAAGTAGTCCATTTTGTATAGAACTATTCTAACTTTCACTAATAGCTCTTGGATTAGCCCCAGATGTAGACAATACTGACTTCCCCCTTGCCAGTTTGTATCTATTGAGAAGTATGGTTACAATAATTTACCCTTTCTGAGATTTTATTTTTGGAAATGAATAATGAAGCAAAAAATCTTTTTCATGCCTATTTTTTTATGTGTGTCAACTTTTCCAGGTTTTCCTGAAGTGAATTTTCTCTTCTAGTCTTCCATTTTCTGAACATGCTGAGGTTGGTAATTTTAGAATTGCTAATGGAGTTGGTCTGAACTTGGCAGTACTGATTTTCAAAAACACTGATAAGTCAAGTTCTGGATTCATTCTACACCAAAACCAAATGACAAAAACATCTCACAAGCAACACAGGCTAAGAAACATTGTTTAGCTATCATTGAAACAAGAATTTTTGCACTGAAATGATGTTTCCTGGGGCTGGGGTTTCCTGAAACTGCTATTTTTGTTTTTCTAAAGAAGCCAGAGCACTTTAAACCTTCCAGGTTACTCTGTTGGAACTGCTGGACATTCTGGTTCAGGATGCAGAGCACAGGGTTTAGGCTCCTGCCTTTATGGCAGGGAGCTTGGAGCACCCAATATCTGTTGTGTAATAGGGCTCTGATGTTGCTAAAACCAGTTATTTAACACAGGAGACAGTTCAATTTTGACTGGTCTGCATTCTAATAGAAAATTTAAATCTTGTAGTTAGCAAGAATTTTACTGTAAGGGTACAACTTTAAACCCCCAAATCCTCTTATAACAAGTATCATGGGTTTAATATACTGTTTTTTGTAGGAAATGATCAGAAGCCACCCACCTTTTCCACAGAGAAACTCTTTACAGGTATTTACTGAAGATGCCACTATTTCTGTCCATTAGTTAATTAGTGTACCCCAGGCTTCTAAAAAACATCATGTTTGGACACACAAAGGAATAATAATATCAATGGTATAAAAAAATTGTCAGTAACAACTGTTCAAAGAAGTGGAATACATGCAATTTCAATCCTCATGCTTTGCTGAAGTTGAAATAGAGTAACAAGGAATCTGAGTAGAGCTAATTACCCTAAAGATGTATTGTCAGGTACTCTTGAAGCAGACGAAACATGAAAAACAGGAAGGAATGATTAATTTCTCTAGCAATAGGGATGGATCTAATAGTGAGAATGTTAATAAAGGATCAATCTATAACTAAATAAGCTTTTTAATGCTTACTTTTAACATTTATTATGTGGATTAAAAGTGGCTAACTGAAATAATCTTTCCAAAGCTGATGTGCATAGTGACAGATGCCATTGCTATACAATAGAAATTACTCAGATCAGTGTCGCGCTGATGTCATTGTACTCAAACATCAAAACCATTAACAGGGAAAAACGTTTCCATATGGATTGTATACTAGACAAATGGCTAAGTGTTTCTTCCACTAATAACAGTTCTTGTTAGAATCAATATCAGGCAAATGAAAAGTCTTTTTTTTCTCCCTCTTAAAATACGTGATCCTTTAAAGAAAAGTATGAAACAATACACAGTCTCTTCATCTTATCAGGCATAATAACTACCTGTCCTTGACAGCCTCCTGGAGTTTTTAAAATAATTTTTGAACTTATATATGCTTTTGATTTCCTTGATATCCTGTAGCTTTAAGTTTCATAGACTAAACACGAACTTTTTTGTTTAATTTTATATGTGTTGCCTAAGCATTTAATGGGGCACCCCTTAGCTCTCATTTCATGCCAAACAATGCACCATTCTGTCTTCCTCACAGGCTTGCTTTTTTTCTTGAGCAGTGGAGAACCTAACAAAATCAGTGACGATAAAACTAGAGTGGTAGAGTGAGACCACTAGCTAAGACCAAGTACTCAGGACAGTGAGCTCTGGAGAAGCTGCTAACTACTTAGGCACCTGAAGAGCTTTGTATCTGTTCTCTTGAAACTGGGATATGCTAAAATGAAAGGCCATGTTAGATAATGTGAGGCTTCATATTTTCCATCAAACAGCAAAACCTTAACACAAGGAGAACACATTTATTGTCAGGTATTGAATTAGCCTCCAAAAGAGCCAAAATTGGTTGAATGCAACCAATTTTCAATAAGGATAAGAGTGTTGAAATTAAACTTGTGTGTTCTTCATTTTTAGCAAGGTCAAAGGCATGCAAAACCTCATTGACATCTCTCTTAAATCTTTAGTTTGTTTTATCAGCAAAACACCTCCAAATACTAAAGAAGTAAAAGTGAAAAATGTCTTTGTGCTTGGTAATAAATAATATTCAGTAATAAAGCACTCAGTTGGACCAGTTGTTTATGTGTACATGTAATCATAATGCAGATATGTGCAAAAATAATTAAAATTCTGACACTTGTGGCCAGCACATATACCCCTCTAAACACCCATGGTACTGATGCTGAAATCTCCAAAGAGCTTGTGCTGTTTCCCCAGAAAAGATGCAGGGAAATCATAAGCTTTTACACATCAGTTATCATTATACTATAGAGTGCTAGGAAACATCCCTCTTCTGTTCTCCTCACATTAGCAAGCTCTTCTAAGGAAATAATTTTCCAATAAAGAACTTTGCAGCAGAAAATATTTTAAAAAAATAAGATATATTTGGTAGACATATTTTCCTTCCAACTTTTGCCCTTTGCTCCAAAATATAGTGCCCCCTTTCTGTATAGATGTTTTTCCCTACAAGGGAGCTTTATATGGTATTCCAGAGAGAAATTGTTGTTCCTCTTTTTCTGCTTTGGAAAATAAGGATATAAAGGTTATTTTAGGATCATGAAAGGACTCCCATTCATTTATGCAGACAAATTACTGTATCCAGATATACTATTAGAATACTAAAATCAAAATATTATTCTTGCTATAAATCATCGTTTAGCATATTATCATGATGACGTGTTCTGATGAACTCCCAACTATATTTTTCCCTTCCAAAAGAAAGCTTAAATAAAAGGAAAAACCAAGAAGCTTTGGAGGTTTTATTTGCTGTTCTTCCTAGACGCCATTTCTAGAAGATCCTACAGCAAATCCTAAATGTGCTAAACGGTTGTGTTTAGAATATGTTGTTTCTTGAAAGCTGGTGCCTTGTAAAATAAAATAATTTGATTTTTTGGAAGGTTTTGTTCCCCTAATGTTTTGCTAGTATTTTTAATTTACCTATAGATTTTACAAGAAGAATATGTCGGTATGCAAAATTTACTATTCAAGGATAGTAGAAAACTGATGGAAAATAAAAAGAAGAAAAGTAAATCAAGTGCTTAGTGTCATTCAAGACAGCAGTTACATAGTTCATATAGTCACCATTTTTCCCAGGTGTGTCTTTTTTTAAGTTATAAACAATGTAAACCTATGGTAACTTAAATATTGAATATTTAAGAAGATAAAGAAAAGAAAAATAGAAATGTTACTTTTGTTTCATGTATTGTTTTGTGAAAAAGGGCATTATTTTTTTCTAAAAGTGTAAGCCATTTTAAGAAGCTAAAACCAGTCTGTACCTTGCAAGGAAAGAACCATGCCCCACATACAATGAAGAAAAATAATGCAGAAAAACATCTCTGTAGAACCACCATAAACTAAATGAGATGGTGTATCCTACTTCATTGATTGTAAACAACTTTACAAGACTGTAGTTGAGCTATTAACAACTTGTTTGAAATGTTACCCTTTTTTCTCTGCAAAAGTACCTGGAAATGTATATAAATTAAGTCTTAGATCAGTTTAAAATGCTGATTTTAGTCATGGGTTCAAAAGTTTTTGTATCCCAGTCATAAACTCAGTTTATGGATTTCAAGTGATGATTTCTCAGGGCAAGGTTTTCCCTATCTTAATTTCCACTTCCAGGTATAAAGTCTCCCATTTATACTGTCTTTTATTTTTTATTTTGCTTTTTGTGCTTGGAGAAAAACTTTAAACCATTTTCAATTTTCCCTAAAACCAAAATAATAGACAAAAAGTGTTTTAGCTAAATAGATATTCAAGAAACAGATCAGCAAAATATCATAATAGCTCACGGTTCTTTACTCCTTTGCACAATCAGGAAAAAAAAGAAGCCCACAGCTCTCTAGCATCAACAGAAATGAAAAGACTTTCGCCAGCCTATGGGAGATCTTGTTTTAAATCCTTCTTAATGTTATGAAGATCCTTGACAGTCGAGTGCTAAAGCTGTGTATCTGTAAACCATGAACACACCGCTAGATGGTGCTCCAGAACACATATAGTCCCTTGGATTTGTAAACCCCGTGGAATAAATGGCATAGAGGATTGCATTCATCACGACGCTACCTGATTTATAACTTCTAGGGGTTTAGTGTCCGTGGTAAAAACCTAGAAATTATTATGAAGCTACTGGAATCCCGGTACGGGATGAGAATTAGGTGTTACAGAACAAAATATCCAAAATATCGAGTGAGTTTCCCAGTGCTAGCCATGCATGTAAGGGTAGACTTGATGACAGTGAGTGCCTTAAAATTCATCCCATTCCGGGGGCAAATGCCTTCTCCAGGAAAGGCTTCTTCTATGTTCTTGGTCAAAAAAGGTCCTTTCCACTCTTCCTCACAAGGACTTGGAGCTGTTAATTGTTCAGGCAGGTATGTATGTTCTTGAAACAATGGGCAAGATACGTGGGATTCTCTAGTATAACGATTATGAGAAGTCTGATTTATGGTCATTGTTTCAAAAACTTTTCAGTCTCTTAATCTGAGCCAACAGCCACTAACCAGTTCCTGTAAAGCAACAGACTCCCTGTCAGGTGGGAGAGATATTTGCCTACCTTTAGGCAACGGAAAATGGGAGGGGATTTAGTTTCATTACAGGGTGTCATCTAATCACTGAGTTGTTATACATGCCAATCATCAAGTTTAGAAAGAAAGCTGTGTGGGAGTCTACTGATTAGGTTTTTTCTGAGGCTAAGCCACACAGGAACATAAAAAGAGGAAACTCCAGACTACCCAGGCTTAGGTAAGGATTTGTGCTGGCTAAAACTGACTCGTGTTTGCTTATGTACTGTTAGGAATACAGAGAGTGGCAAGACCAAATCTGAGGTACCAGTGGAGCATCAGTCAGAATATAAGCTTGTGTTTTTAGGTACCTGCTTCTACTTTAGTCCATCCTAGACACTGAGGTGCTGGTTTTGACATTCACCAGGTAAAGGTTACTGTGAAATGTCTATATTGAACAGTTCTGTCTACATATTTAGTGAGATTTTCTGGCTATATGTGATAAATCATCATAATCAAAATAACTAAGGGAAAACATTTCCATTATTTTTAATTTTCTTTGTGAAGAGTAGCGGAGGTATTACTCTTCTTTTTAGTAGAAAGCAATTATTGACTGCCTTTCACTGAGGAAGCAGAATTCAGTTCAGCTTCCTTGGAGCAAAACCATGTCGATTTCACACAGAAAAAACAAAAGAACTTTAGAGTGGACAATGAACAGCCTATGAAAGAAAGAAATCAAAACAAAAGAGATGGAACCTCTTTTTGTTTTCCTTGTGGAGAATGTCTCTGGCTTAAGAAAAGGGAAAAGAATGAAAAGCTTCTTTGATTGATTTTGCCACCAATAGAATAGCACAAAAGCATGTTAATTGCTTTAAAATGGAGATGGAGAACTTAATTCAAAATTGGCATAAACATATTCAGCTTCCATTGAAGTTCGCAGTAAGTGAAAACTATGACTCTTCAGGCTGTCTTCCAATAAAAGTGTATGCATGGAAAAGCACAAACTATGAGTTGCATGGTACTCACATTTCTGCATTACAAACAAGAGTTACATTGCACTGTATATATCTTTATTACTCTATGCTATAGATTTCTCAGTATGGTGGTACTATACACTGCACTAAACCTAAATTAGATTTTAGTAGATCCAGAGTACTTCATGACTATAAGGCCAGGGAAGATAATTGAGTGAAACGGCTGCTTGAATGAGATTTGGTCTTATCAAGTTTCCATGTGCCTTATGTATTTTCATGCTAAGTTCTTAAAAAATGGTGGTAATGTTTTCCTTACTCAGTAAAGTTTTGTGAAACCTTCCCATAATTTGGAAATGCAAAATGTATCAAAATGATTTTGACATAAAGATGTCAAATTTGCTGTAAAGTTGCAGTGCCATAACCCCAGCAGAAGTGAAGTCTCTTCTTTTGTTGTCACAAATTCTAAGTATTTTCTGAGCGAAAGGCAACCTTTTTCATAATTGTGGTACACAAATCAATATTATTTCCTATACAATATGCCAAAATGAATAGTAGTAACACCAGCTTCCTATCACTTGTGCAATTTCTTCAAGGCTATTTTCAAGCTTCATTGCTTTTCAGTATAGGAAAGTGAATAAGATGTCAATGGGATAGATTTAGTACATTTGGGGTCTGTGTCGTTTGTAATATTTGCCAATTCTTGATTAAGCAGATCGACATGCCCATGCTCTCAAGGTCAGTAAAATTAGATAAGGATGTGAACAAAGGTGAAGAAGCTGTTCTTGAAGATCATGTGTAAGCAGTTCAAAAGTATTTCATCTGATATTTAAAAGTACAAATCTCTGGACTAGTGTAGAAAAGGCTGGACACAACACAGGGCATTTACTGAATCTAAGCAAGATGGATTAGTTCAAACCAAATGGAATGATACGGAAAAAAATTGACTTGGCTATTGAGTAGTAAAGTCAGCAAGCTATAGCTGCAGTGCCATACACTGTAGTCTTCAGCTTTTATAAGCTAGGAAGGCCATGGCTGGGTCAGTACTTCACTCTGAGTTTAGAAATCTGAGTAACAGCTAGTTGCAGCTGGAAGTAGATTTGATATCATGGTAAGTAGCAGCTTCCCCTGAGTCAGTTCAAAATCATACGATAAAAAAGGTATATAATTTGTGGTCTGGTACAGCCTCATCTCTCTCTGTCAGTGGAAGGTGTTAAATTCAGTTCTGGATAAATTTCATCTCTGGCTCATTATTTTGCTCCTTTATGCTGCATTTTGCCTACATAAATTCCTGCTGAGTGCTATAAAATAGTTACTGTATTTTATCCTGAAAGGATAACTTCTTCTGTAGCTGTGACTTGAGAATTCTTCATTTGGATTCTCATTTCCTTCATCAGGGAATACTGGAATGATAATGCTTAAGTTTAAGCTTCCAGAGTTAAAAAATTGCAACCAAACAGCTATTGTGAGGGCAGTCATGGTAACAGATAACACAGCACAGGGTACTGAGTGGTTTTTTCCACATGGTAATGTAGCTTCTATAAATTACAGTCTATGTGGTTCTACCCTTTATCATTGTGATTGGGCATTCTATAATCATTGAAACATACATTAACAGTACAGCATATAAAAAGAAAGATGATTAGCCATGAAATACTGTGTTCATTTCATGTAAAAGGACGTTCACACTGACTAAAATGCCAGTATGCATGAGATCAGTTTATGAATACCAATGGCTGTGGAAAGAGAAATATAACAAATCAGGAAGCAGCAAGAGACATGCTGGCATAAGCTGGAATCATATGGGGCCATAATACATGCTTTACGCTTTATTACAATTTTCCAATTAGCTGACTGCTGGAAAACACCCTGGTTTAGTGTGTTAGCGGCACAGTTTGCTGCTGCTGCTGGGTGTTAGAATGCAAAGACAATCATGCCATATTGAGACTGTTATGGACAAACAGAGCAGAACCACCCATGTAACCTTTTAATAATTAAAATTTTCTGCTTTTCTAAAATGCTTTCCAAGTGTTTCAGCAGGTTCAGGACCCTGTTCGTGTCTTGTGTGCTGAAAAGTGTTAATGGTTTACATGCCATTTGTAGAAAATCTTAATTAAAAAAAATATTGTGAAAATGACATTGGTATCTTCCCTTCTCAGTCCCCATATAAGCCTGTAAGGCATCTCTGTCTGAATGGCTTTAGGATGATAAATATATTGTGTAAATTAAAGGAAAACAAATCCTTTATAGTCACTGATTATATCTCCACAATTTACAAAGACTGAATCAATGCACTGATAGAAGTTCTTAGTGAGTCATCTCAGCCGCCAAATCCTTTTCGCTCTTTCCCTCTTGCACTAAGATTTTTGTTTCTCTGCTGTTTTCTGTTCTTCATTTCTCGCATAATTCTGAGAGATAGCCCAAGGAAGGTAAAAACCTCAGGGTATGTAGATCACCATGTTTCTGCAAAGCCATGTACCGATTTACACCAGATAAACATCTGGATCTAGAATTACTAACAACTGCTGCTGTATTGGAGACAGGAATCAAAACACAGCCAAGGGTTTTGTTTACAAAACAAAATACTATAGGAGAGGAAACATCAATCATACTCTTTCAGATTTCTTCTTTAGGTGATGACAAGAATAGCAGGTTTTGACTCAGCTGAGTTAAATCCACTAGATGTCTAAAGTGCTATGAAAAGGTAGTTTAGGCACTTGGCACACTTCTGTCTGGATATCATCATCCTTGAGTATTACCTAACATATGAAGTCTGTATCTACGTTTTGCTAGAAATATCCATAAGCTTTCAGGGAATGCCTTAGGCACTGAAAAGGGAGAGTGCAGGATTATGTGCCCTCCTCAACCCAAGGAGATTCAAACATACATCTCACTCCTCCCGGGAGCCGTGATGGACAAGCAGATCAACAGACCAAAGGTAATGGCACAGTCCTTCAACTCACTGGATTTCTGCTCTTTTACAGAAATTGATGTAGAACTCAGGGAGAGAGGGAGGGGGAGAGGGGGGGAGGGAGAGAGGGGGAGGGAGAGAGGGGGAGGGAGAGAGAGGGAGGGAGGGAGAGAGAGAGGGAGGGAGAGAGAGAGGGAGGGAGAGAGAGAGGGAGGGAGGGAGGGAGAGAGAGAGGGAGGGAGGGAGCACATAAAGACCCCAGCTCTTCAGTTCCATGTCCTGGTCAATAGGCTCTAGAGTCACATCTCGTTTGCTTCTGGCACTGGGATGTAGCTTCCCATGTCGGCTAAACCAGTTTCCTAGCATGTACTCCTGCAGTTGGGACCAGCCCCCCAACCTCAATGAAATGCCATCTTTTCAGTCTAGAAAGACAATTTTATTCCAGAAAATGGAAATGAAGCAAGTGGAGCTTTACATAGGCTTTATTTGTATAACAAACAAAATGAAAACAATCATAACAAAGTAAAACTAGTATCTTAGAGATAAAAAGGAAAAAACCAAACCCAACAACCCCACCACAAAATAAAGACAATAAGTGAGAAAGAATTAAGCTTGCTGGAAAACCTTTTCCACTACACCACCTTCCTTGAAAATTTAATTCAAAGTTTTTAGCCTGAAAAAAAGCATTTTTTTTCCTGAAAGAAAATTATGGCTTCCAAACAATAACAACAACAATGAACAAAGGAGAAGACAGGAAGTTGTAAGGGCACAAAAGATACTCTGTTAATATTCTCTGGTTCTGTTAATGTAATTTTGTTATCTGGTTATTTAGTATTCTCAGATCCTTCTCCAACTTTTCATAATCAAGTTTCGCTTTTACTAACTTTTGCATATGCATATTTTGAGCTGTAGATGTTTTAGAACTGATTTCTGTGGAACTCATTCATGTCAAAATTAACTGCTTACTTCTGTCTTTGTATTCTTCTTTAAAATCAATTATGAACCCATAAAATCACCTTCCCTCTGAATTTCATTATTTTCATGACAGGTTAGTGTCTATAAGAAGTCCTGTTAAGTCTTTTCATTGTATAAATAAACAACAGGAATCTAGTCATTTTATATACATTCTTGTTTAGCACTTCAGCTAAAATCTTTTTCTACAAAAGTTATGGGATTCATCTTTGCTGCATCAATATCTATCCACATATTTGCTAACTGTAGTCTGTATTACAATTTCTCCTAATTTGACTAGTAATAATATGTGTCATGTTTATTGGTCTGTTGATGCATGGATATCATTAAGAGCTCTGTTTTAAAAAAATTGTTACATTTCTTACCTTGGGCCTGAGAACAATTTAACCAAGAGGTGATATAGCAAATTAAGTGTTTGTAAATGTCACTAATTTCTTAAGCACTCTCAGGTGAATAGCAACTGAACTTAGCTAGAGTTTAAACTTTGTTTTCTTCACCTGGTTGCAAAAGGAGTTCTTATTTCTAACATGCTTCTTTATGCAGTTGTTAAACTGCTCATGTGATTTTTTTTCCTGAGATAATAGACATTGTTGACACAAGTATAAGAGAGATTTGAAATAAATTTTGGGTCCTGCATTTCTACTGATTGTTAATGCTTTTAACAGTTCCTTTTAACTCCCTTTTAACAGACTTCCTAACTTTGTATGCAGTTTGCCTTTTTGAAGTAAAGCTATGGTAGATTTTTTAAGGCTTTCATATATAGAAAGTAATGTTAAAGTTTAAATGTATCCTGGTCATGATTTCAGAATGCACCAAACCTGAAAATGCTAAAACAATCTTTGCAAGGATAAAATTAAAGAATTTTAATTACTTGCGAGGATAAAATTAAAGAATTTTTCCTTCCATTATTGATTCTCTGACCTGTTTTCTTCCTAAGGTTGAGCCAAACACAATCAACAGGTCTTCCTGTCAGATACTGCATCATAATTTATTTTAATGATAATAATACAAAACTTATCTAACTGGCCGCAGCTCAGAATGATCTATTCTGCGCATTTCATTGCCAAGGAAAGGGGGAATCTGCACAACTCAGTGGAGTTTGCCAAAGTCTGATAAATCCTGTTACTTTCTTAATGTACAGGTGGATCCACCTGTGTTTTTACTTTTGGACAATGCTGATGACTTTCCCCTAGTTAAGTTATGCAATTCTTAACAAAGTTAATTTGTTTTTCCATAGAAGCTTCCTATTTTCTTTGATAATTCATCCATTCTGTTGACAGTCCATCCATTAGTGTATTTTTTATTAGATAGCATGTTGTTCTTGTTAGACATACATTTTCAGATAACCATATCATCTGTGGAACATCTATCAGGATATGCTAGCTTTATACACACACACAAAAAAAGGTGCAAATAAAGCAGATTTTAAAACATGTTATCTTGTGTTTTTCCAAGTGTGGGTTAAGATAGAATTAATACATTCTTGATCATGTATGTATTTTTAGAGCGATCAGATTTCTCAAGATCTCTGGAAATTCAGGTTACATAGTGTGGTGGGTTGATTCTTGGCTGAATGCCACAAGCCCACTGAGCTGCTTTTATCAGTCCCCTCCTTAACTGGACAGGGGGAGAGAAAAAACTGTGATTAAAGGCTAATGGGTTGAGATAGGGACAGGGAGGTCACTCGCTAGTTACCTTTGTGGGCAAAACAGACTCAGCTTAGGGAAATTAATTTAATTTATTACTAAGTGAAATCAGAGTAAGATAATGAGAAATAAAACCAAATATTAAACCACCTTCTGCCCCATCCTTCCCTTCTTCCTGGGCTCAACTTCACTCTCAATTTCTCTACCTCCTCCCCCTGAGCAGTGTAAGGGGATGGGGAATGGAGGTTGTGGTTAGTTCATCCCACATCTCTGCTGCTGCTGCTTCCTCATTCTCTTCCTCTGCCCCAGCGTGGGGTCCCTCGCACAGGAGACAGTTCTCCATGAGCTTCTCCAACATGGGTCCTTCCCATGGCTGCAGCTCCTCACACCCTGCCCCAGCGTGGGTCCCCCCGCGGGGCGCAGCCCCTCAGGCCCAGGCTGCTCCCCGGGGGTCCCCGCGGGGTCCCCAGCCCTGCCCGCAGCCCGGCCCCAGCCCGGGCTCCTCTCCCCGCGGGGCCACGGGCCCTGCCAGGAGCTGCCCCAGCGTGGGCTGCCCACGGGTCACAGCCTCCCTCGGGCACCCCCTGCCCCGGCGTGGGGCCCTCCGCGGGCTGCGGGGGGGTGTCTGCTCCCCCGGGGGCTCCGTGGGCTGGGGGCACAGCCTGCCGCACCGGGGGCTGCACCTCGGGCTGCCGGGGGGTCTCTGCTCCGGCGCCTGGAGCCCCCCGGCCTCCTCCTGCCCTGGGTGCTGCCAGGGCTGCTGCTCTCACACAGTCTCACCCCTCTCTCCAGCTGCAATTTATTGCGCAGGTTTTTCCCCCCTTCTGAAATACGTTACCCCCAGGCGCTGCCACCGTCACCATGGGGGAAGCTGCCAGCAGCTCCTCACACAAGCCACCCCTGTAGCCCCCCGCTACCAAAGCTTTGCCAGGTAAACTCAATACGCATAGCAATAGTAAAAGCAAAAAAAGTGTACACACATATATGTGTACATATCCACATGTATAATAAACTTTACATCTATCCAGTTGCAGCAATGTTAGTAGTGGCTATGAAACTTGTTTACCTAAATATATTTGATTTTTTTCTAGCCTACAGCATTTGAGTTAATAATAAAATGTTAGCACTACTTCCTAACTAGTTCTGTGTTGCAGCATTCTCCAAACTATCAAGCTACAACAAGGTCTTTTACCATCTCATACCAGCATACTCTTCATACAGTCCCTCTGCTGCCTTCTCCTCACCTCACCCAGGGCACACTTTCCCTTCTTTTGCTTTTTCCTCTCTCTCTTCCTCAGCTGTTCTCTCTTCACTGACTCTCAACCACTTACTTAACCAGCCACACCTGCACCTTATCTAAATCGGCCAACCCACCGCCCCTGAAGCCAGCCCACAGTTGTATATTAGTAATGATAATTAACCCAGCTTCGTTCCTCTACAGGTCTGGTATGTCATGTGTAGGAATTCTGTGTTGTGTTGATAGTGTTACTTACTTACCCTACAAAATACTGAAGTTTCTACCGTTCCTATATTTTTTGAAAGGTTTTCCACCTCTGTTTTTGTCATGCATGTATTTTTTTGCATGGTGTTTTTAGTTTTCTAGGAATTTTTCTACTTTAACCAAGTTTCTGATTATTTAATATAACCTCAGGTTTTAACAAATCATAGAATCATTTGTGTTAGAAAAGACCCTTAAGATCATTGAGTCTGACCGTAAATGAGAGGTAATACTGTTTTTCAATTAGATTCAAAGAAGTAGTCAGCCTGGGACAGAGTTCATATGAAAGTTGGTCCTTTGCCAGTAGGATTGCTGTAAGTCCTGCTAGATTAATGTTCTATTTGGTGTACAAACTGTGTTTTCTGTTTGGAGCCCAGATTGTGATCAGATCTGTTTCACAATTTTCTGCTTCTTTCACACACTGCCCCCACCCCCTTTTATTAGGAATACGGCAGTTTGTTGAAACCAATGTTTTCTATGTAAATATTATTTTCAATAAGAATAAATTTTTCTACAAAATCTGAGACATCTGTCTCTCTGCCCATTACAAGTAACTCAGTAGCTGAACTAATAGGTACTAAACTGAGATGACCTTAAGCTGTCTCATAGCCCCAGGCCAGAGATTTGAACCTAGCTGATGACCTAAATCTATTAAACCAATCATTATTCTGGTGTACATCTCTCATAAGAACTCCCATTGGAAATATTTAACTTTGCATATTGTAACATTCAGCAGAATAAATTGAACATTGTTTTTACTTTGGAGGACTCCAGCCAATGTATTTATTACTGAAAGGGATTAGGACACTTAAATTGTTTTCCTGAAAAGGGGGGTGAGGAAAGGAAGGAAGGAAAGAAGGCAGGCAGGCAGGCAGGCAAAACATAAATGCATATTGTGTTTTGGAATCTGCAAAACAAGCCACCGCCTGACTGAACTTGTTGTGTGATAGTTAAAATAAGCAATTACCCAAAGGAGGAATTATTTTAGCTTTAATAGGAAAGTTTATAAAGACTCATATGAGGGCTAACATCATGACCTAAGCTACTAGTGAGCATAGACTGTTAATAGAAATGGATATACATTTCTTTGGCTATAATAAATTATGACTCAATTGAATATGGAAATCACAGGTGTTTAAGTACATACATCCTTTCTCATTCCAGTAACACAATCAACATCCCTGTTATTTGTGATAGAATTATGAAGTTAGGTTTCTGGGCTCATCTGTCTCAAACTTTCTTTATGATCATGTGGAGTTTTTTACTACTATTGATCCATCATTATCTTCCTATATGGTATTGATAATAGTACCATTTCTATCAGCAATTAAAGTTCTTTTTTACACTTAATTAATTAATTTATAAGTTTTTCTATACAAACTTTCTCTGTAGAAACCTTTGCTTAAATTTAGACCTTCTATTAATTTTGAAAAATATTTTTTGGGGTAATATATAATGTTAACTTCAATATAGCATTGATAGAAAGAACGGCAACATGAGCAAACCTTTGAATAGACTGTTTTCTGTATAACAGTTTTTTCTTCTACAGAAATGTTGGCTTGAAAAAAAATCTTCTATTGGGGTGAGTCAAACTAACATAAATGTTGCTGTCCACCTGAGGACCTCACTTGTGACTGTCCCAAAGGTTAAAAAAAGCAGATTTCTTCAAAGATGTTTGGTGACAGAAATGACTGTTGGGCTCCACAGTGCACTTTGAGAATAAAAGTCTGTGTGACAGCAGAACATGTATACCCTATTATAAAAGTTTGCCCTGGTTGCTCTGAGTATTTAAATGAATGGTATTCATACCTTTATACTGATAATGCTAATAATGCAGAGTCAAATATGTATTATACATGCAAAGATGCTTGCTCATTAAAATGTATGTATTATTACCATGACACAAGCCATCACAATCTTGGAAGCTATGATTTCATTTTACTAGATAGCATAATTTTATTTTAAATACTACTATGAAAAATTGCATATCTAGTTAGACGAAAATGTCAAAATTGGTAAGAAAGACATAGCCATAAATAGAATAAGCAATTATGATGAATGTTTAGGGTATTTTATATTCCTTCATTATTTTATTCAGTTATGAAAGCCATCATGTGGTCATTTGCAGCATTCCTTTTGAGTGTTTTTAGGATGAGGTTTTATCAAATGTGAATTTAGGAGTAATTGTAAAATTGAAACCACAGTGTAATGTAACATACCAACATCACCACAGTGTGATTCTAACTCAGTAAAAATAATGTAGGAAGTGTTCTTTGCATCTACTTAACTTTGTCCTTATTTGTAAAAACATATACCTGGTAAGCTTCTAAAATTACCTTGCTTGAAACTTCATTCTGTTAAAAAGCCTTGATGTATTAGAAGTATGTAAATCCATCAATGCAAGTATAAGTTTAATGTGCTTGATCTATCTAGAAACACAATCTGTAACTCTACATTTCTATTTTTAAAGTAGATGTACGTGTTAAGAATTCCAGAAATTATTTTAAACAAATCTGAAATAAAATTCATTGCAAAGAAAAAAAAAATTAACCCCAAAGGCAAATATATTCATATATATATATAAAATACATATTTATGTATTCACATCTTCATTAAAATATGCTAGAATTAGCAATCTAGAAATATAATATATATAATATTTTAAAATGCTTTGAAGTCATGTTCAATAAGCACAATTGTAAAGTTGGCCTAACTAATATATACTGGATTGAACACTTCCAGCAGGACAGCAAAAGGAAGTTTTCTTCCCCTACTCTGTTCTGCATTGCTGGTAGATTCCATCAGTCAGGACAGCGTCAGTGGAGAAGAACATGAGGACACCCTTTACTGGCTGTCTTCTTTCTCACAGAGGAATCGCTTATTTCTTCCTAAAGAAGTTTAAAATGTTTTGGGATGTTTTCCCTAGGACAACATGTATGAGCATATCTTCTCCATAACAGGAGCTAGGTTTACATTTCTAGATTTTCAATGATGTGGTAACTTTCTGGACTCTCCAAATCACAATATGGAAACACTACCATTTCAATAAAGGGTTTATTTAGCTATAGCAGAAATACATGGTCTTCTCCCTATAAATACCCAGGAAATTTCAGATTTAATTGAAATTCTGTTTCAATATATCACAGAGCTATAAAACTTTTTTCTTTTTTTTCTTTTTTTCAGAAGTCTTTCTCTTTCCAATTCAGCATGCATAAAGCTTGTAAGTTGTATTCAGTGAAAATGAAAAGCTTTATGTCTCTGAGACTCATTACTATGTAAATGAACTAACAAGCGTGTGCACAGCAAAGCAGAGGCTATAAAAAGTAAAATGGAGTTTAGTTTACCAATATTTTGCAAGTGTTTTAACAGCTTGCACAATTAAGTTTGGAACTATGGTGAATTGGATTTTTGTGTATATTTTTATCTGTTTGATTGACAAAATTTTTCCGTTGTTTAGCTCTAATTACTTTTTCTGGGTTACTTTCAAGTTGGAGATTTGCATTTACTAGGCATCATGTATTGTTGCCATCCTATATCACATGAGGATATATCCATATGTCCAGTCGCTTGGCTGTCAAGAACTGGGGAACAGAGAGGAAGTACATGAGCTTATCAAAATCCAAAATATTGTCCAAGAAATCGAAGTCTGGAGGAAATCATATTTCACAGCTAACACATTTTGAGGGAAAAATCTTAGATATGGAGACATATGCCCTCTATCAGGCTGAGAATGGGATTGAAACAGTTTTGACTGCTTCCGTTGGTGTAATCCTCTAGATTATGAGCTATTATCAAACATAGATATGAGAACATGACCTTGTTTAAATAAACATTTTCATCACCCTGTTTTAAACATACTTAGAATATGGGTATTGCATCAGAGCTCTCAGGGATTTTTAGGCAGTGTAGCAGCTAGAGAGTGATTCCTCATAACTAAATGTAGATGCCTATGTATGACTGAATCAATCCAATCACTATTGAATAGAAAAAAAAGAACATCTCATCCTAGAGCTGACTCCTGAAGTAGCTTAGATAAACTGTTTTCTAAATGTTTCCTATTTTACTCTTGAAGGGAAGATGAATGGCTTGGATAAAACCATCTATACAGCAGACATCTGAAATCCACACTTATTTCTAGATCTCATGGAGGTTTAGCTATAAGAAATGCTCACCTGCTTATACTGACATAGTACTAGGCATGTGCCAAAGTGGAGCTATACAGGGTCAAGAGCTGTAAAATCAAGTAATACTATGCATCTCTCTGTTCACACAGGTTGCCATATAAGCAAGCAGGTACTTTTCATTGCAGTCCTTTTAATTCATGCTATGCTTTGCTGTAGACACCTAAAAGACCTCTTCTAGATATAATTCTAAATCTTTTGGGAAGCTTTTGTTTATGTTTTGCATATCATCTCATAATTCTTATGAAGAAAGAGCATTTTTCTTATGGAAAGTAGCACTATTACAGTATCACCAAAACAAACAGGTTAAATAGATTAAGAATTAGCTGATAGATCTCAAAATGTGTTATCTGGCATCTTTCCAGATGCAACCTAAAGATGTGCTTGTATATACAACTCATAGAGATAACAACTCTGACTGACTTAAGGATTGACACAATGGCAAGTATGGAAATGAAAAAAAAAGTCATATATAATAAAATTAAAAATTTGATGAACTGAAATAACTAGAAAAATGTTTTAAAAAAACAAATCTAAAGTTATATACCTAACCATAAGAAATATAAACCACATCTACTGCATTCTAAAAACAGTGGCTCAGAAAGTGTTCCGATCCATAAATAATTCAGCAATAGCTCCCAAAATGGAGCTGTAATGAATAGTATCATGTTGGAGGTGTAAATAGAGACTAGTAAGTAGGAATAGCAATATTTATCCTTGCAGATGGGTAGGATAATAGTAAAATGTTTTATATAGTACTGATGTTTGCATTTTAAAGTGGACACCAGCAGCAATACAGAGAATTAAAGAAAATGTTTGACAGCAAGAGATATGATGAGATCAGTCTGTGTAGTTTATTGAAAAGAATTTTGGGAGTTAACTTGGTTACACTGTGTAAGTGTGGGGCAGAAAGTTGAATACAAAGGACCCTCTAGTCCAACAGGAGAAGACAACAATTCTTAATAGATCATGCCAGACAAATTAAAACTAAAATTGAAGAGAGTTCATTAACTCCTGGAACAAACTACCAAAATGATTGCCGATTTCAGTGTCTCTTGAGGATTTCAGTTCAAGACTACCATCAGTCTTTGTAGAAGATACGTGTTAGTGAAGTGCAAGTTAAAGTGGAAAAATTTAAAGATCTCTGCTCTGTATATTAAGTCAGATTAGCTGATCAAAAAGGTTCCTTCTGGCTTTAAACTCAGGGAATCTATGAATATAATTAAACCTGATGCAAGGGATAGGAATGCCCATTTTAAAGTAACAATTTCCCATCCTGACAAATATTTGTGTGACCTCCTCAAGTTATCAGAGTTCTGTACTGGTGCAATTTCAGTGATGATTTACCCTTAATTGATAACCTACATTCTCTGGCATTTCCATTAGGTATGTGTAACTGCAGAGAATTTTAGCGATTCCTCCGGTGTTTAGAAAAGCCCAGCAGTGGTTGCATTTTTACATTAATTTGTTGTGAATCTATTTTAAATTCCTCTAGGTACACTTCTACAATCAAACAAAACATTGTTTTATCTAGTTTTGTTCTTATAAGTTGGTTTATTACCATCTCAACCTCACTTTTATTCCAGTATAAAATATTTAGCTGAGTATTAGGGATCACTATCACTATATGTAACACTATGAAGTGTTAGTTACTCCTACTCCTGTCTAAAAAAAAACAAACCAAAAACAAAAACGAAAAAGCAATGTTCTTCTTCTGAGAGTCACACATCTAGATCTATACCCTAGTGACAAGACTCCCTTCACATGCTTTGCCTCACAAATGACCTAACCTGTCACAAAAGCTGAGACAACAAAGAGCTGTTAAGAGTTGTGTAAGGGACTGGAGACCCTTGCAAATGGAGAATTACATCTTTTAAAATTCACAGGCCTTTTAAAGGGAGGTTTGTGGTTTGCAACTGTGGCATTTTGTCATGAGGGGAAAATATCTCTTGCCAAAAAAGCTGCTCCTGATACCAAATTCTACAATCCCATGTTTTGGAGACTAAGCAGGAGAGTGTGTAAGGGAAGATTCCACTATTAAGAATGCCTATCACCCAAAACCTTCCTGGTCAAGTTGTACAACTGCCAGCTAGATCCCTTTTATCTGTTTTCAGGTCATGGTATCAAATGGGAGGGAAACAGTTCAGAGGTAGCTAGTTGTCAGTAGAGCAAATTGAACACACTGTACCCAAAGCAAATAGGAAATCTGGGAGAGCACAGTGAGCAAGGAGACGGTGTTTTGCAGAAGGCTTATACATTTGCAGAGCTTGAAATGTCTCCAGTTTTGAAACAAAATGCTTGACAAGGACACTTGCCATGATGAAATTTGGTAAACATGGTTCAAAAGGTGGCGTGAAACTACTGGGTTTGGTGTGATATATTTGGTGATTTGTGTGACTGTTCCTTTCCAGCCACAGGCTCAAAGTCCAGTACAAGTGCTAGAGGCGCTGCATTGTTTTTGGGAAGGATCTGACTCTTTAGGTATCCGTGTCCCCCTTAGAGTAATAAGGAAACGTCCCTGTTTGTCGACATAGGGCTTAGCTCAGATGACATCACAGGAAGGAACTGAGAATAACATTTTTCTAGATTTATCCACTGTGCTTGCTGTGTGGCTTTTTAATTTGCCCTAAAATAAGGCTGCAGTCCTTGCTATTATATACATATTTCATATTTATATCTATATCTATCTATATCTCTATCCTATATATATATATATATATATATATGATTTGATGACCATTGTGTTTATACATTGCAGATAATATAGTATCTTGAACTGAAAGAGTGATTTCAAGTCCAAGGAAAACGGCTTTGTGGAACTGTTAGAATTGTTTAGTTATTTATGTCCAAATGTGTGTGTGTGTGTGTGTATATATATATATATAAAATAAATGTATATAAATATGCATATAGAATATTGTTGTACATGTTATTTTCATCATTCTTCAATAGAAATTAACTTTATTTTAATTATAGTATATATGAATAATAGTGTATTAAAAATGTGTAAATAACATCTGCTGGGTACAAGAGTACTGTTAGCAGAAAACATCTAAGTCCATTTATATATGACTCTGTTCTTTATTTGAAAAAGTGGTTGGCATATTTTTATTGAAGCTGTCACTAAATGATGTTTAAAAATTTAGCATGCATAAATATTTTACTAGAGCTCCTGAGGTCTCCTTATCTTGGTCCTGAAGAAATGTTAGTTACTAAATTGATGAAAAATGTTCCATAAAAGGATTTATTAAATAAATCCAAAAGTACATATTGTTTCAGGGAAGGCAAATGCCAATACTAATTGCTTTTTACAGTATTTCTCAAACATAGATTCAAGGCAAACAAATTAAACAATTTTCATGTTGATAAGGCTTCAAAGCAATTTACAGTTCATCTTAAAACAGGAAATGCACAGCTTTTTGGATTACTCCTTTGTGCTTCCATTTTAGAATCATACCTGACTTGAAACTGCATCGGGTCCTTACCTGAAATTTAACCTACATATCATCACAGATGTGAATTTTTTTGAAATTTACATTTACTTTAAGAGATGCAAGGAAATACTTTGAAAATATATTTTCTCTCTCAGTTAAACTTCTTAACTCTGGAAAACAGGAAAACTGGATTTCAAGGTATAATACTGAAAAAAAATACTGAAACCCAAAGAACAGCCATAGAAGCACTACTTGATCCCCAGAACAAAGCTAAAAAGTGCATTCAGGGAAAAAATAGATTAATAGATCATATTCTAAAGTAAATATAGTCCTAAAATCTGATAAAATACTTATCTTTAAGATAAGCAGGCTATTTCACATGGTTTTGAAACAGATTTTTTGCTGCACTTTGAAAATAATTTTACAATAGGATTTTGATATCAAACTGCAGTAGCATAGGGATGTGGCAATGCGGAAGATCACGTGTTGTGACGGAAATGTAGGAACTAAGTAGAAAACTGCCCATGAAGGGGCTGGCTCTGCTACTAGTATACAAGTGCCTGTGTCTTTCAATAAATTGCCATTTTCCCTTCCTCTCCATGAGAGTCTGAGAGCTGATGGTCCCTCAGGTGCTGCACTGAGGTTTGGACACGTCATGAGCTACAACAAGTGGTGACCCCGACGTGATCCTGGGAGGCAGCGTGCTGGATGACGCTGGACCTCTGGAGGGGCAATGAAGCCAGAAAAAGATGTTGATGTTGATTTTGTGGTACAGTTATTGAAAAAATGGGTGAAGGAGGTGGGGGGAAAATGCCCGTGGAAAGATATAACAGAAATAATCCTATGGATGAAGGGCAGAGGGTTGATTGTTAACCCACAAGATATTATGTGTTGTGAACTGTGGGAAAAATTTGAACATGAAATTTGGGAATCTGAGAAAGTGGCCACGATGGTGTGGGGTTCAACCTGGGGTAAGATATGTTGTGCTATGAACAAATAACGTGAAGAAGCTCAAATATGGGCTGCGGTGGGAGCATCTATATTGGGTACGGAGCGTCCTTGGCTCCTGGGAATAAATCAAGAAGCGCAGGTGGGCACTTCATTAGCGGGGGACTCTAAACCTCCTAGTCCTTTTCCTAATCCACTGGGTAATTTACCGGACAGCCCACCGTCAGAAAGAAAGGCGGAATGCTATCCGGTAGAAGATAAGAATGCAAAGCGGGATCAAAAGAACTTATACCCGACAGATGACCTGGCAAATTTACTGCGGAGATTAAAAGTTGAGGAACAAGAACCGCAGGAAAGGGATAAGGCAAAAGAAAGTAGTGTGCGGGAGGCTATCAGGCAAGGTAAAGACAGATTGCGCAGAACAGACAAAGCAGGGGACAACACCCAAACATGGCGCTGGCGAGAACAGTCGCTGAGTTATTCAGACGTGGCAATCCCCCCTTCATCTAGTTCAGATGAAGAGGAGGATTCAAAAAACTGTGATAACGCAGCCAGCAATGAACACCTGACGCAGACTGGTTGCCTAAATACATCAGCCCAAGGGCGGGAGGAAATTGCAAAATTGTATGGAACAGAGACACTGGGTTGTTTTGACATTGATGTGCAGTATTGGCCTTGCTTTGACGATGTGCAGCTGAGATCCTGCAGCAAAGAGTTAAATAACTTTGAGGGAGTATGAGAAGAAACTAGGATGAGACAGAAACAAAGGAGGAATGTGATCTCACCTCTAGAAGATAAGGAAACATGAACAGTAGAGAGTAGCCTATAGTGAACAGCGCTAAGGAAAGCATATGGATTTGACTGATCACTCAAACTCTATTCATAAGCAGCTTGCTGAGTTGAGAAAAAATGTACAGGCCATAAAGATTGAGAACGGGTTAACGGACTGGCTACAGAGTTTTGGAATTACTGGATGGTTAGAAGATTTGTTTCTGCACAGGATAACAGTATTAATTGCCACTGTAATCTTTTTAATGATATTGATCTGTGTGTGGAATTGCTTTATGAGAATTATGAACAGAATAATAAAAGGGGTCTGGATCGCTCAAAAGCAAAAAGGGGGATTTGTGGAATGACTGGAAGACAATGGACATATTATGAGCAATCCAGACCAAGTAACTTTGTTGTAATAGCAGGCCAAGCAGGCCAAAGGTGTAACAAGCTGCAGCTCTTATGAAGGACATATGCAAAGGCCAAGGGAGACAAAGGAACTGTGTATTCGCAGAGAGATAAGAGCCTTGGACAGAAAGAAAAGAAAAAACAGGATGCCTGCACAAGGGGGGAGCAGTGTGTGGGCACCACACCGGGACCAATTATAGGGGAGATGGAAGCCTGTGAACGAGTAGTTTTAACCTATCACTGTTTACATAACAAAGCCTGTGTAGCGTGTGTATTTTTAGCTGGGGTTATAAATTGGTGTGAGTCTATTAATAAAGTGGCACTAACTCAAAATAAAAAAAAAAAAAAAAAAAAGGGGAATTAAGGGAATGACCCCAGAGGCACGATTAGAGAAAGCATGTTATGTTTTGAACTTTCTGAAAATCTCTGCCGACCATGCGGTGCCTCCCATTGTGCGACATTTTGTGTCAATTGATGACAAGCAGCAAAAGTATGAAGGTGTCTTAGTATGCATGAGAGACCCTTGTACCGGGCATTGGTCGGGACCGCATGATTTGTTAACTTGGAGGAGAGGTTATGCTTGTGTTTCTACAGATGAAGGTCCGCGATGGATACCTGTTCACTGTGTACGGCCTGAGCTTAGTGTGCCGGATCGTGGGAGCACTGCTGTCACCAGTCAACCCAACAACTAATGTGTGGCCTCCTTACTGAGCCAGTCCTTGTCTGGTGTGCCCTTCCTTGGGACTGACCTGTAGACATTGTTGCAAAAAAGTGAATGTATGTGGGGAATGAAGAATCTTACTGAAGGTCTTGGTATTTGGCATAATTGATTACCTCTGTATAATGTTAACCCAAAAGAAGTTGATATTGTTTGCACTTTGAATGTTGATAGTTGTCTTCATGTAGACACTAATGTAGTGGAAAGCTATGATGGGACCATGACACCCACATAAGTCAATACATGAACATGCTGATAAGCATAACGCATTTAAATGCAATGTAGCTTTGGATGAAGCATGTAATGATGTAGTTGATTTATGGAACTGATGGGAACGTATTGCAGCGCTTCTTCTCTTATCCGGAGTAACAGCAGGGAAAGCATTACAGAATTAAATCACCTTGTTTGTTAGGCAGTTAAGAGTGTGAGTCAAATTTGCCACCATTATATACAAAACAGAGGAACTATTGGTTTTTGTTGTTGGCTCAAGAACATGGCTGTGAGGATTTTGATGGTATGTGCTGCATGGATTTTAGGTGCCCCATTGCGGCAACACGTTACCCAAATCTGAGAAAATGTCAGCCTTTTTGGCATCAATTCACTCAATTGGCAGTATTGTTTGTTTGCTATTGCCTTGGTTGCTGTCATGTTTGCAAGGGCCCTGCAGAACATGACAAACCTGGTACTAGCTGTTCAAAAAACAAAAAGGGGGAATTGTTGGGGTATGTAAACAGGATGTGAAGAGTTGGAACTTAGAACCGCAGCATACGGGCACCTACAGCAACAGCAAATAGCAAGCAAGAAGAAGGATACCTTTACCTCGTTTATTGCGAGCAGTTGCACTTCAGGAAAAAGCAGGTCCATCAGGAACACCAGCCCTGCTGGTGCAAGTCGTAACCGCACAGACGTGTCATCACTGTGGACAACCTGGTCACATTAAACGGAAAAGGAGGGATCCGAAGTTTTTAGCACTGCTACTGGTTTTGGTGTCCTTGATCAATGCTGATCGCCTGTACAATGGGACACTGATACAACTTCAAGAATTGCAAATACTACAATCTATAGTGACTCTGGGTGCTCCCTCCTTCAATGTCAAGGTCTGTCAGCTGATGGGCCCAAATCTACTGCATGGTTGGCGAGCCCCGAATTGTGCTAGTAACAGTAGCAGATGGGACATTGGGGGTAGGAATACATATTGGTGCCCAAGTTCAAATCCCGGTAGGAGTTATTGTAATTCCCCTGGTTATTTTTATTGTGCCTACTGGGGCTGCGAAACTATTGCCATGGTGTGGACCCCGAGTCAACCTGATAGATTTCTTACAGTAACGTGGGGGCCCTTTGGCTGTAAGACCCCTTCTAAAACTGATGGTGGGAAGGTATGGCACCGTGGGACTTGTAAGTACCTCTGGGTAAACGTCACTAACCCATCCGATCCAGCTTGGTTTATTGGCAAAACTTGGGGAGTAATGCTTTGGACATCAGGTACTGATAGGGACACCCTTATTAAAATCGTAAAAGAAACCCCACGGTACATCCCTCAACTTAAACCCCTAGGCCCCAAAGTAGTAATCTCAGGGCTTCTACCTCCACAGACCCCCACCCCTGACACAACTCCCGAAGCAACTAAAGGTACAATTCGTGTCCCTCAAAGACTCATACCGAAAGCCCTGACCCTTATCCCCTTTGGTCCATGATGCAGACGATGTATTTGACCTTGAATGAATCTAATCCAAACACTAACCCCTGTTGGTTATGCTGTGTCATCAAACCCCCGTTTTATGAAGGTGTTGCTTGGAATGGCACCTATAATTTCTCTATGGCGGATAACCCCGGTTCATGTAAGTGGGAGAAGTCTAATATCGGCCTCACAATGTTAGCGATCAGCGATGGGGCGGGGGGGGGGGGGGGGAGGGGGGAGAACCTGTCTGGGCCGGGTGAAAAGGAGCTGGGCCTCGTTGTGTGCTTATAACATCTCAACAGTCCTTTAGTGGAAACGTCAAATGGGTTATTCCTGGAGAAGGAGGGTGGTGGATTTGTTCCAGGAAGGGCCTCGTACCGTGTGCATCACTTGAACCCTTTAATAACATCACTGATTTTTGTATCCAACTCTTAGTTATGCCAAGGATTCTGTATCATCCCTCGGAGGACATATATGCACACTGGGAAAAACAACCACCACCTGTCCGGGTCAAGAGGGAGCTGATAACGGCCATAACGGTCGCAACCCTCATGGCACTTGGAATCACCGAAACAGTGACTGGTGTCACCTCCCTAGTTCAATAACGGAATGGCTGGACCTCCTTGCGTGCAGCAGTTGATGAGGATTTAGAAGGACTTGAACGATCTATCTCGGCCCTAGAGAAATCCCTATCCTTGTTATCGGAGGTGGTCCTACAGAATAGGCAGGGCCTAGACCTTCTTTTCTTACAACAAGGAGGCCTCTGTGCAGCCCTGCAGGAAGAGTGCTGTTTTATGCAGACCACACGGGCATAGTTAGAGATTCACTAGTGAAATTGTGTGAGGGTTTGTTACAGCGTAAACGAGAACGTGAGGCACAGCAAGAATGGTATGAATCCTGTTTTAACCAGTTTAACCAATCACCCTGGCTAACCACTTTATTATCTAGTCTTGCTGGTCCTCTTCTTATTCTGATGTTGCTTTTAACTTTTGGACCTTGCATTTTTAATAGATTAGTAGTATTTATTAAGTCTTGCTTAGACACAGTAGATGGATAGTATGTTTTGTTGGCTCACATGACTGACCATAATCACCAATGCACTTAATGTTGTATCTTTGTTAGCATGGAAGGGGGGGAATTGTAGTAGCATAGGGATGTGGCAATGCGGAAGATCACGTGTTGTGATGGAAATGTAGGAACTAAGTAGAAAACCGCCCACGAAGGGGCTGGCTCTGCTACTAGTATACAAGTGCCTGTGTCTTTCAATAAATTGCCATTTTCCCTTCCTCTCCATGAGAGTCTGAGTGCTGATGGTCCCTCAGGTGCTGCGCTGAGGTTTGGACACGTCATGAGCTACAACACCAAACAGTTCCATGAAGACAGTCCCAGTAAATTTTGCTGTTGCTCGGTAAAATGCATGATGCATCAATGGATTTTAGTCTGAGTCCTAAGAAACATTGTTTAGAAAAGGCATTTAAAATTTGCACAAGTGCTTTAAACTTGACAGTAATATTGTCAGTAGTCATCTGAATAGTTAACAGAACAGCTGTGAAAGTATACCAAAATTTCTATGCCTAAGCTACAGTATCTTTAAATACAGTCAAAGTGTATTTGTGTGTTTACACAAATGCTGAACTTACCAGTGGTCATTCCACTGCTAGTCATATGAAGGACATGTACAGTCTAGTTTGTCAGTTATGATTCTTAAGGCAAAACCTGCCCAATTTAAATATTGATTGCATTATGGTGACATTGTGGTAATTCACCATTAAAACATAATACGCTTCCTTTCCTTTGATACTATTCATCTATTTTTGGCAGTTAATTTTGAGCCAGATCAGCTTCCTAAAGGATCTCACCTCCTAGCCTCAAAAATGTGAATATTGGCAGGGGCAATAGGGAGAAACCAAAGAGGCTGAGAGTAGTGAAGGAGAGTGGTATCACAGTGTGTTGGATATAGAAGACATTAAGCTGAGATGGAATTGCACATTTTATTTCCTGTAATTGATAGAACTCATCTCTGATTCCAGGTCACCACTGAGCATATGAAGGCAGCCTGCCATTTGCAAAGTGTAGATTATACATGACTTTTATATTAGTTATTCTGCTATACAGTTCTTTTTCCTCACATTAGGAAGATAAATATTTACGACAGTAGAAGCAGTTTTCAGCCCAGTACATCTGTTAGCTGAGAAAAAGGAAGGTATTTGTTTATTTTCCTTTACCTCTCATGAGAGTGCACATTTTTGAGTAGCAAAGACTTAGCTTCAGTGAAATGCTGAAAGTCCTGTTGAGCTGAATATTTCACATCTCATAAATTACTTCTCTGATGCAAAATAATTATATAATGATTTCTTCAAAAAGAGTGACTTCAATAGTTTGTTGGTTATGAGGCCAAGTATAGAAGATAATAATTGTAAGATCTTAATATAGCTTGATAAAGAATAATTAACAAAGTTCCTCTGTACTCTTTGCTTCTTCATGATTAAAGAAATGACCTGTGTATTGAGAGAACATAATTGTAATTATTTTCATTTTGGATAGTTAAAGTAGGTAATATAATTTTCAAATTTCTTCTTTCTATCTGAGTGAATGACTAGTACATTATCAGTACAAAATTGATTTTTTTTGTAATTCTAATAATATGAAAAATTAGTTCAGTAGAATAAAGTGTGTAAGCCCTTGTTTTGCTGTTTCATAGTATCATACAGCACCCAAATATAATGTATAATTAGATCAGAGCTTTTCAAGCAGCAAAAAGGGATAGAACTGCCCACTTCAGGATAAATGGATCTTCCCAAGGAGTAACAGTCTTGTCTTATTTTATAATTCAAAATCTAGAACTATATTTTTTGTAAACATCTCAAGAGACACAATAGTACTGGCATAATTTAGCTTTCAGGGAAGGAATGCATAAAAATTCTTTTGTTTATTTTGCTTGACCTTACAACAGATGACCATCTGGATAACTGCTGTGCATGATGCCAAAAAAGCCGTTAACCACTAAAATAAATAAATAAATGTAATTAAAATGAAAAGCTGCCAAGAGTGTGTAATCACAGGTCTCAGAGTCAAATCTACACATACAGGTCAAATATTGATTGTCAAGAAGCTTATCTTGCATAAATGTTTTTTACTAGGAGGGAGGACACCCCCACCACTTGATGCTCCTCACTCACATAAGCACTTTACACCCAGTTTTATGTAAGTTTTGCCTGATTGGGGGGGTGGGATGTGCCAGTTCATTTTCTGTCGATGTTACTATTATAGACAGATGATTTAAACAGTAATTCAACTTCTGTTCTCACTTTGCTCATCAAGACAGTTTAATTCTCATGATTTCAGTTGAAATTACAAATGCCTGCAACGATTGAAAATCAGGCCATAATCCAGGCCATAATCCCTCTGAGCCTTGTCTGCTTATCTGAAGGAACATTGTAAGGTAAAATAAATGGGGTAGGTTCAGGGACAAGCTGTAGCATAAGAAAGCTCCAGGACACGCTGGGTGAAGTGCTGAAAAACTAAAATGTACTGAAGTACATTCTGCTTGCTAGCTTTAGTAATTTTATTTGTAGTATCCAGGTCTTCCTGATCATTCTTTGCTGGGAATGGAAATAACATTTTCTTTCCTCTTTGAACACATTTTTTCTTGCAGTTTTTGGCATTGAGTTATTCTCTGATTTTTAACAGAGAACTCTTTAAAAAATATAGTTCATGTATGAAACAAATTGATCTTTATTTTACTTTCACTGTCTGATAATCACAGAATCATGAAATCATAGAAAACCGAGTTGGAAGAGACCTCAAGGATCATCTAATTCAGCCTTTCTTGGCAAAAGCATGGTTTATATAAGATGACCCAGCAACCTGCCCAGCCAAACCTTGTGTCCAGTGCTGAGGAGTCCACTACTTCTCTGGTGAGACCATTCCAATAGCTGAATGTTCTTATAGTGAAAAATTTTCCTCTTGTGTTTCATTGAAATAACATGTACCCAGAAGTAACATGTACCCATTACCCCTAATCTTTTCTATGGGATTCCTTGGGAAAAATGAGTTTCCATCTTTGTAGCCACCATTTAAATACTGGAGCATGGTGATAAGCTGTTCCCTAAGCCTTCTTTGCTCAGGGCTGAACAAACTCACTTCTCTCAGCCCTTCCTCATATGGCAGGCTTCCCAGTCCTTTGATTATCTTTGTGACCCTTCCCTGGACCCTCTCCAGCCTCCTTATTTGTATAGCAGGTGCCAAAACTGAACACAATATTCCAGGTGAGGCCTGAAAAGCACGGAGTAGAGTGGGATAATGACTTTGGATTATCAAGAGCTGGTAATGCCCTTGTTGATGCAGCTTGGCATCCTGTTGGCTTTCTTTGCCGCAGCAGACCACTGTTCACTCATATTGAGCTTGTTGTACATCAGGACCCCTAGGTCCCTTTCCACAGAGCTGCTCCCCAGCTGGGTAGATTGCAGCCTGTGCTGCACTCCTGGATGATGTTTTCCCAGATGCAAGAGCTTACACTTGTCCCTGTTGAACATTATAAGGTTCTTGTTAGCCCACTCTTCCAGCCTATCCAGGTCTTCCTGCAGGGTGGCTCTCCCTTCCAAAATGTCCACTTCCCCACTCGGTTTGGTATCACTGTCAAACTTCATCAGGGTACACTTGAATCTATCATCATCCAGATCACTTATGAAGATATTAAACAGCCTTGGGCCCAACATCAATCCCTGGGCTGGGCAGCCCCATTTGTGCAGGTTGCCAGTTTGGAAAGGAGCTGTTTTACCACCCCCTCTGGGTGCAGCCTGTCAGCCAGTTCCCCACCCACCACACAGAACACTTGTCTAGACTATAATGCATAAATTTCTCTAGGAGGAGGCTGTGGGAAACCATACTGAAAGCCTTGGAGAAATCCAGGTAGACAATGTCCACCTCTTGCCCCACATAAACCCAGCAGGTTACTTTTTCATAGAAGGCAATCAAGTATATCGAGCACAATTTTCACTTGATGAATCTATGCTGGGTTTTCCCAATCACATGCTTCATTTGATTTCTGATAGCCCCCAGCATGATTCATTCCATAACTTTCTGAGGGACTGAAGTAAGACTGATAGATCTGAAATTTCCTTGATCCTCCTTTAAGCCCTTCTTGTAGATAGGGGTGACATTAGCCGCCTTCTAGTCGTCTGGGATGCCCCCTGATCACCTTGACTTCTCAAAGATTATGGAGACCGGCCTTGCAGCAACATCAGCCAGCTCTTTTAACACCCTTGAGTCGGTATTGTCAGGGCTCATTGATTTGTAGGGGTCAGACTCCTGCAATATGTCACAAACCAGATCTGCCTTGACTAATGGTGGGTCTGTGTTTTTGTGTCTGGATTTTTGTTCCCAAGACCTGGGCCCCAACAGTGCTGGTAAAGACAGAGGTGGAGAAAGCGTTAAGAACCTCTGCTTTTCAGTGTTGGTAACTAATTCACCTCTTCTGTTTAACAATGGGCTAATATTTTCCTTCTGCTTCTGCTTATTGATCATGTACCTGAAGAATTCTTTCTCATAGGTTTTGACACCTCTGGCCAATTTCAATTCGAGCTGAACTTTTGCTTTTCTAACAACATCTCTGCCTGGCAATGCCCTTGTAATTCTCAACTGGTATTTGTCAGATTTTCCACCTCTGGCGTCTCTCTTTTCCATCAGTCTCAGAAGCTTGCAGTTAAGCCAAGGGAGTCTCTTGCTCTGTCTACTTCCCTTACCTGTAAAGTGGGTGAACTATTTTTGTGGTTCCAGTAGTGAAAAACTCCCAGCACTCGCTAGCTCCTTTATCCTCCGTCGAAGCTTCTCACAGAATCCCTCCCAGCTGAGCTCTCAGTGAGCTAAAGTTTGTTCTTCTAAAATCTAAAACCTTTGCCTTGGTACTAACCTTCAGAGTGCTCAGCAGGATCCCAAATTCCACAATATTGTGGTCACTGCAGCCAAGGCTATCAGTGAACTGAGATATTACAAAACAGGTTTTTTTTTTTTTTTTTTTTTTTTTGTTTTTTTTTTTTTTTTTTTTTTTTTGTGAGTAGCAAGTCCAACAATGCCTTGTTCCTGCTTGGCACATCTAACATTTGTATGAGGTAGTTGTTACACATTCCAGAGGCTTGAAGGATGACATGTGTGCTGCTGTACTGTTATTCCAAAAACTGTCTGGGTAGTTAAAGTCACTCATAAGAACCAAGTTCTGTTGACCTGAAGCTTGCTTAAGTGACCCAAATATTGCTTCATTGGAGGTCAGTAGCAGATGCCTAATGCAAGATTGCCCTTGGAAATGACCCCTCTGATCTTGACTCAGAGGCATTCCATAGGGCTTTCACAATCTCTGTAGTTGACCTATACATTCAAGGTTCTCCTTAACACAGAGTGTGACTCCTCCTCTTCTTCACTGCCTGTCTTCAAGAAACAGCCTATAGCCATTCATCACAATCCTCCAGTCATATGAGTTGTCCCACCATGTTTCAGTTAACCCCATGATATCATAACTTTCTGACTGGGCATGGAGCTCCAGTTCCTCCTGTTTGTTCCTCAAGCTGCATGCATGTAGACATACACTTGAGGTGGTTGGTCTTCCGGTTGTCATCTTGGGAGGCAGCTAAGGAACATCTGTTGCTGCTCTGGTTGGCCTGGTTTATTCCCCAGTTGGTTGCAACAGCATGAGCATTGCCACTTTGGACCCCACCCCACCAAGTCCTTCAGTTTAAAGCCCACCTCACCAAGTTGGCCAGCTCGCTGCCAAAGATTCCCTTGCCTTTTCTAGACAGGTGGATCCCATACCTTCCTAACAGGGAGTGATCAAAGAATATCCTGCTGTCATAAAAGCCAAAACCCTCATGACAGAAACAGCTACAAACCCAGAAGCTGATTTGTATTATGCATCTGTTTCTGGCTGTCCTCTAACTGGTAACTTGAGCACTAACACGTTTCATGTGCATCCCCAGGCTTTGCAGTCTTCCTTGATTCTGCCCAGGTTCTGTCTTGTGGTGTCATTTGTCCTCATATGAAAGAGTAGCAATGGACAGTAGTCTGTGATCCTGAGAAATTTTGGCACCTTCGCAGCAATATCTTGGACCTTAGCTCCTGGGAGGCAGCATGCCTCTTATGACTCCCTGCAGCCTGGCAGATGGGTGCCTCAGTGCCCCTTAACAGAGGCTCACCCACTACGAGCACTCATCATTCTTTTTTGCAATGTCCAGTGTGTGACACTGGTACAATTTCTCCTTACAGACCTTGCTTGTGGATGTCTACAGCTGTTAAAGCTTCATATCTGTTTTTGATTGTAGTGCTGGAGGGTAGAGGCTGAAGCAGGGTCCTGCTTTTGTGTGTCACATTTCTCTTTGCCCCTTCTAATCTAATAGAAAAAAAACACAAAATTAAAAAAATATTTCTATGACTGCATTCGATAATGCTCATCTGTTGTTGTAAACATTGCTGTCCCTATTTTTAAAATGGCAGGCAGTCCAGAGATCAAACTTTGCTTTGTGACAATACAGTGAGGTTTTTGAAGAGTATCTGTTTTCACTGAGTAGGACCTCTGAATTTTCTTAAACCCAAGTTCCTTTTTAAAGTCTGAAGTTGTTCCAAATTGATGCCAAGTGAGTTAGTCAGTATATCTAGTCATCTTAAGACTATGGGAATAGCTGAAGATTAGAACATTCAAGCTTTAGCTACACATTTGAGCCTAGTGGTTTTATTGCTTGTATCACTGATAAAAGAATAAAGGCTTTAGACTGCATTAAATTAGCTTTTAATCTCCCTTACTCAGCTGTTACATGTTCACTATTGATTAATGTAATTTTAATTTTGTATTCCAATCTTTCTTCATGTGCAGTCTATTTTGAAAATGAACAGTGAAACCTGACCTATTAGAAAGAAACATGCATTTTCCAGCAAATCCATGAGTAGAGGAGGACTTTGTGAAAATCTTTCTCCCTGAAAAGCAAATTCTTTTGGCTCACATGCTTGCAATTATTGCTGATGTTTCTCCTGACAATACCTCAGATTGTTACTACTGACTCTATACATTTGATTATTTGGATAGCTGTCATGCATAACTGGAGGGTGGTTGTAAAAAAACCCAACCAACAACACAGGATTAATCAAAGTAGGATTATAATTTTCTGCAACACCTGTTCCAACCAGCTGCCTCTGACTGTTGAGTCTGATTCTCTGAGTCCTCCCAAATTACACAATAAAGTCATTTTGAAATCAATGGCCAGTCCATTGTAGTTTTGCCAGAATAGATGCTGAATAACAAAACTGTGAAGTCTTTGAAATATACACTCAGGCTACTGCAAAAAAAATGAGAGGAAAATCTCGATGGTGAAAAATAAAACACCCATTTTAGAGGTCTGAAAATCTTATTTTCTTTGAGATACTACAAATGCTATTCTGACTACCCAGGACTCTGGAGAGAGAAGATTATAACTGAGTACTGCTACTACCTGATTTTTTCCAGTCATATTTAATTCACTCTCCCTGAAAAAAATATAAAATGCTTTTAGTATGTAGAGTTATACTTCATATATGTTCAGCAGAAATTGTGTCTGAAGACTGTTCCTGCAACATCTGTGAATATTCTTCAGGCTGACTGTTTTTCTTCGTAGAGGGATGAGTTCCATTATTTTTGTGTACTTTTCTTTTGGCACTGCAGAATCCCGGTAAATAGAGTCTCTGTATCTGGAGAGTGGCAACAGGGTATCTGGGCAAGAGTAAAGGTGAAAAACAGCAGACAATGGAGAGGACAGGATGTATAATATATAATAGATTCCTCTGAAATCCTTGATTTGTGGGAGAAAATAATCTCATTCTTTTCATGTGTCCCCTGCGTAGTCCCAGATAGAATACTCCGCGATACTTATTTTTTCCTCTCATAAATCCCTGTGTTTCAGTTTTCCTTTGAGAAATAAAATAAAATGCCATAGTAAACATGTAGATTTGCCACAGCATTCCAAAGAAATGGTAAAGTGCTGTAGAAAAATAGCTAGACAGACTTGTTTGCTTTAGATTCTGGAAAGTTCAGGCACTTTAATCGAGTAATTTGAAGTCCCAACAAAAGCTCTGGTGCTGTTTCTTGATGCAGAAAGGATCTAGGAGAACCTTCTTGGTCCCTTTTTGAGAAAAATAAACCAGAGTTGCCTGAATCTCCTCTGTACAAGCCTGAAAGAAACAGGAAATTTTAGAGGCACAGTGTGATCATTTTCTGAATGTCACAACACATGTTTTTTTCATCAGAGAGGTTCTGAACTGCATCCTGGAAAATAATTCGTCTTTAGCAGAGTGCGAATTTGCTAAATATATGATTTGTTTAACATCTAAAGCTCTGTTGTCTTGATCGATGTCTGTTGTTTGCTTACAGCCCAAATTATTTGCAATGACAATCAGCCTTCTTCAAACAAGTCTGATGGAGCCCTGTGATACAAGTTGCATGAGTATTTTACTATAAGTCAAATTTTACTGCTTCAAATTTTGTTTATTCAAACCATAGCAAAATTAATACATAAAGATGTGCAATAAATGATAGAAACTATAGCAAGTCTGTATGTTGTACGTGCTAAATCCAAGCAAGCCATCTTCTTTTCTGAACTTTTGCAACCTTCTCATTCTAATTGCTTGAGATGTACTAATAACACAACCCGGGAAGCTCTTCCATTAGTGTAACAAACAAAGAATGAAACCAGCTCTAAAGGATTCCACTCCACTAACAAAAAGAAAAAATCTTCCTTAGCTCAAATCTTGAAGAATATTTAGAAAAGAGGACTTTAAGCTTTGAAGGTCATGAAAAACTTTTGCAGTGAAAGTACGTATTTCAAACTTTATAATGAGTTATAGATTTATAGTTTCTGCTGTTCTAATTTACTGTGATACTCTTTATTTTGAAACATTTGGAATGAGTGTCTTTAAAAAATATAATAAACATTTGTCAAAGTAATAGCATTCTGGAACCAATGCAAAGTGAAAGAAGACTTTTCGGGTAACCACGATGAAGATTAGTGGTATTTTGGAAATCTCAGGGCACATCTTCTAGCCTCTGGTACCCACTATGCAGAAAGAAAGCTGTGTGAGACTAAAAGCAGAGATTGTGAAAGTGGAGGCTAGACCTAATCTTAGGTAACTCTGATAGAGGTAGCACAGGGCTCTATGTCATACAACTGCAGTAAATTGCTCTCATGGACATCTTTCAACAGATCCTGATGAAAAATGTTGTCATATGCTAATAAATACACCTGAAATTTGCCTGGTAGTACCTTTGCCAAATGTAAAGATATTTGAAATTAGTGAAATATTAATATCATCCTCTGAGACTTGTAATGGAAGAAAGATCTCAGGCACCATATTAAAATTCTGAGCAGTAGCGAGGCACTTCTCGTACAGGAGTCGCTTAGCTGTAAAGAGAAATTGCAGCATGGAGGAATGAAAGCAAGGTAAACAGATAGCTAGTACCTGAAGCTCTGAACAAATACAGTGCATAACCAGGAGCTTGGCTCTCTGCAGTGGTACAGCTGAGGAGGTAGGGAAAGCATCACTGAGCTTTCTGTAGGATGCAGGAGCACAGCGCTTTGTTACTCTTGTCACGATCTACTCAGGTGAAGTGAGCTGAGAGGAGCAGGTGCAGCAGGGTGATGGGCCAAGCAAGGAGGCTGTGCCTTGAATACATCATGAGGCATTGAGCAGCTGCCTTTGAGAAACAGCCCTTTCAACAGAAACTTTGAAAGCATTTCTTTCAGAGGCTGCTCTGCACAGCTGCCCTTACTGCCATTTTCCTCAGCATAATCAAGAACACCTCTTACTCTGTTGACAGTAGAAATGGCTAACCCCCCATAAAATGGTTCCTGTACATGCACGGTCACTTTAAGCCTTTTAAGTGTATGTACTCTAGATTGTATCTACCCTTCTACCATAAAGATTTTTTTTTTTCTCCTCAGTCTTGTACATTTAGCAGAACTATAGAGGTTTATTTGCATGATTAAGTGTCCTAGTTTCTCACAGTTTATGGAAGCTTACCCTACAAAATTAGTAAGCAATAAAGAGCAGATTGTGAATCTCCTTTTGCTAAGGATCAATTTTTATTATGGGTCTCAGTTCAGGGAAATCCCACTGGGTGTACTTAAGCCCCACTGACTTCAAATTCAGCACATACTCAAATGTTTTCTCAAACAGGAGCCAACATTGGCTCTAACATGACATCTAATTGCTTACTAGTATGAATAAATGGTTCACAATCTGTCCTAAGTGTTCAGTGGTGCTTGTTTGACTTTTTGCATTTCTTACAGCAAGGCTTAGAAAGCTGCAAGATCAAGCCCCTATAGCTGTAATATTCTCCTCAGGTCTCTGTTCCTCACAGAGATCAAGGAAGCCTGCTTTAAAGAGGTTTTGAAAGGTAGAGCTTCTATGCTGTATCTCCCGATATGAAGATATGTTTTCCTACTTAATCTCTTATTACTGTAAAAATTGAAAATAGAACACACATTTTGTCCCTAGCCTAAGAAGGTATCATTTTATTGGTTTAACCCCTCATTACTGGAAGTGAAATGTTTCATATGAAGGTAATAATTTAGGTGATTTGATAGTTTTGACTTAATGGTTTATAATGGTTTTTGGTTTATAACTCTATCTTTCATAAATGAAAGAAAAAGATCCTTTTTTATTACAGCTGCAATTTATTCTGTGTACTATACACAGTAAGTTTTGGGAGCAAAATTTTATCTTTATTTTCTTTTCTCATTTTGCAGATTAATATGAGGTTAATAAAGTTGTTCACAAATTCCCATTTCTAATTATTTAGTTACCAGTACCATTAATTTCCTATGAGACTAGTGAGCTAAGAATGCATTGAGGTTTTTTCCATTAAATATTTGTGTCGGTCTGCCTGTAATCTGAGTAAACTCTATTTGGCATCTGTAAAAAACAGCCTTACTCCAAAGTATAAATTTTATAGGGTTTTGTTTTGTTTTTAAGGACCACTTTTTTTTTTTTCTTGTTGCTGTTAACACTTTCTGATTTGTAGGAGAGTAATGAAGTTTAATAGTATGGTTTTAATAGTCTGCCTTAATTTTTCATTTTTATAGTCTGGGAATGTCTATTCAAAGAAGGATTGCGATATATTGTTTTCTTTATCAGTGTTATCTTAAATGTAATTAATTAATGAAAAGTAATGTTTGATAAACCTCTGAAGAGGTAGGATAAATAGATCACATTCCTCTGTTAGATGCCTTCTCAGGATTCTGTTAATGATTCCATAGATAAGAACCATTTTGAAAAGAGCCTTTCTTGTAGTTCTTTAAGGTTTCTGCTTTTGATCAAAACCAAAAGCAGTTAGACACAAAAGAACATTAACAGAAAAGCAACAGAGAGATCCCTTTGAGTCCATTTGGCTGTTTTTGTGGTTTATTAGGTTACACACACAGAGTTAAATATATCATTTATGGCACTGTAAGGAAGTTTGAAACATCAGGGTGATGTGTGTAATAAGCCAGGCAAAAATTCAGTTTGCCTCCAAAGCAGTGTCCACCCCTTGGACTCAGGATTTCTACTTGATAACATGGAAGGCTTCCACTGTTGTTTTTGAAATATATTTCTAGAAAACCTTTAAAATAACTGAGCAACTCTTTGACTGAAAGACTAACAGACCTAGGATTTCTATTTACCCTCTCCATATTAGTAGCAGTCTTTGCACGTAAGTGACTCAGAAACATCAGAAAGTTTTGAATGGCTACTGGCACTTTTCTTTATGTTTTGTCTTATCTGTTGGCAAGACTAGTCAGGGAGGTGTTTCACAGAAGGGCTGGCATGACTGAAAACGTGTCTGTTTCCAACACTAATGGTTTGCCTATCAAAATATTCTTTCTCCCTACACATTTTGCTACTTTTATATACTTAGATTGTCACAGCTACAAAGCCTTTGTGTCTCTACGTATGTGTTAATTCCCTTTGATTTCTGAGAGAAAACCATCAAATTAGAGCATAAACTACTTTTTAAAATTCCTCATTATTTTTTAACCTGACTTCTTGTGGAAACTGCTTAGACAAACTCACATTTTCCATGGATGAATCCTTTCCTTTTGAACTTATTCATGGATTTCCTTTAATTTTTAACAAGGTGATTATGGAGTCAAAGGTAATTATGTTCTTAATAATTTTTGGTAATTTGTGGCCAAGCAGATTAGGCAGACCATGTCAGTTCCCTGTCTGAAGAAAAGTTTCCAGACATCCTGGAAAAAAACAGCACAGATATGTCATGGTTTAACCCCAGCTAGTAATTAAGTACCACACAGCTGCTCACTCATTCCCCCCTCACCCCAAGAGATGGGGAGGAGAGCTGGAAAGGAATCTAAAACTCGAGGGTTGAGATAAGAACAATTTAATAATTGAAACAGAATAAGAATGAAAGACCAATAATAAAAATTATGACAATAACAGTTATAATGTAAAGGGGAAGGAAAAGAATAAAATTCAGAGGGAAAGGAAGAAAGAAAGCACAATGCAACTACTCACCACCCACTGACCATTGCCCAGCCAGTCCCCGAGCAGTGACCCCCCCACTCTGGCCAATCCCCTGGGTAGATACACCAGGCATGACGTCCCATGGTATGGAATCCCTCTTTGGCTAGTTCAGGCCAGCTGCCCTGGCTGTGTCCCCTCCCTGTTCCTTGTGCCCCTCCAGCCTCTTCACTAACAAGGCCTGAGAAACTCAAAAGTCTCACCTCAAAGCCAAACCACAGCACCGTACCAACTCCTAAGAAGACAATTAACTCCATCCCAGCTGAAACCAGGACAAGATACCATGAAAAAAGCTTCAGTCAGACCTAGTTCCTTGAACACCAAGTTCAGTCAAAGTCAAGATACTAACGCATGTGAAATATTGCTTCATTAGTTCTAGAGCTGATGGAACAGTTTTATTTGCTTTTTCAAGAGGATATGTTATACAACGGTGATTTTCTTAAAAAATTTTCTTTCACAACTATAACAGAAGTGATAGAGGCACTCAGGAGCTACTGAAAGAGCAGAAGAACAAATGGTCTTCATAAGCAAACAAATAAGTAAAAATGATGACACTTTTGCAAATATGTCCTTACTACTTATGGATTCATAACATACCCAAACTCTGAGTATTTGTTGATTTTATAAAATTTTACATA
Source organism: Falco rusticolus (assembly GCF_015220075.1). NCBI lineage: Eukaryota > Metazoa > Chordata > Aves > Falconiformes > Falconidae > Falco > Falco rusticolus. Next base: position 58,615,750 of record NC_051193.1, on the reverse strand, counting down.
GGTTCAAAATGACATTATACTGACTAATTATCTTTAATCAGTACTCCAGCTTTAGTTCTGTCATTTGGCATGTAAATATCATTAATCTTGTCATCAGCTTAACACTTTTTTCTTCAGCTACAGAAGGTCACAACTTCAGTTGAAATTGAATCTAATCTTGATTTGAAAGTCTAATATTTAATGTGTATAGAAAATATGGTAGACAAAAAGATCTCTAGTTTTTATGCTTTTATTTATACCATTTTGACATTGTAAATGTGAAACTAATGTGTCTCCTAAATTTCTTGAAGGAAGCCTTTCTAAGATGTTTATCATGGCAGTTGGTTTGGCTCCATGCAAAGTGCTGCAACAACTATGACTTTTCAATACACAGCAAAGAAGGTAATTCCCCCTACATCTTGTCTGCTCTCAACAGTAATAACTCAGCTATCAGCTGGAAAGTGGCAAATGCAAAGTTCTCTCTTTACTCTGCCTGAGGAAGCTTTATTACCAGTCACCCAAGAAAGCACACTAATTCCTACAAAGTTTGATAAGAAAATGGTGGCAGGAAAAAGATCTGTGGCAGCTTCATTGTGCACAGTACGGTTCAGGAATCATTGTGTCAGTCAGTTAACCTTAGGTATGTCAGTTTCTCATCACATTTGCTTGATTTTACAGCAAAAAATAATTATGGTATTTGAAGGAAGGGAAGACCAAATCAAGTTGTTGCTCCAGCTTTGCTAAAGTAGAAAGTAGATTCAATTGCACTGCCATAATTAATACTAAACTGACATTAGAATTGGTCTTAACTAAAAGGCCAAGTAGAATAAGATGCTTGCAGTGAAATTTCAATGAAAGAAACATTATTTTCATTTTATTAAAATTAATTTTATTCCTTCTGTCTCTATGTAGAAATATGTATGTATGCAACAGTGAGCACAACTGCAGCTAATATTTGTGTGACCTTCAGTATTATGGTAATTTATTTAAATGTTCTTTGTTAATTAAGAATATTTCACATACAAGGCAACTAAATTACTTTTACCAATTAATTATATCTTTGAAATTATTGGAGTGATCAATTATCATAATCAACAAGCATTACAGAAATAAAATAACAAATGAGTCTGAAATGCCAAATGGTCTGTTTTAGGCTTTTATTTCTTATTGAAAGGAATAACTATTTTTTAATGCAAACCCCTTTATGCATTGTTCAGTTCTGCATAAACTAGTAATAGAATCTTCATTAACAAGGAAATTCATATTTTCAAAAGTCTTGCTCATCCAAAATTTCAGAAAGTATGTGGGGTACGTGTCTGAGGATTAGGCACATGTTCACCTTTACAGCTGTGAAAAAACTCCTCTCCAAGATGAATATTAAGTAACTCAAATACAAAGTGTCTTGGATGAAGCTTCTTTATTATTTCCATCAAACAAGAAAAAAAGATGTTGAAAGTGTTGAAAAGAGTAAATAATTGACTATTTAATATTTTCTTTGCAAGCATGCAACTGCTGCAAACTAAGAATGAAGCTACATGATCAAGAGATGAAAAAGATAAGAAAATATTTTGTTCCCTCAAGGGATTTTGTAATTGCAGTAATTAGGCAAACTTGTTGGGTAGTTTCCAACAGAATATTTACTCCAGAAAATCCAAATTCTTCAAAACCAAATTTTGAAGGAATTTAACAGTCTTGCTTAAATTTTTAGTACCAATAGGTTTCAACATCAGATTTTTGAGAAAAGAGTTATATTCAACTAATATATATATATATATAAATCCAGTTACTTTTTTGTATTTTCTGTGATCTCGCAGTCATGGAACACATCCTATTGCAAGCGATGAGGGAACCATTGATCACTAATGTACATCTACTACATATCTGGTTAGAGATATGTAAACGGATGGGTTCAAGATATAGAACTTGTCGTTAGTCTCATGCAAAACCTAACCATGAGGTAACCATGTCTTCTAGATAACATGGGGTAGGAAAGTGGACTATTGTTTCCCAGGAAAAATGACAGTTTTATTCCGATGAAGTTACTGTCACAAACACAGAAAGCTTTATGGTGATAGAAACTTCTTTCATGTCTAGTTCTGAAATGTTTCACTTTATATCATAGAATGAAAGTGGAACCAGTCTACAGAAACTGAGGACTCCTGGAACTGTCTGTAAATCATCTAAAACATCATATACGACTTTAATCAACTAATCAACTTATGGATGGCTGTTCAGCTTTCTTCCTCCCTTTCTTCCTTTCTTCTTGTCTCTCTTTTGTCTTTCCTCTTTCCTTCTTTCTCCTCCTGCAAAATTATAGTTCTTATCTTCACAAAATAAAACTTAAAATTTTACACATAGCAGAGATTCTCTCCCTGTCTTTATTTTTTTATTTTATTTGCCAGTCATCAGTGTTATTTCAGTATTTTCCAGGTGAAACTAACAGTCTAAACATAGTCCTACTAGGGAATTATGGCTTCATAATGGGAATTGTATGGCAGCTCTTGCATTTGTACTTGGGCAGTGTACATGCTGATGAAGAATACAAAGGCAATACTCAGACTAGTAAAGTTACGTAAGATGCCTGAGGTTTTTTTCAAGTACATGTGGACTGACATATTTAAAGAAAAAATGTGTGAAAATGAATATTGTCAGTATTTTAAGTGTATTTTTCCAGACAATTTTATTTTTGAAAAGTTGTAATGTAAAATTTATTATTCAGAATTGAACAACAATCCAGATTCCACACTGTATAAGGCATATGAACTTTTATGTATATAGTTAGGTGATGACAAAAAAAAAGACAGCCTGACATGACCATGGCTGACAAAATTAAATACATTTTTCAGACATTTGCAAAATTTTAAAAACTTTTTAATTGGCAAAAATTGCAGAATCATAAAGATGGTTGTGAAGAGTGGACAGTAAACATATATTATCTTACAGTCTAGAGTTTCTAATTAATAGCCATTCTAGATTAACCTTTTTATTATATAAGAAAGAAGTAAAAATCTGCTTGTCAAATAAGCAATATTATCAATGAGATAGTTGCTTCACCCTCAACTTGATCCTTGATATTAAATGCTGTGTCTCAGAACCCATTTGCTTTAAACACAGATTTCTACGGGCAATCAGTGAGGGCTGAATGCTTTGATCATGCCCTCCTCACGGCACCTACTCTTTGTGTCAGAGATGAGGGGCAGGGAGCTGTTAAATTTTTGCAGCTTTGTGTCACCCCAAGTTTCTCTTATTCAGGGAAATGCCCTGGCTGGACATTTAAGGTGACTTCTAACCTCATTTACATCGACACAAAAAAACCCAACGGTTCTGGCCCCAGAGCCTTTTTCTCCTTCAGAAAGAAAATCAAACAGCATGACTGAACCTGGAAGACTGAACAAGCAGCTCTGTCTGAATAAAGAAGGACAAAAAAGGAAGAGAAAGTAGCTGAAGGAAAAACATGTTTTCTTATGTGTGCTTTGCACTTGAACTCCAGCAGATCACATCCCTCTGAGCCTGTACTCAGAAAAATAGCCTGTGTGTGATGTGCACTACAAAAGGCTCAGCAACGCCTTCCACTGCTCTGAAACAGAAGTCTAGCATTCTAAATTAAGTAACTACTTTCCAACTGAAAGGAGGACCAAGGCATCCAGATACATCTATGGTTCTGGAATATTCTTTGGGGATGGTTATTTTTCATATATTTGTATATTTTTAATATCTTATACTTATTTTAAATTTTGTTTTATGTATAGATATATGATTTTATATGTTCATTGTTACATTATTTAAAATTTTTATATTGTTTATATGCATATTTTTTTTCTCTATTTTTATGTCTTTGCATTTATATTTGCTTTTTGCTTTATATAAAACCAAACAAAAAACCAACCAAACCAACCCTAATCTGATCTCAGGCAGAAGTGACAATGTTCAAATAAGAAAAGGATATTCTTTCATGTGACCTGGTCCTGCAAACAGTAGACCTTCCCTTGTGAAGCTCAGAATTTTGCCAGATCATCCAAAAAAATTTACTGTGTAGAAGCAGAACTGAAAAAAATTGGCATATTACTAGATCTTTTTTTACTTTTTTTTTTTTAATTTATCTTTAGATAAGAATATTTGCATGATAGATTTATTTTTGTTCTTTCTATCTGCTGACTGAAAGTGCCAGCGGAAACTTTCTAAATGTTTAGAATTTTTTTTTTTTCAAATGGAATAAATGGACATTACCACTCTTTACTTTTGGGAGGTTATTACTAGTTTCACAATACCTGGTATATTTGGAGGATGAATGTAAAATATAACCCAGCTGCAGCTATTCATCAGCTGTCTCTATGGTGATTAACATGACAACTGGGTCATGTCATTGCAAAAGAGTTGAGTTCATCAGCTACCTGTCTTCTTCATCTCAATGCACCCATTGCACAACTTTTTAGAAGGGGTAAAGGACATGCTAGCTTTCATATTCGGTACCAGTTTACTCAATTTGACATTCAATACCGACTTATACTAGAAAGATTCAAAGTCTGGACTTTCACCAGGACTGCTGCTGCTGTCATGCCTGATACGCTGCTAGTTCTTTAACTCATGTCACTTCTAAAGCAGCTCCTTTTTCTCTTTTAACAGGTTTCTTCTGTAAAGGAGAGGAAACGGACAAATTGCCCTTGGAACGGTGCAAATAACAGTCTGGCTTCCTTGAAGGCTTTTTCAGGATGCCAAGTCTATGTTTGAGCAATGATGCATCTTAAGAGCTTCTTCATGCTAGGATGAGAACATCCCAATAAGAAATACATGGTTGTCATAGCTCAGCTTTGTTACAGATATTGGGAATTGGTTTGGAAATAAAGAAGCAGTCAAGGTTTTCTGTATTCCTTTAACACAACTTCGAAAAGCAAGTTACGTTTCTGCAAAAGGAAACAAAAACAAATTAAAAAAGGGCAGAGAGGAGAGAAGGGAACACAATTGCTAATACTTCTAATGATGGCTTCTACCTTAGGATTGTTGACCCTATCTTTGGCATTGTCTGTCTCTCTCCGCAGTGTTTCTCATTCTAACTGCACCTGAGATAGGCAGTAGTATTGTTTGACCTCAGAGTTGTAAATACCTTCCTTTATGGGTTGTGGGTTTTTTTTACCCCCTGTCTAATTTTACAGACAGAGGGAGTCTGTGTAATTAAGTCAAGTACCTTAACTAAGCTTTTGCAAACATTTGCACATTGAAGAAGTAATAAGGTCTGCTCAAATGTAGGTTAAATTCTCTTCATCTCCTCAGTTCTTTTGACACTCTTCTCATCAGACACTGACAGTTCTGTGATTTCTCTATTATAATCTATTTTTCAAATTCCACAATCCAGGTTTTACATTTAATGAGAACACTTGTATTTTACTTTAAGTCAATAGGTTCAAATAATCAAGACAAATGGAAAACATCTCTGAAATCGAATGCACTTTTGACCAGTCTGGCTAATCAAAACTACAAAGGAAAAAAGAAAGAAAGAAGAAAAACCCTAAACACAAAGGAATCTTGCAATGTTCTTGTCTTCTCAATCCTCCTAAAACCCCACGCACAGTCACTGAAAATCTGCTGAATTACTATTAGTACTAAGAATTTTCCTACTGCTCTGTAGTTGTAGATGAATTTAAATCCATAGGTACAGTCCTTACAATATCTTTTCCTGTAAAAGTTTGAGATGGTTGAGGTAATTAAATGTTTATTCCTTTAAAACATGAGGTTTTGCTTGTCTTCCTCTCCTCTGATCCTACTGGCCTTGTTAAAGGCCTAAATCCATGGCTTGTTTCTTTTAGTACCACACTCATCACAAAAGGTTGCAAACTTAATTTCACATATATAAATCAGGAATAACTTCCCTGAAGTAATGATATTAAAATTTGTGTGAAAGACACTGGAGTGAATGTGACTCCTTTCTTTATGTTCCAGTTTCTTGGCTTCTCCATAGCAAATTATAGACATTCATGATACAAGTAGTTAATAAGGTATAATTATTTTCTATGAAGAATATGAGGAAAACCTCCATTTAAAGCAACTACCAGGTGAAATTATAAAGATAAAATATAAAGAATACTTTTCTAGTACAATTTTTTTTGTCTCTGCCCAGACAAAGTGTTGTGGGGAGGGAAACAAAAGGGTTAAGCCTGTGTTCTTCTCAAGAGCCTTCATGTGACTATCAGTGGAATAATTAGAAGTGAACAAACAAACAAGAAGTAAGGGCTGTTAAGTAAAACCACAGCAGTTTTTTCAGATCTAATTCTGGTTATACTGAGCTGGAAAATCCACTGACCTAACTAGAATCTGACTGACTGTTTCTATGATACCCAACATTTTCATTGCCTGCCACTGCATTTCACACTGAAAGTTATCTTAGTATGACCTGATATTCACTTTGGAATCAGCTATTACTATGTCTATAAAATATTACTTTATTTATCTGCTAATTTTTCCAATAAATATTTTTTCTATAAATGCCCTAACATAGTGCTGTTGAAACAAAGATATTTCATTAACGGATCCTGAATAATATTTGCCACTGGGATGCAAATGCTGTATAACATCTGAATCCCCATAGAATGTGATGTACCACAAAAGTGCCTCATATATCCTAGGTACAGAGACTTCTGTGGCTAGGTTCTTCCGAAGCATTGCCTAAAATTTAAAATTTGAAATACAGTATAGAGATGAAAAGTAAGGCTTAATATAGCTCTATGAATTCCCATCAAGTACATTCTCTTCAGTTTTTCCCACAATTTCCAGATGCTGTCAGGAAAATACACACGTAGGTTCTTAGGTTTTCTGTATGCTGAGCATTCTCACTCTTGTTTGTCTCCTGACGAGCAGTAAAGAGCTTGGCTAGCATGCTAGGTTGATGTTTTCATGACATACTGATTGCAGTGATACTATACATTTTTCCAAAGTAAGACTTTCTAGTAAGCATCTCAGGTGAACATGATGAGGAAATGAAGAAGTACATGGCTCATTGTGGTTGTTTAGCACCTAGTACTTTATGGATAATGGCTTTAGCCAAAACAAATAACAAATAATAACAGCACTGAACATTCTGTTTATCTTATACTATTCCCTGCATAATGTTAGATAATGGAATGATTCATTCTTTTTATTATGCTGTTTTCTGCACAAGTGGTGAATTAAAAAGATAATTGTAAAGGCTAGTGTTGTCAGCTCGGTAGAAAGCACTTGACCTTACATCTTATGATGGTGTACAATTTAATAATTACTGTGTCTTAGAATTTATAGACAGATAAATCAGCTGAAGGGGAAAGTGGAAAGAAACTGTAGCAGTGGTGAATGGGAAACTTTTAACTGGGAAACTTGTTTGGCAGCCAGCTGTCCTATATCTGATTGATATCAGAAATCCCTTTAGTTACCCACTGGGATAGTGGTAACCTACATAAACAGTTTGTAACTGGAGAAATTGTAATCTACAACAGGACTTATGCTAAGTCAGGAATGCCCTTTCTGATGCCATTGCCACAGTTCATAGAGACAGCTAGCCTACACCTAGGATTACTTTTATCAGCTGTTGCATAATTTTCTATTACAATCGAGTGCTTTCATAAATTTGCAAGAAAACATGTCAAATGAATACATAGGGTTTTTTTTCCTGAGTGAATGCGTGTATGTGTTTGTGTGCAAGTGCAAACACATCTGCATGCACTTATGCAGTCAGCAGCACAGTACTTTTTGGTGAGCTTTGCTTCGCTATAACTAAACCAAGACAGACAAACACCGTCCTCCAATACAGTCTTATAAGTTGTGTTGCTAATGTTTGCATGTATGAGCTCATGTAGGCACACACAGAGAATCGGGTAGAAGAAATTTCTTACATGAACTCAGTAGCTAGTAGGGACATTTTTACAGACTGCACAAATTGTGACAGAGTATTGAATGGCTGTTGAAACACAGTATCGATTACAAATATTTGGGATACTTTCACAAATGGCCATATGGGATCATATTTTATAGCACAATATATGTTTTACTATGCGTCTTTGGTACAACTCTTGATGGGTACATGGCAAAATGCATTCTTCCAGATTGCTTCTCTATGTTTTGTTACAAACTGCCAGACTCAGAATTGCCTTTGAATTAGGTAGCTTGTAAAGAGCGCCTGGACAGTCATGTATGAAAAGCATAATTATATCCTATGAATATTTTGATTCTCTGATATTAGCAAACATCTATTGACTCTGCTTTAAACAAGTCTTCCTTCTGAAGTGCATGACTTTGTTTCCAAAATGCATGGTTACCCTTCTGACCCCCAGACAATTTGAAATGATGTTGACTAGAAAGCTTAGAATCCTGAGAACATAATATCTGATTTAATGGTCTGAAAATACTCCTTAGGATAGAAAATAATCATATTAGAATAGGTTCTATAGCAAACCAGCTCAAAGGAAATGGAAAACAACTGTGTTAATAGTTCCCAAATAGCTTTTGAAAAATATATACCTTATCATTGTAGGATAGGTCTTCCATATGTTCAATTAAAGAGTTTTGGTTTATCCTCAATATTATACATTCTCCAGAAGATGGGGTTACAGACAAGGAACAGTAGAAAGTGCTTTATAATGTTATATAAAAGTGTTACAACACTTACTTTAGTTGTTAATATTATGGAATTACAACCTTCCTGAATAATACCCTCTGGCTAAATTTGACACCATGGTTCTTTCCACCATCTTTTCTTCCTCCTTGTGCTAATGCAGAAACATTTTCTGTCAAATATTTAGTGTTTCTTTTGTTACTGCAATCAATTTCAAATGTAGCATGAACAAGGACATACGCTAGTACAATAGCATCTTTGTTTTTATGACCCATGTCCCTGCATCTCTCCATGTGGAAAAAGCTACTCAGGTACTAGAAGGGTTTGTAGAGGCAGTCAGTCCCCACCTTAGGACTGTAACAGCCATAATATGTGCTCCCAAAGAGATACCAAAGGCCAAGATTAATTAATGTTATTTTTCTTGAAACAGTGGTTTTGGAGGTTATGTGTCTAGTGACTTATTGTTAATTTTTTATGGACAAGGTAAAAGTCTGTCTTTGTGTTTTCAAACTATTTTGATTATGTGTTGACTAAAAAACAATGTAAATTTGACAGATTAAAGTGCCATTAACAAAATACTAAAATAAATCGTTTGTTTGCTGCTTGTTTTTAAAAAAGTATTTATTTATCTCCAGCTTATGAAAAGATTTAAAATAATTGTGAGCACACAATTTTTATCTTCCAGGCATTGATGAAGAGAGTGAATATAGAGAGGATGTTAGAGAAATGCTATGTTGCTTAATGACAGCCTTTATGAGGACAGGCAGATGTGATGGACAGATGGGTGGACTAACAGAACGAAGTGCATTATTAGCTGCTGAGACATTTGTTGAATGTCAGCCAAAACTTCTGAAACATAGCAATTGACTGTTAAACATATCCCATAGGAGAACTACATACATAACAAAAAATTTGTACTATTTTTGGTTAAGATACAGAGACAGAAAAATGATTGTACAAACTCATATAAACCACGCTTTGTGAACAGTTGAAAAAGTTTGTTTGCTTTTAAAGTGGCTATGTAAGTTTAAATTATCAGTAGATCATCTACCTACTTAATATAATACTGTTTTTAAAATATTTATGTCCTGAGTTCCTCCTTCTACACATCAAGAAAAATAATAGCTGGTATTTTTATTGTGCCCCTCAATCAAATAGTTTAGAAGCATTTTAAATAAGCCACTTATCACCTCTAACATTTATTTTTCTCCTCATTGAAATGCAGCCACTGCAAGTGGAATGCTGCAGCTGTCTAACACTATTTAGTATAGAACTGCTCCTTGTAAAGTGTTAAACCATCTTCAGGTTGGCTTTTTATTTTTTCTCTGATTTCTGTGATCACAGCTGATGGATGAATTAAATCAATAACTACATTTACAGAAGAAATAAAAATATAGTTTTGGTCCGGTTTCCCTTAAAATAAAACTGCACCTCACTAATATGCAAAGGCTAATTGGAAATGGACTGCAGCACCTCTGAAGGAGGTCATGGTGTGAGGCACACCATAACAGTGAGTAATACTTGGGGAAAAAAAATGATCTGCTTTCTAACATGACAAGAATGATTTGCAGTTAATAATAGAGGGAGTAAAGGCCAGTCTTTTCAGTTACCCTTGGCTTCACCTAGGACAAAATAAAAAATCACTTCAGTTGCTGTGAGCTACTTGCCTTTTTCCCAGTCATTATTGCTTAGTTATAACTTAGTGATAAAATCTGTCATTACTGACTTTATTGACATTAAAGTTGATTTATTTGCATGCCTGGTGGATAAGAACTGCATTATGTTGGCTTTCAGATTGCTTGCGTACTCAAGATAGTAAGTGCATCACTGACTTAATTGTCTTTTGCTGGTTCACTTGCTCTCTAATCTCAGTTTGAAAACAATATTGGGTCAAACTCATCCTTGGCATAAGTCCACTGACTTCAGTGGTAGGGCGCTAGAGAAGAATTTGTTCTATTACTTTTAAGCAGAGTCAAATGATAATAGGGAACTGTCTATATGATAAAGCCATTTTTTTCCTGCTGTTGTATGATGTGTCAGTCAGAAAGCAAAAAGATAAAATTTAAGGCCAAATTATGTCCTCAGCTATGCACTAATGTGGCTGAAAATTTCAGACAATTTTGATATCTTCATTCAATAACATCTTCCTGGATTTCCTGTTCCTTTCTTGGTATAACATGTGTATCAGACTGATAACATGTATAACAGACTGAAGCCAACTACTTTCTATGCACATCGGGGTCACATCCTGCAAGGTGCTTAGCACCTAAAACACGTTGGCTTTTCCTCCTATTGATTTTACTGAAAGATGAAAACTAGCGCGAAGTATCACTGCAACATTTAGACTCCAGACGTCAGAACAAATCCATGAGGGTGTACCTCAGTCTGGTCATGCAGAACCATCCTTGTCTTTGCAGTGGTCTGAATAAGTCACTTGCTGAATCAGGAATCTAGATTTTTACAGCTAAAACTTTTTGGAATAAACATTGGAAAACCTGGAAAGCGTTCTGATTGCTCTAGTCCCAGCACTTTTTAAGCTTAGAGTTTGAACCTACACCAGATACAACTCATCTATTGGGATCAAGGGGTGAGGGAAGATGGAGCAACTGGGAGCATTAGGTTTGGAAAATACTTGCTTTTCCTTTCCCAGCTCAGGCCTGGATTCCATCCTTGGTGCAGTTCTGTCAGAAACTGTTGTCTACCCTGTTCCCAGGGTAAAGACAGTTAGTTTTGCAAACTGAATTGAAAATAGAATTATCCCACAATAATGGCAGAATTCAGAAATAATGATTAAGAAAAGAATAAACCATTAGGGTACCATTAAGGGAAGCAGTACTATATAAGAGTAGTAGTAATAAGGAATTCTGAAATGCTGAGGGAGTCAGAGATGATATTCAGAATCGGTGCACAAAATAATGGCAATAAGAAAACCACTGCCAGCAAAGAAATCAGCGGAGACTTCAGGTCTTTTTTTCTTCTGCAAATAAATTAATTCATTCAGTTGGTGAAGTATGGACTCATACATCTTTGTTTTAGGTACCCTAGATTAAGAATTTTAGCCTTTGCTCCCAATAGTCCTGTGGTATATGTTTACCATAGGGGTAAAAGGGAAATTGAACACTGACTGAGAAAATATGTTTACTGCAAAACAAATCTATTAAAAACAAGTAAGATTTCACTCTTTTCATAACCAAATATTTCTGTAATGAACTATTCCAGAATGAAAAAAAATATTATTTTGTTTATTCTTTTTTAAACAGAGTTTCCTTACACTTTCTGAAGAGTTCTTTAAAAAGAAGTAATCTATTCGGCTGTTTATTACACCCATATTCATCATATCTGACCGGGACAAAGGCTGGGGAAAATTCTTTTTATTGAAGGATTTAGTGTGGTCTCCCAGTCTTGCACTTTCAGCCAGCCCTTCTGAGATGCAACTATTCATACTCTCCTTCAGTTAGACCTTTAGTGTTAACACAGATAACATTGACTGTAAGTATTTGAAATAAATGAACTCTCCTGAGTAACTGAAAAACCTTGCAGACAACAAAACCTATGAATCATCTCTATCAACAGTACCCAGAAGGCCACCAGGCAAACATGCAAATCAAGAGTCAAGCTGAATCATAGCAGCTTTTTGAAAATTACTTGAAATTTAACGTCTGTAAATACCTACTACAGTGTTCACTGATGAAAATAGTAATATTTTGACCTTAATTAAAATCTGGACTTTCTTGAGTACCTGTAAACACTAAATGTGAAATTTCACATAGAAAAGTGTTTAAAATGGAACAGCATTGATTGCACTTGTGGTGTATTCAAAATTTCGCAGTATTAAAAGGCAAGCTTTGCCCAATGATATGAAATAAAAACACCTCTGCATTGCAGGGACAGATACTGCATTCTCTATGCAGAACATATTCTCATTGAATTTCACTGGAGTCTTTCCTCTTTATAAAACTAATTTCTGTCTCTTTAGTGGGTATAATAAGATGAAGCTTGCTGAGATAGTGAAAAACATCTCACTAAATTCCCTTGTAATAATTCTTCAATAAATATAAGAAGTGACTTCTCTCCTGAAACAGCTTCCCCTGTTTCCCGAATTTTTCTGTTAAATACAGTTATTCCCCTAGCCCCCAGAATTTTAATCCCATTTGCTGAGTTTTAATAAAACAGGTTCTATGAATATTTTAAGAGTGCTGTATGCCTAGGCTCTACTATGGTTGTTGACTCTAAGAGGTTTTTGTTTTCTTGTTTTGTTCTGTTCATGGTACCAGAATAGCAGACCAAATTCATGGGATGATACAGTTGGAGGAAAACTCAGAATGTCATTTCATCTTCTTAGACTTCCAGAAAAGAACAGTGTGTTGTTGTTGACAGATGTTTTGTACAAGCCCCGGTGATGGAGATTCCACAGTCTTCCTCAGCAACATGTTCCATGAGTATTATTATGTTAGAAAGATTTTTTAGTGTTTTGTGAAAATCTTTATAGCTGTAATTGAAATAGTTTCTAATTGTTTTTATGGCTTAATCCTCATAACAAGTGTAGTGTGACAACAGGCCATTTAGATACTGTATAAAGAAACAAAGAATTTCTTGGTATGACTTCTGAATTTGTTATCTTTCAGCTTTATTGGATGAAATTTGTCCTAGTAATATGAATTACTAGGAGACACTCAACTTTTCTATTATTTACAATAATTTTACAGTATAATTTCTGTATCATTTATAGCATAAAAGTAGGGTTCTGATCTGTTAAACTTTACTCCATGTTCTTTCATGTCTTCTCTAGAACTTTTCTAATGGCACACTAACAATCCACAAAAATATATCGTAAGACATTTTCAGTCCTCTGTTGTTCTGCCATAGAAATTAACATATTATTTGCTTTCAAGTTTTATTTTGTTTTCCTAGGTACTTTGGAGAATTACATTAAATAAATTGATCATCATGAAACTGTTCTTTTCCTTACTGATTGATGTTGATTTGGGAGGTATCAATATGGATGATTTAATGTAAAGTGGCCAATATCCAATATCCACTTTGCTTGTGCCTTAGGAATTTCCTTTGGTGTTACATTAACTAAGTACCTGGTTTGTTTATGCATGGAATTCTTTGCTGCCTTTTCATTCTTGACCTACACAATTGCTGTGGTTTAGCCTGGCAGGCAGCTAAACACCGAACAGCCTCTTGTTCACTCCCCACCCCTCCAGCCACAAAGTGGGATGGGGGAGAGAACTGGGAAAAAAAAGTAAAATGCATGTGTTAAGATAAAGAAAGTTTATTATGACAGAAAAGGAAGAGAAAATAATGATGATAATAATGATAATAATAGAATTAAAATATGAAAAACAAATAATTTACAGTTGTTCACCACCCACCAACCAGCTCCTGAGCAGCAGCCCTGGCCAGATTCTCCCCTAGTTTTTATACTGAGCATGATGGCATATGGTATGGAATATCCCTTTGGCCAGTTTGGGTCAGCTGTCCTGGCTGTGTCTCCACCTACCTTCTTGTGCCTCCCAGTCCACTCACTGGTGGGGTTGTATGAGAAGCTGAAAAGTCCTTGAGTCAGTGTAAATACCGCTTAGCAACAGCTAAAACATCAATGTATTTTTAACATTATTCTCATAGTAAATCCAAAACACAGCACTCTACCAGCTATAAGGAAGAAAATTAACTCTATCCCAGCCGAAACCAGGAAAATAATTTTCAGTAAGAGACTTCAGCCCATCTTTCTATTTATCCTTTTCTTCAGGACATTAATAAGTATGTAATAAATGCATCAAGTACCAGTACTGTTAGTAAGAATCCAGGGGCATCTCGTTATTAACCTTCTTACATGTTAAAAATGGGCACTTACTTACCTTTTGTTTCCCTATCTCTAAGCCAATTTCTAATATAAACCAGAACTTTTATCATTCATTCTGTAGCTTCTGTTTCCTTAATAATCTCCTGTGAGGGATTTTATCAAAGACATATTGAAAGTCCAAGTAAATTATTTTTATTTAATGGGTGTTTGCTATTCACCCTGTGCTATGCCATCTTCTGTCAATATAAAGCAGCTGGATGTATTCCAGTGGGGAGCAAGTGAGAAAGTTGGTGCTTTCTCTATTATTTTCAGTCTAAATAGTCTCAGTTTATTCAGGTGAAAAGTTTAGCTCAGTTGCTGGCATCCTTCATTATTTTGAGGAAGATGGTCATTGGAAGCATTTTTATCATGCAACCTACCTGGCCCATTTTCTTAAGCAGCAGGAGACCTTTTGTCTATTGCAGATATGGATATAATGGAAGGTGTATTATCGCCTAAGATACTTTGCTCATTTCTTATGCATCCAAACTTTTGAAATGAAATACAATATTGAAAAATACTGTTGATATCAATCTAAATAAATATAATAATGTTTAATGCGTGTTCCTTTAATTATTAGGCCAAATGTTTCCTTTGTAAATTCTTTGTTTTAGTTTGCTTGTATGGTTTTGTAAAGTACGTGTCAACAGTTCTTACTCTTTCAGGATTATTACAGTACTCAAAGAAATGTTTCCAGAATTTCCCCAAACTGAATGGCCTATCAGAATAATTATTATTCATTATGATTTCAAAAGTATCTATGTGTGAATAAGCAATATTCTGCACTGTTGTACTTTAAAAGTTTTTGGAGTTCCTTAAATGAATGATAAATAAGTCGATAAGTAATCTGATTTCAAGAGACAGTGAGAACAGTCAGGATGCATCAACATTAGATGAAATTACAGCTACTTAGTAAAAGCAGGAATTCATACATCTCACTTCCATGAAACACAATATAAGATATGTCTAAGGCAGCAGTTTTGCAGTCAGAATGTGCCTTTCAAAGCTCCCTTCAGAAAACAGCACAGTTTTCTTCAAGGTACCATTTCCAAATATATTAAATGGAAATGCATTTTACAACTAATACAATCAGTTACTTTAATGCTAATGTGAAAATAGTGTATATTTTAAGAAGGATCTCTGCTCAGGGATCCAAAAGAATATAAAAGGCTGTATAACTTGAAATATTTTGTGTCTGTGCAGATTTATAACCATTTCCATTTGTTCTATAGTATTGTGTGAATATATAATGAAAATATTATAATTTTTCTATCTATAAAAATGTTAAAAAATATAACCTGTATTTTGAAAAATCTTTTTGCAATAACACAAATCTCTTAAAAATATACTTAGGCAAATAATTACATGTATACAATCCTGTTGCCTTTGGAAAAAAATCAGAGGAATATGAGACAAACTTAAAACTTGGCATTAATTGTTTTCAGACTTTTTCTTAAGGTAAAAAGAAATAAAATAAAATAAAAAAAATCTTTCCATGATAGGAAAAAATGTTAAATAAAACTGGAGTGCTCTCAGCATATTTATCTTAAAAAAGCACTGAAAAAAAAAAAAGTTATTGTGCTAATATGGAGCTACCAAATTTGTACTGACACTGACTGGGCACAGATATAAATTTTCCCTAGGGTTATTCTCATGGAAAAACTCAATGGAAAAGAAAGAAATTGCTTCTCAAATGGAAAAGAAGGAACTGCTTCTTGTATGGCAAGGTATGTCAGTGTTTGTCCCTTGACTTACAAATATATTACAGAGACTTCTGTTCATTGGTTTTGGAAGACACCAGAAGAAAAATAAACACAAGGATTCTACTGTAGAGATAGTTGTATTCCTTGTCCTGCTCCAGGGCAAGACACTACACAGAGGTGAGGGACTTTTCACCAGCCTGCTTTGCCAAGTGTATCAGATGATTACACCGCCTTGTTTCTTATTTTGTAGAGCCTTGATTGCTTGTAATCACTTGATAGCCTCTGGTGCTTTATTAATGGGTAAGACTTTGCCTTTTATACTTTTCTGTTACTAGATTTTTTTTCCTGCTATCTTATTTCAATTAAATAACATTCTTTGTCTAAAGTAGGTTGTTCACCAATAAAAAACAGGGGTTTATTTTGCCAGTTTCTATTACATTTCAACTAAGTTCTACACAGTAACAATGTGAGAGGATAATGGAAGTCTTTCTAGCCTCCTGCTGATATTGTAGGATTGTCTAAACAGACTTACAGAATCTATTCTGTTTCACCAAAATTAGAATCCCTAATTTCCTTTTACCTGTTAGTGAAGTATTCTGTTGAATAGAAAAATTTGTGCAGTTATAAGTATTTAATATAAAAAAACTTCAAAATAAAAGGTGTTTCCAATTTTTGTCTTTCCCCCCTGACACCAACACTTCAACTAAATAAACATGAACGTGTAAAATGTTTATATTGTTATTGTCTACAAAATGCAGGGTTGAGAGTTGAGGTTTGTTCAACTTTACCTTTAAACACTGGGCTGATGATAGCTTCACAGATGATACTGAATGCCATAGCAGTAGAACCCAGCCTATATTAGGAGAAAATGCTTCCGAAATTTGGTACATACAAACATTTTATGTTTTTGAGAAAGGAATTTTCTTTCTTTTATTCATTACTGAGCTCTTCAATGAACTTATGAGTACTTTATGAATATTAACAAAAAAAAATTATTACATCAGTTACTAACGCTGCAAGATTTGTTCTATTTTATGATACACAGCTGGAAAGAGACTTATCTTTTGGTCTTAAAAGCTAATTTAAAGAACAGTGTCAATTTTAACTGTTTCTGCAAGAGACAGTGTGAAATCAATTTTGCATCGTAAACAAGGACATTTCTTTCTTACTTTGTCACTAATAGCTATTTCATCTATTCAACTAACAAAAGTCTGAAAATGCAATTTCCTTGTCCTTCTTATGCATGTCTTCTCTTATCTTAGGCAATGGAAATTGAATAAGTCAGTCCCATTTTAGTTAAAGTCAGATTCACTTTTAAACTTGCTGTAGTACGTCTGGGTTATAAGTACTGTAGCGTAATTAAAAGAGAGAACATGCTTTATTTTGACATTGTAATAATCTTTTGGTTTTAAGCTTAATAAAAGAAAAACCAACCCAACCCCCACACACTTCTAGACAGTGAGAATGATTAGTAAAAAAATGTAAAGTAATGGAGAGGGGAGGTAAGATTTCCCTTTTGTCCTTCAGCTTAAAACACATCTGTATCCACACAATTTCCCTATTGAAATAATTATTTAGTATTGTGTTTACTAATCAACTTATTGGAAGGAGGCAAAATATTTATTTATGCCAATTCATGTAATTACATTATGTACAGCAGAAAAAGGCAGTAAATAGAATGTCTGTCATTTTAATTAACAAACTACAGAAGAGCTCCTTATATGATGAACGTTCTAAGATGTTTTTTCTATGACCAAATTAATCAACATCTGTAGAGGACATTACAAAATAGGAACTTGGCTACTTTTCTAATAAAAATATTGGCCAACATTTTCTTAACAAACTAGAAAAATAACTAGTTGCTTATCAAAACAGAAAAATTAAACCATAACTCAAATTCCTTTATCCCATCACAGTTCATAACCATGGCAATTCATAATGATTAATTAAGACTTTTTAGTGTACTTATTATTTTTATATAAATAATGCATGCTTTCATTTATAATTCTATACAGTAAACTGGCAGTTTCATAACTCATTCATCCACCAGAGGTTGCAATTCTGCTTTCATGGCTGAAAGGTACCGTACAAATATGAGTTATTTATATGAACACAATGGCTTGAGGCATACTGCTCTTTCACATGGACATATGGTAAAAACTACCAGGTACTGAATGAAATTTGATATAGAAAGTGCTTCAGACAGATTCTAATTTAAAATTCTGTAGGAAAGATACTAGCAAATTTAATTAATTTTTTTCCTCTATTCTTTTCTTCCCTTGAAGACATTACTATATTCAGGCAGGATTTCATGTAATTCCTTCTGGAACAGAAGATAGCTTGGCCACTAAGATTGTTGTTAAACATGGACTGCAACAGTCTTCTGAAAGTTAAAAACATGCTGGTGGAATGGGAAACAAATACATTAACAGCTGCTAAGTCACCATTTCTCTCTGATCAGGCTCCTCTCCAACTCATTTGCAAGAGAAAATAGCTACAATGTTATTTCTTTTCTCCCATGAAGCAGTCTATCATCCAGCTCCTCTTGAAAATTCTGTGCCTCCACTTTCAGGAATCCTCACAACTGTGTTAATGCTGTTAGTCTCTCACAACAGGAATCAGTCTCATAAATGAAACAGAAGTTGGATATTGCAATGTTCCTCGGCTCCTGGTGCTTAACTTGGAGTTTAGGCTAAAAAAAGACCAACAGGAAGCTTCAGATACACAACTGAAGTGTGAGATTCTTGCTCTTCTAGTAAATACCGATGAAAGACAGGAATGAGATCTGTAAAGTATATCTACACTAGTCCAGTAGTGCACAAGTCAGAGTTAAAAATATTAAATGGCCATGTAGCACAAATATCTCTAATTATGCAGACAAACTAAAAGATCCATTGCTTGGAAACTGAAGCTAGGTAGTTTTAAACTAGAAGTAAGTTTTGATTTTCAGGTTGTAAATCTCTGGAAGAAAATGCAGTTTAGAATGTCATGAATTTTCTGCTGTTTGAAGTCTGTAAGTAAAAGTTTTACTTAAATTATAAACCATAGATGTGATCTTGAATAATTAGATGAAATTCTGTGATTTGTGTTCTTCAAGAGTTTGGTTAAATCATAATTATCCCTTCCCGCTATGTATTTTCTTAGAGCTTTTAGGTTATTGAATATTTAACAAACTAAAAACAGATTAAAAAAATCTTGGGGTTAGAATAAAAATCCTCAATGACTTTCATTAAATAGAGACACTTGAGTATCTCAGGTACAAACCCATCTCATTTTAGCAGTTTCTCTTTCCTTATTGTTGTGGTTTAACCGCAGCCAGTAACTAAGAACCACGCAGCTGCTTGCTTGCTCACTCCCTCCACCCCAGAGGCATGGGGAGGAGAATTGCAAAGGAATGTAAAACTCGAGGGCTGAGATAAGAACAATTTAATAATTGAAATAAAGTAAAATAAACCCAACAATAATAATAATAACATCAGTTATATTGAAAAGGAGGGAGAAGGGGAGAGGAGTGAAATCCAAAGGAAAGAGAGAAAAGAAAACCGCAGATGCACAATACACTTGCTTGCCTCCTGCTGGCTGATGCCCAGCCACTCCCTGAGCAGTGATCTTCAGCCTCAGCCAGCCGCCCAGTTTATATACCGAGCATGACGTCCCATGATATGGAATATCCCTTTGGTTAGTTCAGGTCAACTGTCCTGGCCATGTCCCCTCCCAGTCTCTTGTACCCCTCCAACCCTCTCACTGGCAGGGCCTGAGAAACTGAAAAGTCCTTGACTTTAGTATAAACATCACCCAGCAACAACTAAAGACATCAGTGTGTTACCAACATTGTTCCCACACCAAATCAAAACAACAACACTGCATCAGCTACTAAGAAGAAAATAACTCTACCTCAACCAAAACCAGGACACTTACATTAACTGAGATTTAGTTAGATTATTGAATCACTTAACAGTGTTCTTTGTATTTCTTTTGATTTTGGCTTGAGATTTTTTGTTCAACTGCTTTTGTGATTTTGTTCATAATGTTTCACTACCTATTGTTGGTTTTGAAGGACTGCATGCAGTTATGTGTAGTAGTAATGTAGTGTTAAGTTCTCTGTGAGTGGTAATCTATACCACATCATAAAACAGGAGTTAAAGTTGCATGGAGTTTTAGCTACAGCTGGCTTTAACCAATGCACCTCAGCCATAGAGTTGTTTCAGTAGTCTTTATATACTTACTGCAAGAACTGGCAACAGAATCAAATATAAGTAAAAGCTACACATTTTACCAAGAATACTCAAGAGAATGAAAAAATAACACATATGCTATGCAATTAAATTGTCCCTTTAAAATTTGCTTAATTTGGATGACTTTCCAAGCCATTAAAACTCCCTCCCTTTGCTCTGGGTTAGAAGTCATTTGTGAAGTTCAGGCTTGACAAGACTAAAATATGGACTGAAAAATGGACTGAAAGCTCCATTGCATCCTCCCTCAGAATAATCTGCTTTATAGTAATGTTGGTAGAATCTGAAGCTGTAACAGACAGCAGAGAGAAAATTGGGTGTACAGCTTCAGTAGCTTTGTTGCTGTAGGAACAGTTTGCTGTGAGTTTGAGTTTAAATTTACTAAAACCTGCACCACTGCACTAAAGTAGAAAGAGATATTTTGAGTCAAGAAATAGTCGATCAGAATGGGATGCATCTTCTTTAATGACCACCAGTAGTATTAGCTAGAAAATTCAGTACTACTAACTTTAACCTGTATAACTTTTGCCTTTCTAAAGATAAGCTTTAACCAGTGATAAGTCATCTTATTTGATCATCAAGTCATACTGGCAGTAGTCATACAGTCATGCATAATGGAAATAATATAGAGTTGTGTTTTATCTGCATTTTACCAATATTTATGTCTTTCAGGTTTTTACCTCAACAGTTCTTTTAAAAGTTTTAGAGAAATGTCAAGTAAGAGAAAGAACTAATTCCCATGGAACTCAGTAAAATTAATCTGGAGCCGGAGGTTTCTGGGCATAATTTTTGGGTACATTCCTTGGGAAGGCCCTAAATCATATTAAGTAATTCCCTTGATTCCTAGCATTTCTGTCAGGTGGAAAAAAAAGCCATTTTAGTGTTGAGAGAGTTAATGTTGCAGAAAGGATATGGAAGATAAGAATGGATGTCTGCCCATCATAATTTATCAAGCCTACTAAAGCTGTTTCCTGCCCTTGTTCAAGCGTAAGAATAGAGGCTTCCAAGTTTAAAATATCTGTGTCTGAGATGAATTTGCTGTTGGCTAGGTTTTATTTAACTGTTTTATCAGATCAGAGTGGGGTTAGGCTAGGTATAACATATGCCAAGGATTATTGTCCCCGATTTATATTCTTGCCATTCTTATCAACGTTGAACAGTAGCTTTGGTGGCACACGTGATGAAAACTATGCTAGTGGTCAGTTATTAGCTATAGAAATCTGTTCTAAAGGCAACAGCAATTCTACTCGTATTGATTCTTATACTGCAATGTTTGCTTACATGGTACAATGAGCAAGAGAACAAATGCACAATCCATTTAGGATCTATTCACTACTGCTCCAAAGATCTTATAGAGAAATTATTTGAAAATTAAGAAAAGAAATTCTGGAGGGTTTTGCCTTGTCACACTTTACAGTATGGAGTTGCAGACCTCATATCTTTTAGAGTACAGTAGCTGCTGGCCTGATTGACTTCAGTTTAAGCTCTCTTGTTTTATCGGTGGTTTTGCTTGTGAATGCATGATGTTACCATTTTTCTTCTCCTACTCATAAATATGGTTGGTTACTTTTTGTTGCTTCTGATACATTATCATACAAATTGCTACCACTGCCTACTAGCCTAGATGAATTTTCTGATGTGAGGTTCTCATCCTAGCTGTTGTTCAGCCACATAACCTGTTTGACTAAGGGGCTTTTTAGTTGTGGTATTTTGATATTCAGCAGATCTGATTGCTGAGACACAAAACAAAAATGTAAAGTAGTTAGGGTTCCAGTAGTGAATAACAGCATGGACTGATCAATAACATAATGGGCAAAGAAGTGATGAAATTGTGAGCCATTTCATCAAGTTTGTGTCGATATGGCACCATATATATTGATGGTTCCCAGAGGTGTTTTTTCCCCCAGAACAGCCACGATTGAGGTGGTGTAGGTCCAGTCCCTTGTGCCTTCTTAAAGAAACCACAACTGTTCAGTAGCAGCATAACAGATGTTCAAAAGAATCATTAACAATCTAAATATATGTGTGAGCAGATGTACGATTTCTACTACACATAACTTTGGGGGAGAGGGAGTTTTAAAGAAAATCAATAATGAGCAGGTCCGTATACGAATTACTCATCTAATTATATTTAAAAGGTAGATTAAGGTTCTTTGCTTCAGTGATTGTGGTTGAGATAAGGAGGACAAGTGATGAGAGGAGCTATTGAAGTAACCATGCATGATTGACTTGGCATGTATTACTAGATCGATGAGAGACAAAATAAGTGGCAATATAAGAGAGAAGCTTGTGCCAAAACCTCAGTCCTGCTCTTTTTGGTGCATTTCACTAGAGGCACATGAAATGCATTGCCATTAAGATAAAGGAATAAGTAAAATAAATAGATGGGTCTAAAACACAGCAGGAAATTCTGTTTACTCTTTAAGTAATGTGTTCAGTCAGGAGCACTATCACTTTTGTAATCCTTTCAAGAATGTCACTGGTGCTGCCACAGATGAGCACTCTCTGTGAAGAACCATCTTATGGAAGTTGAATGATTTAGGTATGATGTTATATTTACGACAAGATATGCAAACAGCTATCTTTTTTAGGATATAAGGAATATTTTGCCTTAGGCTGACCTCAGAAAAGGGTACAGGGGTGCGTGGAAGACTGTTTTTTCTCCCAAGAATGTAACCACAAAAAAGTATATATATTTTCTGCTTTGCATTAATGATTTACTTTCATAATAGGTAATCTTGTCTAATATTTGAATAGTTGTTATTCTTTAAGCTTTTATTTAAAAAAAAGTAGGAAACTTTGGGAATCTTCTGCATTAGTTCTGGAGATCTAAAGGCCTTGATCACTTGTTTGACTTTTCATATCTTTTTCCAGACCATCATAGCCCACAGGGAGTAGCAGTGGGCAAGGAAGGAGTAAATAAAGAGGTGGAACCAGTTAAGTGATACTCCTGCTTTCTGGAGCTCCCAAACGTTATTTCTGTGATTTTCTTATTGAATTTCCATATGCTATTGGTAAGAAAACCACAATTATTTAACAAGTTTTCTTTAAATATCACTTTAAACCTCTGAGATTTTTATCTTCAGCTCTGAGAATATTTTCATTTTTTTTCCATACAGACCTTTGCATTTGATAATACTAGCTTTATGGTTTCGTTCTCACCTGCATCTCTGCTTTTTGCCACATACACAGGCTGAAGGTCACTGTGAACAGATATAGAAAAATCCAGGACATAGTTCCTTTCCTTAAGCATATGCTATATGCTATCAATACATAAAGGAGTAAGAACAGTTTTGGCTTACCTAGACTGATTCTTGCACGGCTGTCTACTGGCAGTGTCTCGTAAAATAAAAGGAGCTTTGCGGTGTCACACCAGGTACTTCAATAACCTCTTCTGGAGGCTATTATGACAAAATTACTGAGAGGTCTCAGAAATTTCTGGAATCTGAGAACATGCAGGTTCACCTGTGGAGACATGACAACCATGGAGATGTCACTACCAAACCCTTAAGTAAGTACACTTGAGAGTTGCCAATCCTCTGTCTTTTCTGCTCCCTTCCCCTCACTGGCTCACACAGCAATTCAGCTCTGGCTCACTAAGAAGGGAATGCAGCTTTCCTCTAGCTCTCCTTCTTCCCAGTGCATCAGGTGGATGGAGCAAGTTATATCATGGTACATTTGAGGCAAGCCATAGAAATGAAAAAACACATAAGGGCTAGGTGATACAGGGAAAAGCCCAGAAAGGCTGGGTGTAATAAGGCACAGCATTTCTTCAGGCAACATGAAACTTCCTGCACCCAAAATTCAGAATCATCCCTATTGTGCAGCTTTACAACTAGTACAGCATGACACCTCGACACTAATTTAAGGTGCATTTAGAACCACAAGCTTGCAGTCACATTTTGCTGCTGAAGTGATCATCTGTGCTATCTGGACGTGGACACACACACTCTCTTTCCCTCTTTGTTGCTAGCTTTCTCTGGCTCAATATTGCCTTATGCTTTACAGAAAATTTTATGTAAACATAAGCTGAGGATATGTTTTCCAACAGCCACTGCTACTTGCCATCTAGACAAAGAAGGTATAATTTTCATTCTCTTTTGCTTAGAGCTGGTAATCATATTTCTGCTTTAGAAAGTGCATCTGCTCTCCTCTAAATTAATGCCATCAACGTGCTACACAATGTAGTTCTGCATCTGATATATTGTGAGACAAAACAGAGAACAAAGCAGAGACAAAAATAAAGCATCTCTGTGAGGTACAGGGAACAATCAATTAGATTCATTATCTGTTTTACATTCTAGTCACTGCTCTTAAAAAAGAGGAGTACATAATACCATGGCAACAGTTGGAACTGCAGTTCTTTATGGTATATAATCATTATGGATTCTTCAGCATTCCCTGAAAATTGATATAAAAAGTCACAGGAGTTGTACTACCTACTATGCTGATTAAATGACAAGTTTGTAATTTACAAGTGCCTTATTGCCATGGGAAGGCAATCACACAACTCCGTTTTCAAACTCAAGGGTTTTTGAAACATGCTGCATGATCTCTAGCTGGGCTGCAAGCTAAGATTAAATTGAAAGGATAGCATGTAGATTTTAGAACATGGTGTTGACATTTACTGGCCAATCAAATTTTGCAACCTTCCTGCATGACAGCAGATGTTGACCTTTCAAGCTTTCCCTATCTGCTTTCACGCATTACCTGCAGAAATTAACATTAACTCGCTTCTTGCTCCTTGCTGCTATTAATGTCAGCTGGGAATTGAGAATCATGAATTCATTTATTACACAGAGTGGAGACCCGTTTTATACTCTAAGCACAGAAGGGCTGCTCCTGGGAGCTGGTATTTTTGGAAGCTGCTACAACTACCTTTGTGGTTGAGGGATAGCTGGGAGCTATGGTGTAGAAAATGTCACTGGGAACAAGAGCAGAAAAAGACAGCAGAGGACGGATTCAAGGAGAAACCTAGGGGCCAAATACTTGCAAATAGTACTGGATACAGAGAGCTTAAAGTCTAAAATGAAACACTTAAAGCTGTTCTAATGGAGTACAAAACTAGATGCAAGGTACCGATGTCTCTTTGACTTGTTAACTGAACTATGAAAATGTAAGCCTGTATAATATACAGCCTGGTAACAAGAAGCTTCAGGGGCTTACACAGCATTGCCTGGGGCTCTCTGATATTATACTCAGAGGGAAATATTGACTTTGGTAGAGATGTCTCCTGCAATCTGACTAAGATTTTAATATAATTTCAGCCAATCTTGGAATCTGTTGCCTAAAAAGCAACTAAAAAAATATTTTCTGTCTTATCCTTTTACTTACATTAAAAGGAAAAGTTTCTTTGGAGTATCTACAGAAATACTGTCATCAGAAAGGAAAAGCTAATGTCTATAACTGTAAAAGTCTTCCTGCAAGCATCAGCTAGTTTGTATGTTATTTCTGGGAAAAACTTTCCAGTGCAATGGGTCACTATACTTTAAGCAGTTACGAGTTTCATGCATGTATATTTCTAACCTTATAGTAATGTACTTCAAAAATGTATCACATTAAATGACAAACATTTGCAAGTTACATGAGTTCCAGAAAATTTTCCAAATAAACAAGGAAAACTTGCAGTCATGATTTTTCATTATGTTATTGGAAACATGTTCCAGGTATTAATGAGAAGATACAATCTATTCTTCAAAAAAAGAGGACATTTTTCTTAGCATCGCTTGGTCTCAGTTTTCCAGAACTAGAAAATGTAAAATACTCTGCATATTAGCCAAGAAGATAAGTGTTTTGTATTCCCTTCTGCCACTGATAATTATACTGATATTCATGCTGTGGTAAATGCCATACCTCTCAAAATTCATAAAAATGAAAACATATCCAGAAAACCTTCAGCTAATGCCTTTGGCTGAGGCAAAATTACCTTTGCCACATTTGTGAAGAGAACTTTAAGCTAGGAATGATGGCAAAGGGAGATGAAGACCTACAATCAAGAGGTGGACTGGGTTGGTAAGCAAACATGCAGGAAGATGGGGTTATGAGAGTCTGTGAAACCAATGGAAAAGGGCTGAAGGGGCCCACCTCAAGTGTATGCCCACAATAAGGAAGCACCTACACAAAAGTACTATGGGGAAGGCAGATGAGATCCTCAGAGAACTGGAAGAAGCCTCTTGATCATGGGCCTTGGTCCTTATAGGGAACTTCAATGACCCTGATGTGCTGGAGAAATGGCATAACAGGGCACACGCATTCTGGGAGGTTTCTAGAGAACACTGGTTAATATATCCTGACACAGATGTTCAAAGAACCAATGTGGGGCTGGGGAGGGGCGCATATTTTGCTGGACCTGATATTTGTAAGCAAGAAGGAACGGGCTGGGATCTTTAGACTAGGAACAACCTTGACTGCAGTGACCATGTCTTGTGGGTTAACCACAGTAGGCAGCTAAGTACTATACAGCTACTTGCTCACTCCTGCCCAGCAGGATGGGGAAGTGAATCATAAGGGTAAAACTGAGAAAACTTGTGGGTGGAGATAAAGACAGCTTAATAAGTAAAGGAAAAAAAAAAGGGGGGGAACAGAGGGGAGGAACCAAACCAAAAATACCAAGTGAAGCAATAGTCACCTTCAGCCAACTGATGCCCAGCTAATCCCTGAGCAACAGCAATCCCAGAAAACTGCTCCCCCAGCTGTTATGACTGAGCAAGATATTGTATGGTATAGAATATCTCTTTAGTCTGGGTCAGTGGTCCCAGCTGTGTCCCCTCCCAGCCTCTTGCCCACCCCAACCTACCCTCTATGGTGCACAGAGCAAGAAACAGAAAGCCTTGAAGCTGTACAAACACTGTTCAGAAATAGCTAAAATGCTGATGTGTTATCAACAGTTTTGGTCACAAATCCAAAACATAGCATCGATAAGGGCTGCTGTGAGGAAGATTAACTCCAAGCCACACCCAATACACCATGAGATGCTAGAGTTCAGGATCTTGAGAAGAGGGAACAGGGCAAATAGCAGGATCACAGATCTGGACTTCAGGAGAGAAAACTTTGGCCTATGCAGAGACCTGCTTTGAAGAATGTCACAGTAGACAATCTTGCAGAGAAGAGCTGTCTAAGGTAACTGATTGATTTTCCAAAGGTCATCTCCTTGGTCCATCCAATTGTCCGTCCTAACATGCAGAAAGCCAGGAAAGATGACAGGATGCCTGCATGGATGAACAAAGAGCTCCTGACATAACTAGAACATATAACAAAAAGCATACAGTATGTGAAAACCAAGTTAGGAATATGGAAACACTTTCCAAGTGTGCAGGGACAGGGTTAAGAAAGCAGAAGTCCACCTGGAGCTTGGACTGGAAAATGGTGTGAAGGGTAACAAGAAGGGTTTCCACAGGTAATTCAGTAGGAAAACAAAGGCTAAGGAAAAAGTGGGTCCACTGCTGAACTGGGCAGATGACCTGGTGAGAAGGAATATGGAAAATGTCTTCTTCGTACATGTCTTTACTGATAGGAGTTTGCCGCAGCACTCTCCAAACCAGCCAGCTGCAACGTCTTTTTACCATCTTATACCAACACACTCTTCATACAGTCCCTCTGCTGCCTTCTCCTTGTCTCTTCTCATCCCAGGCATGCATTCTCTTCACTGGCTCTCAACCACTTACCAGAACCAGCCACACCTGCACCTTATCTACATCGGCCAACCCGACACCCCTGAAGCCAGCCCACAGCTGTATATTATCAATGCTAATTAACCCAGCTTTGTTCCTCTACAGGAGTTTCTTCAGGGATCCCACATCTCTGAGACCAGTAGGAAAGTCTCAAGCAAGGAAGACAACCTATGCAGATGTGAATCAGATAAGGGCACATTTGAAGAAACTGAACATAAATAAGTCTATAAGATGTGACAAAATGCACTCATGAGTGCTGAGGGAGCTGGCTGATGTAATTGTGAAGTGATTCTTGATTATTATTGAAAGGTTCTGGCAGTCGGTTCCTGAGGACTATGAGAAAGCAAAAGTTACTCCTATCTTAGAAAAGAACAAGAAGAAGGAACAGGCCAGTCAGCCTAACCTTGATCCCTGGAAAGGTGATGGAGCAAATTCTGGAAGCCATTTAAAAACATATGAAGGACAAGAAGTTGATTTGGAGTAGGCAGCATTGTCTTACAAAACAGAAATAATTCCTGACCTACTTGATATCCTGTGATAAGTTGTCTCAGTGGATGTTTATCTTGACTCTAGTAGAGTTTTCAACACTGCTTCCCATAACATCCTCATTGACAAGCTGATGAAGAATGGTTTAGATAAATGAGCAGTGAAGTGCATGAAAAATGTCTGAACTGTCGGGACCAAATATCTGCAGTACAAAGTCCAGCTGAAAGCTAGCCAGCTTACCTCAGGGTTTTATCCTGGGGACAATGCTATTTAACATCTTTGTTAATGACATGGATGGTGGGACAGAGCACACCCTTCGCAGGTTTGCAGGTGATGCAAAACTAAGAGGACTGGCTGAAACACCAGATGGAGGTGCTGCTGTTTAGAGACATCTGGACAGGCCAGTGAATGGGCCAACAGCAGGGGTCCTCAAACTACGGCCCGCGGGCCGGATACGGTCCCCCAGGGTCCTCAATCCGGCCCCCGGTATTTACAGACCCCCCGCACCACCCTCCCCCCCCCACCGCCGGGGGCTAGGGGGGGAAACCAAGCAGCCGCAGGTGACTGCCTGCCACTTCATCCATGTGCCAGCCCCCTGTTTAAAAAGTTTGAGGACCTCTGGAACAGGAACCTCATGAAGTTCAAGAAAGGGAAATGCAAAGTCTGCATCTGGGGAGGAAGAACCCATGCACCAGCACACATTCTGCATCCACAGTCTGGAAAGCAGCTTTGCACAAAAGGAGCTGAGGTTCCTATTGGACAAAGAAGTCCAATGTGATCCTGGGAGAAATTAAGAATTATCAGCAGGTGCAAGGAAGTGATCATGTCCCTCTGCTCAGGATTGCTGAGGCCACATCTGAAGTGCTGTGTTCAGTGCTGGGCTCCCCAGTACAAGACAGAGAGTGACATACTGGAGCAACTATAGCAAAGGGCCACTAAGGTGATTAAAGGCTTAGAGCATCTGTCAAACTGGGAGAGGCTGACAGCTGTGACTGTTTAGGCTGGAGAAGAGGAGGCTTGGGAGGAAAGGGGTTACTAGTGTGTGTAAATATGCAGTAGAAGACAATAAAGAAGACAAAGCCAAACCCAAGGAAAGGACAAGAAGCAGTAGGCACAAACTGAAATGAAAGAAATTCCATTTAAACATATGAAAACCTTTTTTTATTATGAAGGTGGTCAAGCTCTGCAGCAGGTTGTTGAGAGAGGCTGGTGAGTCTACATCCCTGGAGATATTTGAAACCTAACTTGACATCCTGAGCAACCTGCTCTAGTTGACCCTCCTCTGAGCAGGAATATTGGACTAAGTGATGATCTCTAGAGGTTTCTAAACCTATTCTGTGATTCTGCAAAAACTGAATGATCAAACTAAGATCAGACTGAAACAAAGACCAAGGCTTCTAATCAGTCCTGCATGGTGGACTCCCAATTGGCTTCCTTCAGACACCAGAGTATTAAATAAAACTTGGGACTCAAGACACTGATTCTAGCAATAGACAGCCATCACCAAGCTGCCTGTATGTTCAGCCCTACTTTGCACCTGTCTCAGTGTTGTTCCTCCCTGCTAGCACTAAATGTATTTGCCACATCAACAGAGAACCCACATTGCTGCTAATACTCCAAAAAGAAAAGTTGCAGAGACATGTGTGCCTCACCACTGGCTTCTTTTCATTGGTAGCTCAAGAATTTGTGAGAAATTAATAATTCTTAATACTACAGCAGGTAGAGATGGATTAGCTTGGAAGTTGCAACTCCCCTAAAGCCATCCCAATGGCTGATTGTCCAACCCCAATAGGACCCATAAAAAAACCAGCCATGCCGTTACAGAAGAGCAATAATGTGTTGTGAAATTGTTGGAGCCTGAACTGCAACTTACTCTGTAGAATCCTGATTGATAGCAATTGTGTTGGCAATTGAGTTCTTATTTTCTGTAGGGGCTATCAGTAAGGACAGGATATAATTTCATGAAGGGGGTAACTATGTTAATGATTAATTGAAACATTTATTCTTACATCAAAGACAAAGATTTATAGATGTGATGTAAATGTGCTTGCTTCAGGGCAAAAGTCAATCAAACAGATGAAACAGGAATAAGCCGTCTTTGTGTGGCAGGTTTTCCCACAATCGTTCTCCTGCAACTTTTTTCTGAAACAGCTGAGAAAAGTCTGTGTGACAGTGTATGCCCTAGGAGGTTAATGGTCTTCCAGTGTTCCCTGGACTAGTGATTTTCCCTCTCACAGCGGCAACAACAATACAAAATTAAACATACAAATTTAATCTGATTGTGTTACTACTGACCAGTTATTTGAGGCAAGTGTAAACTGGGCTACGTGTTAATGTGCAAAATACAAAGACTTATTTGTGTGTTAAGAAACACTGATCTGCAATTAATTTACTGTTGATGAGTAGTTCCTCCCAGCACTAAAGAGACAGATGTAATATGGTTTGATTTTAGTCTGCAGCCTATCCATTATCAAACAAAATCAGCACTTGCTTTCCAGTGTTCAAGTGAGAGAGAATAGGCTGAATAATCTGGTTACCAATTTGTGTTGTGAAACATATTCAGAATGGCTAACATGATTTCTAGGAGCAAAATGAAGAATACATGCTCATTAGATACAGCTGCTGTCTATGTGGCTTGTCTCAGAAGTCTCTACAGCATCTCCTCAATATACATTCACCTGCCTCAGACATTTGCATCATGGAAAGGCTGTAGATATCCGTATCACCGAACTTTGCCATATTGCCCTTCCACAAACACCGGATTGAGTTAGTAGGGTTCAGCAGCTACTTCCTGCCTTCTGGATGGCAAAAGTCAGCAACAATTGCAGTAGATCTTTCATATGCTGAGACAGCTTGCTAACTTGCTCACACCTGTAAAATGTTATTAGAATATATGGAATTATATATATAGAATATAATGGGAATATTAGAATAATTCCTAAATAAATGTATGTAGTGGATGAACATATGCATCGGTTGCTTATGGCTGTCTGGCCTTTTAAGACCCTATGGGCCCATATATCATATGGTAGCCGCCTGAAACAGTAGCTAAAGAAACAGTTGGCTTTAGAAAGCCTCAGCTATCTTTACTGTACTCATCCCCTCCCATACAATCCCTATATATAATGACAGATTGTGTGGACATCAAACATGGGCATCTATCCAGAGCACAGGAAGGGTCTACTACTGACCTCGAAATTGAAGTTTTTCTTCAAGCAGGAAGAACAGTAAAAAGTTTCTCTTACCATATTACTCACATCTGTAAAGTCACCCTGCAAGGGACACCACTAAGGAGCTGGCAGCCTTTATCAGCAGAAATAAGAGTGAAGGCTCCAAAAAGTTGAGAGAGAGAAGAAACACCAGGTAATTCTAAATGACCCTTAGCTAGTTTGCAAATATGGTTTCTTTTCAATTGAAATGGGAGTGCCTGAAAAAATAATTACAGAGAAGTGTTACTTGGAACTTACAGCTTGTCTCAATATACCAAAAAAAAACCCTAAATGCTTTTGGGACACAGTGCTCATATGCAGACTCTCAATGCCTGTGACCATCTGCCCTGTCACTACAAAAATCCTTCTAGAAGCCAAATAACAGAAAAAGGCCTCTGCTCAAACCTGCCAAGGCCTCCACAATTGCAGCTGAATTCTCTTGCCAAGTGAAGTTTTGTATTTTCTGCTTGAATACACTGATTAATCAATCTTTGATTTTATAGTTTATAGTCTGCAAGATGTAGACACCTTCCTGAGTAGTTCAAGAAAACTTTCTGCATTGACAAATGATTTCCAGGAGAATGAAGAAAGAATTCTGGGTGGTTGCAAGCAACTGCTAGTGGCTGTCTCGCAGATTTCTTGGGCAAAACATACTGGCCTCCCCTGCTCAGTCAATATTTTCTCTCCAATCATTACTGCTCTCCATTCATTCTACCCTGGCAATTTACTGCTATACTGCAGAAAAATGACAAGAAACATACATGTTAGAGCTCTTTGGTGGGACCTTAGCAAGGATGTGACAAGATAGGTTTAGCTTGACAACTCATTGGGAAATGGATATAATGTCAAAATTTTCAGTCTAGAAGTCAACAGGTCTTGAAGGGAATGAACTACTTAAATCTGCTGTTTTAGAAAGCCCTATGCTGTGGTTCTAGCAAAGGAATATGTTCATAATCCAATCTCTAACCCAAACTTCATTATAAAGTTAACCAAATTGGTCCATTCTAGCATCTTAATTTTTCTCAGAACTGCATACTAATTCATGTAACTCATTGATTTTTCACTTCTATCCTAAACTTATTTCTGAAGTAGTTTATCAGGTTCATAGCATTTTGTTATTTCCCTAAGCTTATTTCATTTCGGCTCTGAATTATTCACAGGTTGCCAACTCAAAACCCACAACGAGACCAACCTGAAAAGGTAATTAACCACACTGTGAGCCATTTATCAGCTTAGGAAATGTGAAAATTCTATTTTACATGACATATACAAGCATCATAAAATGCAAAACAACTAATTTATAAGTAACCAAGGGTTGCAATTCTTAATAAAACCTTAAAAACTTTTGAAAATTTTCTTTCTTATTTTTCAACAGCTAAAGGTAGATTTCCGTAACAAACATGCTTTCTAACAAAGCTGAGGTTAAATGAACCTAAATGTTGAAGAAAGCTACCCATAGTGCACAGGGATGACTACTGACGTAAAAGCAACAACTAAATCAATAACTAGAATTCAGTGATTCAGATCATCAGAATCTGATTGGTTAGAGCTTGATTAGTAATAGCTAATGTTTTTGTCTTTTCTGTGCAATTCTGCCAATGCACTAGCTTATAAATTCCTGCTGAAAATTAAAATAGTAGTGCACATTGCTTATCACTCGTTGTTTGACCTCGCTTGTCTTGAGAAGGTAAACATGTCATGTTGTACTGTCCATGTTTATGATGCCAGTTAATAGTATACTGCTAAAATAATATAGTGCTGTATTTTACAGCTGAGCATGAAACATTAAACATAAAAGGACATACAAAAACCTGTAGTGAAGTAATTTAAAAATATGATATGAGAGACACTCTAGAGTTTTCTAGTAGTTTTTAGTAAGTTTGCAGTCAAACTGCTGCCCATACACCACAATGCAGTTTATAGCATGTATATGTCATTTGCTCTTGATTGTACTTTTAATGATAGTATGTCTTCTCATATGCTATTTTCTTACGAAGCTGGCAATCTGTTTTGGCGGTCTGGACCTGTTAGAGTAAAAATGTAAGTCACATTCTGATTTACAAAATTTAAAAAATACACTACTTTTCTCTCTTTCCAGAAACCAGATCCTATCTCCGTTTCTATGACTAGTCTTAGTTTGGTTATAGAAAAATTTTCACTGAGCTGTTTTTTAAACTTTTGTATGTCCATTCACTTTTTAGAAGCTATGCAAGATAACAGCACTGCAAAGGGTTAGCAGCTGCATGACTGGCTTAGCCTAAGAATAAGAAAGGAAAAGAAGCTGTTTTCAATTCTAGGCTGATTAAAACTGTTAAACTTAATGAAAATTATTACCTAATATGTTAAGACCAGATTTGTGATTTTTATGTTTTTTTGGAAAACAAAATGAGATGTAAGGACAAGATCTGGAAATAATAACACCTGACATTTACCTCTCTTCTCTGGCTGACAAAGCTGGTAACTTATTTAAGTCTGAGTGCACAAAACTATATCTTACATATATTCGTAAATAAATGTAGGTAACAAATGACATACGTGGCAGCTCTATAGCATTATTCATCAATTCTAAACACAGTTGACCAAAATGTCATAAAACCATTAAGTAGTTCACCATAGTTTCTAAAATACTGATAAATTTTAAGAAATTGTTTTTCTTCCAACCTTTTGAACCCAACCATTCTGCAGGAAAAGGCTTTTTGCTAATTGAAAATTATGGGGAATTCCTTCTTGGGATTTGTCTCTAAGAATTTTTTTCTGAGAATGAAATTAGCAAAAAAGGAGAATTATGAGCTTTTAAAGTACTAAAAATAAGAGTAACTAATAACATCTGTCATTGATCATATGCTTTTGAGAATGAATTTTAGATAACTGTATCAGTTTTATGAATTACAAGTAACTGTTGAGTCTAAAGAGTTGCAATCTGTACCTTCCTGTAGTTTTCACTGAGTGGTTTTCAAGGTGATATTTATTTTGATAATTATTTTGGATAACTACATTATTGCTCTTCAATGCAGTGACTTTCAAATACTAGTTTTAATACTAAATAATGTTTTTATAAAACAGTAGCTTTTTACATACTACCATCTATCTTGAATGAGGTTTTGTATATGAAAATCTTAAAGATATCATCCAAAACTAGTAAAGACAAAGAAAGACCCAATTCTAGAGTAGCTATGAACTGTTCTTGAGGCTATTATGATTATAGTTTATGTGCTTCTATATTACTGTATGCCAACAACAAACATGACATTCTTATATTCATTTAGGGATAAAATTGTGTCTTTATTTCATTGTTTAGTTGAAAGCTGCCAATATTTGAGCCCACTAGCCTTTTTCAAGACTGATGTGACTTATATTTAAAGACTCTGCCATCAGCTTGAGTTTATGACAAATAAATTTATTTAGAATTATGGTAAATCTTTCACTGATTTAGAAAACAGTGGAAATTATGAATGTTTTAGGTTTTTTTTCTTTTTCTTTTTCTTAAACATTTCTTTTCATCATTTTTTTGTATAAGCTTTCTCTTCTTAACAAAGTACAAATACACATCATTAAAGTTCATCTTTGATAGGCAGTCTCTTTAAACCATGCAATTTACTATTGGTGTGAAAGGGTCTTTCTACTAACTAGAACTGCAGCTACTGTTAGATAATGTGACAAGAAATCTGATTTTGTATTTCAGGTTCTGAAACTAAGCAAGATAACTAATGTTTAGCAAATAAGGAGGAAATTTTTGAAAATAAATGATGTGCTTTTTCCATTTTTCCACCACTAGAGAAGACATTTGTTAGATCTATGAGATGTCTTGGGATATTTTCTGATAGATAATATTTAAATCTGAATCATCATACACAGTTTTTAAAAAAGTATTCTTTTTCACATTCTGGATTTTTTTTTTTCCTCCTCCTAGGCAAGTCTTTGTCTTGAAAAGTCTTTATCTCTTTGAAGTTCAAGAAGCTACTTCTACAAGTTCAGAAAATACTTCACTAATGACATTAATTCCATATAGAAAGTTCTCATATACTACAGTGATGATAGGTAAAAACGTCCTGGGTGGTAGGCAGGATATTTCAGACTCAGTCTTTGAGAAACATTAGTCTAAGGCACTGTTTTTTCATGTGCTACTCAAATTTTATTAATTATGAAGTAAAGATTTAACGTGGCATGAGAAAATAAAGCTAAGCAGCAGTAGATGCTGTTTATTAAAATTAAAATTCAATAATTATTTGGTTTTCTGTATCTCTCACAACCTTTAATATAATAATATTTAAACAAAAACATCTCATAAATACTCTAATAATTTAGTTATCAAGAGACATGTAATTCCCAAAAGTTTATAAATTATTTAATTAAAAATATTAAAAGTATAGCGATGTAAGTACTTAGTGCAGTGCAACAATACGTTTCAGTTTCTCCTGTGCCAACAGCATCTTTATGACTACACAAGAAAAAAAAAGGGAATAATTGTGTTCCTGTCCAATATGAAATAAAGACAAAGCACTTCTGCCCGATAAGTCATTGATCTCATCAATAGATTTAGACTGCCCAGAGGGGCACATCCCGTTCACCATCTCAGGAAATGTTATTTGTAAGTTAATTGTTGGGTTGGTAAAACTTCCCCTTCTGTCTCTTGCAATAAAAGCTAGGAAGGTATTTATCTTAGACAGATCAGTGACAATACTTGAATAAAAGTGTACTTTACAGCTGTAAATTTTTTTCCTAATAAACATTGCATTTAAAGTTTTCGTGTTGAAGATAATTTTCTTTTCTTTGTTAAAGAATTCTTACCTTGGATTATAAAGCTGCAGACTGAGACTAAACTGTGAAACTGAAACATGTGCACTTTTTCTATATCACTTTGATGGAATTAATTAGAATTCCTTTATCACTGTTGTTCTTCTGTCTTGCTGTCACATTTCTGTTTTAATGGTCTATATATCCAGGAGTTAAAGAATCTGACTCTCACATAAGTAAAATCTTCAAAGGAGCACAATTCTTGGAATTTTTTTTTTCCCTCTTTTCCAGCAAAGACAGTAAATTTGGGCATCATGTTAAGCAAGCCTCCTTGGTTTTCTATTTACCAGCTTTTAAATTTGTAAAATATGACTATTTACAAAACCCCTTTTATAGAGATTTTTGTGATCTGAACATAGAAAGTTTTACATAGAAGTTATTGCTTAAATTTGATGTTGGAATATAGTCATATTTAATATTATTCTGCTCTCATAGTTGCTATTGGGTTGATTCCTAGATGTCTATATCAAGCTTCTACGTATATCACTGGTTGATAGCTATGGTCCTAGAGCTCCAGTAATAAAGGCCACCAGTGTGGGAGAAGTGTTCTGAAGCTCAGTGTTTCAAGAAGAGAGGTAGTAAAGGATAAAAAGAGAGAGAGCAAAACCAGGTTGCCCCTGGGTTCTAAAATGTCCCAGAGTTACCTCTTTGGGTTCATGCATTATTTCTCAATAGGACCATACACCCCCATTCTGTAAAAGGTCAACAGGGTGAAGTTGTTTGTTGATATCATATTTTAAATCACCTTGTTTAGGTGAGGACACTGATTTCTGTTCTTTCCTACCATGGCTTTTTATGCCTTTTACAAGAGACTATCACTGAAAATAATATTTACAAGTCATAAAATCATATAATCATTTAGGTTATAAAAGACCTTTGAGATCACCACGACCACCCATTAACCCAGGACTACCAAGTCCAACACTGAACTATGTTACAAAGCACCGCATCTATGCATTTTTTTAAATACCTTCAGGGATGGTGATTCCACCACCTCCCTGGGCAGCCTGTTCCAACACTTCAGCATCCTTTCAGTGAAAATTTTTTTTGCTAATATCTGATCTAAACCTCCTCTGGCATAACTTGAGGCTGTTTCCTATTGCTTGTTATCTGGGAGAAGAGACCTACTCCCATTGGCCTACAACCTCCTTTCAGGTAGTGTAGACACCAATACGGTCCCCCCTGAGCCCACTCCTCTCCAGGCTAAACACCCCAGGTCCCTCAGCCGCTCCTCATAAGACTTGGGCTCCAGACCCTTCTTTACCAGCTTCTGTGCCTTTCTCTGGACATGCTCCAGCACCTCTATGGCCCTCCTGAAGTGAGGGGCCCAGCGCTGAACACAGGAGCCGAGGTGCGGCCTCACCAGTGCCCAGTACAGGGGAACAATCACTGCACTTGTCCTGCTGGCCACACTGTTTCAGATACAAGCCAGGATGCTGGTGGCCTTCTGGCCACCTGGGCGCACTGCTGGCTCATGTTCAGCCGGCCATCAACCACCACCCCCAGGTCCTTTTCCACCAGGCAGCTTCCCAGCCACTCTGCCCCAAGCCTGTATTGTTATGTGGGGATTTTGTGACCCACGTGCAGGACCCGGCACTTCTCCTTGTGGAAACTCATATAACTGGCCTTGATCCATGGGTCCATCTCTCTGCAGAACCTTCCTGCCCTCAAGCAGATCAGTGCCTCTGCCCAACTTGGTGTCATCTGCTCAGACAGCTTTTTTATGTTTGCTTGTGATTTTTAAGGGATGAGCTCTGCTCAGGTTCCTGATGTTGCAGGTGTGTACTCTCCATCAGTTTGGACAGTTAGCACATGTATCTAGATTCATTCCACATCACCAAGACGTTTAAATTAGTGGTCTGATCATCCTAGACTTCCTGGACAGTCAATGGAATAAAATACTCCTTCAAAAGTGAGTCTTCCTGGTCTGCCTGCTTTCTCTATTAGCTGCTGCTGAAAGTAAATCGGCTCCTAAATTAGATTAGATCATTTAAAAAGAGATGGAATGAATTGGAGCTTTGACATGCGGTTTGAATCAGATTTCTAGATGAGACAGAAGTTCACACATGGCTCTGGGTTTCACTTGTCTAGTTAATTAGTATTAGTCTGTTCAGTTGAATGTTCTGACACAGTTATGTTTAGCACTGCCAGGTTCAGGAGTATACCCATGAAATTTGAGATGTGGTTTAGCAAACTCTTGACTGCAGAGAATGAAAGCCAGGATAACCAAATGGTTAGAAAGTATTAGAAACTACTCTTAGAATCTCTAGGTTGTGTTGAAAGAAACAGAAGATGGTAACAAGAAAAAGAAATACCTGGCAATCTTTGGTTTGACACCATACAAAAATATATGCATTAATGATAGGGAAAGTTGGAATAGTTTTACAACATTGCCATTTCAGACACAAACCACGGACTAGACAGAACCTCTAAATCCTAGAATGGAGGAAAATAGGGAACAGTTATTCAGCTATTTTGTCCTGGAAAGTGTCAGAGAATCATGCAATATTGTAGGTTGGAAGAAACCTTTGGAGGTCATCTCGTCCAATGCACCTTATCAAGCAGGGTCAGCTAGAACAGGCTGCCCAGGACCATGTCCATATAACTTTTGAACATCGCCACTATTTCACAAATATTGCTTATTTAATTACTGTTTTTCTTGGTTAGGAATGAGATAAAGCGCTTTGTGTGTAGAGCTTTGTCATGAGATCCAGCTGAAATTGTTAGATGTGTTAAAACTCATACAAAGATTGAGGTAAGCTTCTGTTAAACTCCCAAACAACACAGGGCTTTGGTAAAGACAGTGCTGTGTAGTTATGTTTTAATTTGAATACTTCGTATAAATGAGTTAAAGGAAGATATTTTTCAGAAGTATTTGAAAAGATATCAGGACAAAATTTGTTCTGGTTTTCAGTTCTCCATATTGCTATTCCACTGCCTGATTAGTACTTTTCTGAGGTGGTATTTTAATTTTCATTAAACTTATAATTTAAAAAAAAATCATCAAATAATATCTTACATGTTACAAGAGATGGTGGCTTGTTCTTGAAATTATAATGTACAGTTACTGTTCTCTGGTAGAGCAAGAAAGAGGTCCAGCAAAATAAACTGATCCAAGACACTCACAGTAGAGCTTAGGTAGGGACTGAAGTCCAACAAGTTTACTACAGGAACCCAGCAAATCTGGGTTCAAAACTGAAAGTTCATTCATTTCTACTACAACTGGCAACTGTATTTTGAGATCACTGTTGTTCAGTTCTTGACTTTACTGATAAATAACAGTGCCTACATTAAAGAACAGCAGAAATTGTTTTACTGCCTCCGTTTCTTGGCTGATGAAGGGACACTTTCCTTGGTGTAAATCTGACAAATTATCAAGGACAAATGATTAATATTATAGGGTTGCTGCTTAATACTTAATAAAAGTAAAGTAATTTCTTACTTCTACTATTATCCTGTTCTAAGGGCAATCTCATTCATCTTAATTACCATTGAGCAATTATCTCACATTCATTTTATATAAGCTGTTTAACTACTGAGTTTCATATAGAAAGACAAACTCTTAATTTACATTTGTATGTTGGGGCATAATCTGATTTACCGTTTCTTCTGTTTTCCACAAAATGTGCTAATGACATGTATAAAATTGATGAATACATATTCAAAAAGCTAAAGAACAGATCTGAAGAATCCCTATTTGGCTGCAGCATGCAGGGCATATCTATCTCTGTTAGAAAAATGTCATCTCCCATATGAGCTGTGCTAATGTAGTACTTGTCATTCTAAGCTGCTTTTTACTGTGCAGTTGGTCAACTTATTGCATCTGCAAACTTCCTCTATAACCATCAAAAGACTAGCCTATGTCATGGCATTTTCAGAGCTCTCACCACCCCATCAAGCTAAAAATACCAAAAAAAGGCAGCTTTTCTTGCAATATTACAACACCCCTGCTTCTGCCCCAGATGGAGATGAAACTAAAGTGTGATTTCAAAAATGGCAAAGAAAATGTGTGACAGACAGAAATGACAAGGCTTTGTCTACAGCTGGTGATACAATAAAGTGAAATGCCTTCCCATTGTCCCTAAGCAATATGTGTAGGGCTAGCTGTGCTATATTGCTTGAATATATTCATTGAGCTCAATCAGACCATAAGCAGAGAAGACTCACAACTACACATGTGCATTAGTCTCTGAAAACTGCAAGAAACTGCATGCATGTTTGTTTATTTTCCCCTATGATTCTGAGATCTGTGGATCTAGGAAGCCAAATGTAGCAGTAAAAAAATTATTTGGTCATTCAGACTGCAGTGGTACTACCCCAGGTAATTGTTTCACCTTTTTTAGTTCAGGAGAACATAAAGCTATACTAATAGAGTTCTGAATTTATGAAAGTAAGCTTCTTTAGTAAACTTCTTCTAATTAGATATCAGGAAAAAAAATCATAATGAAAAAAGTCAGAGATTGGAGCAAGTATCCTGTTGCTAGAGATATTAAAAAATCAACTGGACAATGCCCTGAACTACCTGATCGGCTTCTGATCTGCTCCAAGTTGGGGGTTGGAGCAGAAGACCCAAGGTCATTCCTGGCCTAAATTATTCTGTGAGTCTATGATTCCATGCAAGAAGAGTGCACAAAGCTGTTCATCTGATTTTAGTTGTTGACTACAGCAATACTATATTTACTTAAATGCTTGATAAACAAATTGCATAAGTTTACATGGATAAATAGTTACTAATAATATCAGACAAGACACCTAGGAAATATTGCTGTTGCTTTGCCAGGTAACTCAAAAACACCATTCTATTTCAGACAACAGTTTTCTGGAGATGTATCAGTCCTAAAAGAGAAAAACGTTTTCAATAAGTAAACTTAAAGATGCTACCTCTCTGTAAATACGGTGATACGAAAATGCCTAAAAATCCCATTAGCTTTTCCAGTGAACCATTGCCTTTTACTTTACCTTCTACCTAAAAGTAGCAGAACACCTCTGATGTAATGTGTGTAGTGACATCTATTTATGTCTTCTGTTAATACATCTATTTAG
This sequence comes from Falco rusticolus, assembly GCF_015220075.1. Lineage (NCBI taxonomy): Eukaryota > Metazoa > Chordata > Aves > Falconiformes > Falconidae > Falco > Falco rusticolus. The sequence continues at coordinate 58,574,211 of NC_051193.1, read as the reverse complement.
TAATTTAAACTGTGTCTATTAGATATTTTTGATGCATTATGATCATTATATTGTCCTTGAGAAGAATATAATCACTGACACTCATCACCACTTTTGGAAATGTTTAGCCAGATGTTAAGTACAATTTTGACACTTGGAAGTGTGAATCACATATGAAACTGGCAACAAAATTTGAACCCGCAGGAAACAAGCAAACCAAACAGACTTTAAAAACTCTCCCATAAAATGACTATGAATCAACCAGAATGGCAAATTCTGGAGTTTTTGAAGGATAACTAGAAAAGCCTTAACCAAAGACACAGGGTCAAAATTACTTTTAGCTACCTGACAGATTTCAGGATCTTATTAAGGGTAAGCATAGGAAGCAGTTCAGAGGCTCTGAACTCCTGTTTCAGAGAAGCATCTTGCTAGAGATTAGGGAAAATTGCTTAAGTCTGTGCAGAAGATGGTTTAAAACATATAGTCTCCTGACATCATCCACCTATGCTCTCTCTGAATTCATGCTTAACTTTTCCTCATTCTGCACTTAGAAAAGTAAGCCATGGCTCAGAAGGTGAGCTTATTGGTGTCCAAATTTGAATTTGTTGACAAGTCCAGTTTTTCATATCTTGTCCAATCCAATTAAATTGTTGAATGTGAAGAGACAACAGATTTGTTTTCATGTGCAGTTTTAAAATATTGCAATTTGTAAGGAAAAAAAATGTGAAAAAAAATCCAGCATTTGTAAAAAGGCAAAGTGATTTTATAGTTTCAGCATTTTGCGATCTCTCCGATGTTCTTTCAAGTTAGAACCATTCCTAGAGTCTCCAGGAGGAAACGAAACTAGTTTTTTCTTTTTCCTTTAAAACTAAATCAAACTTAACAGAGTGAACACCCACTAGAATAAAATTTGTGTAGAAGAATGGCTGCAGAAGCACGGCCTTAGAATCTCTGAAGATCTGCACAATCCAGGCTTGGTATTAGAATAGGCCTGTAATCAGAATTGTACTGAAGTTGCTGTGCTGAAGTTAAGAAGAAAGGTAGCCTTAAGCTATTCTTGAATCCTGAGACTGAGTAATTATGTTGTGCCAACAGGCCGTGGCTGTAACAAGCTACAGCTGCTGGGAAAGCAGGTGCAGGGCCAAGAAAGATAGGGACCGGTATGGGAAAATAGGGAGTAACAAACTACAAGGCTGAAGCACAGCAACACAATTAGCTACATGGATAGAATGCTTATTTCAGTCATGATAATTAGGGGTGTGAGAACCGCGTGTGTTTAGAGACTACTAACCAATTATATTTCTGCTTTACGAATATGCATGTATATCGGTTCTATATAAGTAGTGTTAGGAACTAATAAAGTTGAGCAAGATGCATAACTCATATTGAGTGTCTTCTTGACTCCAGTGAACCCTTCTTGCAACAAATTTGCATTGCAATTTTCTTTCTATACAGCACAGAAGCACCACTATGACAATATTAATATTTAATTGGCTAATATCCATTGAAATACAAGTTTTAAGCAAACATTTAAACATCATCTTCCTATTGGAGACACTGACCCAGACTGTTATTTTATTTAAATACACAATGTGGCAGAGTTAGTATGATAAAATTAATATTTCTGCTTTGCATATAAATCATTCCTAGAGACACTTCATATTTCAAGCAAGTATTTTTCATATCCATTAGTCTTGAATTATAACTGAAACATTCAAGCACATGATTCAAACTCAAACTACTACTTACTGTAGTAGAAAAAAGTGTAAATGAATTTGTATATGAATCATTAATTCCAGCCAGAATTGAGAATATTGGGTTGCAAACAGAAGAACCACATTTTTAACTCTTAGCTTGTAGAAAAAGCTAGCAAAAATAGATATAAGAATATTAATTTTTTTAAAATGAAACTCATATACAGCAATATGCTTTTATGTCATCATTTAATTTCATCATTATTTTGTATGATGAACTTTGCTAATAGCTCCATAAACAACTAAGGTTTTTGCCAAATATTTTATAAATGCACCAGGGTTTAAATTAGGTCATTGTTATTGTCAATGAGCAATGTTTACTCAGAAAAATACTACAATGGGTTAAATGCCCTTCTAACAGCTATAGTAGCAGTTATTTCCATATGAAGGTGTGTGTTATGATGGGAGGAAAATAGCACATGCTTAGACATGTGAAATGTACATGGCTAGAAATAAGCAGACATACAGCATCAATGGAAACTGGACTCTTGGTTCTCTAAAAAGATGTCCAGCATACCTGAAAAAACACGAGTGGGGAGGTAGTACTCTCCGAGTGTTATTCTGGAAAATGAAGTTACAAGTCATCTCATGCAAATAAATTATATAAACACGTTGGACCCCAGTGATATCCATCAGGAATAAGATATGCTGTAGAAATATTCCTTAGAAATAGTAAATAATTTTGCTTCTTGGCTGGTTTCAATATGAGAATCTAGAGGATTACTCAAAGTAAGTAACGTTTTCAGTGAGAATTTCCCATGCAACCACCAGAGTTGGTAAATATGTGTCTAATGCTTCAAAGAAACATGTCTACATGCTTCATAGTACTCTGTAGTAATTATGAAATCACTTTACTTAGGATGTTAGTACTGCCTTCATTCACAGACAAGTCTATTCAGACGGCAAAACATTAACTAAAATGTGTGGTAAGCTAGTGGCAGAATTGAAAAGGAAACCTCAAACCTAGTCTATTTAATCTGTGATAGATCATGACTGCTTTATGATGAAAGAAGATACTTTCTCTAAGGTTCTAAAGATCTATATTCTATAAAAAGCATGGACTACCTTCACATCTTAGAAATAAAATTCAGTTAGAGTAGACATCAAAATATCTGCATATGTGAATTTGCCATCTTCCTAACTCACCTCCTTCTAATTTGAATTTCTTTTGGGAAATCTCATAAGATTAGCCTTATTTTTGAGATTTTTAAGAAGTGCTCAGATATACCAGATATATCAAAGTTAGTGTACAATGGTGTTTTCCTAGATGCTCTTTCTCCTTTTGCTTTCATGAATTGAATTCCAGATATGTTAACTATTTCAGGGAAAACAGAGAACAGTGCAAGCTTTTGGAATGACCTTCAGCAATACTACCCAATCTATAATACCCATACCTTAAGCTACCCTTTAACAATATAGGCCTGTAAAAGCAAGCACAGATGGAATCTTACAGAATTAAAATCCTTGCTCCCAAACTGTTTTAAAGTTAAGACATATTAACTCACTAGTATGTTTAGAGGAGATAAACATAGAACTTGCAAAAGGATTCAGTCTTACACCTTAACACATCAGTAGTGAACTTCCATTCAATACAAGTAGTATCAGTACCTACAGAGAAATCCTACCCTGTTAATAACTCCTAATTTCCACCTACTTAGTTATTTTTTTTCTGATGCAGCCATATTTCTAAGACCCTTCATGGGTCTTAGAAATGTATGTGTCCTGGTAGCAGTTTTCTATGCAATGTCCATTCAGATGAAACATCAGGACATTCTATCTCTGCCAGGTAGACGTGTCACAGATATGCAGTATCTGCTTGCATAGTATCTTCAAAGAAATTTTTCTCTGCAAGCTGTTTCTCTGAATTATGTTATACCAAGCTAAGAGTAAAGAACTGATTTAGGGTCTAGTCTCTGTGTCTCTTAGTAAATGCAGTGGGGCTAGATTTTGCTGTGTTTCATCAAAGCCACTTCCTGCTGCACCAATTCTCCAGTATGTGAAACATGTAAGGAATGTGGAGGAACTCAGAAGTTTTGAACTTCCCAGCTGAGTGAGCTACAGAAGTTATATAGATTGTTTCAGGTTTCACGTGGCAGAAACAATAGTGTTCCCTGCCATTCCTGCACTGAACTCCGTGTGGTTTTAATAACGATCTCACAACTCCAGTTGAATCACTGCTGTTAATAAAAATGAACAGTTTTCCAACTAATTTTCTGGACAAAGATTTTGAGCAAATGATTGCTTTATTTAGACTCTGGAATAGATGTTGCATTAAATTTTAGCCCTATGTAGGAGATCTTTTTTGAAAGAAAAAAACTCCTTGTTCTATCTCTTTTCATGAATGGTGGAGGAATTAGTGTAGCGGTTACTGATTCCTCTGTATCTGGAGTATGCCTGGTAAAGCTCAGACATAAGACAATGAAAATAAGTTTAGTATGTTTTATTCCTCATCGAAAACCTTTTATGAATAATTATAAAAATAAACTCAGCACTACCACCAAAAAAAAAATAATAAATGCCCCAAAGCAAGCTGTAAGTAGGCACAATAAAAAGATTTCTTTAGAAATTCCCACCTCAATTCCTAGTAAATGCTTTCTTCCCTCACAGCTTCTTTTGCTTGTTTTTCTTTTCAGTGCATGTCACATATAGAAATACAAGCATACACACACAGGAATACAAACAAAAGGAAGGAGAATGACTTTGTTTGCTTTTATGAATTGTACAGCTGGAACAGTTGTAGACTGATGCTCAAATTTATTTCCAGAATTAACAAGGTTGCAATGTCTGCTATAGAATCCTCTGCAGCTTATCCAGAATCAAGGGAGAAAAGAGCCTGCAAGTGAAGTGGTTTCCAAACTTTTCAAGTTCCAGAGGGCTAAATCCATGTTTTAAAATTCTCACAGAATTACATTGGCACTCTCTGAACATTTCACAAGGAAATGCACAGGAAAGATCTACTAAAATAAATATACATCTTGACTACTCTTAAACTCTGTTTTGGTTTCTAGGAATTATAGTGCTAACTAGCACTAATTATTATTTGTGGTGGCAAAGGAGATGACAGTCATAAAATCAGATCTGATGGAAAATAAAAAATAATCTGGCTAATCACAAAGAGAAAAATGATCTTAGAAACCAAATATTATTAACTTGGGCATGAGAGACATTTTTAAACACTTAGTATATTTTTATAATTGGACTCAGTGATAAAGATTAATTTGTTGCTAACTTTTCTACAATACTATGATCTTTAAAATGTAAGTAGAAGTTTTTTAAAGCTTTCCTTATACATGCATTTTCAGAAATGTTAGCTTATTGCTCTGTATCTTTCCACAACTCCATCTGACGTGGAAAGAAAGAGGTTATTTTTCAACAGCTTCAGTCTGGATAGTTTGTAGACATTAAAGACTTTGACTCATATATAGAATGAATTAATTTGGGACAGCTGAAACAGTTTCCATTCCTGCAGTCTGCCTTCCTATCTCCTGCCAGGCATATTAATGTAAAGTATATTAAAGTTAGTGCTGGTTTATGTTAGCATAACAGTCTGTAAACTATGATGGTTCATCAGCAGCCATGCCTTTCAGAGCCTGCTCAGATGTCCCTGCTGTGGGAGTGTAAATTTATGGCAGAGAAGTGGGATGGAGAACTGGGGATGGTAACCACTGTAGCTAGACAAATTTAAACCAATGCTATAAATGACTCGGCATCTGCAGCAAGAACAGAACACCTAAACTTCATTGTAACTTGCATATTCAGTTCAGAAAACACAGATGATATCTAGTTCAGCTTTTTCCCTGGACATAACAGGAATAGCTGTATTCACCATTATTGCAGTGCACGCTTTAGCTTATGCTCTTGAACCTTAGGGCATGCAAATTTAGCTAGGGGCACACTGACTTTCTCATGTCATGTTTTAATTTTTCCTTTGGTAACACAAATATAATTTCCACTCCTTTTCAGAGATATAACTCTTGGAAAGCAAAACTTCATAGATTTTTAGTAGAAACTCTTGAAAAAATTAAATAAGAATGACAAACCAGTAACTAGCAATGTAACAAAATCAAGTCAGTGTTCAGAGAACTTAGGAAGATAGTGTGTCCTGTTTTCAGCTGAGATAGAGTTAATTTTCTTCTTAGTAGCTGGTACAGTGCTGTGTTTTGGATTTAGTATGAAACTAATGTTGATAACACACTGACGTTTTAGTTGTTAAGTAGTGCTTTCCCTGTGTCAAGGGCTTTTCAAGTTTCCCATGCTCTGCCAGTGAGCAGATGCACAAGAAACTGGAGGAAGCACGGCTGGGACAGCTGACCTGAACTAGCCAAAGGAATATTCCATACCATAGAACATCATGCTCAGTATATCAAGCTGGGGGAAGAAGAAGGAGGGGGACACATTCAGAGTGATGGTTTTTGTCTTCCCAAGTAACTGTTACATGTGCTGGAGCCTGGCTCTCCTGTGGATGGCTGAGCACCTGCCTGCTGGTGGGAAGTGGTGAATGAATTCCTTGCTTTGCTTTGCTTGCGCGTGTGGCTTTTGCTTTATGCACTAAACTACTTTTAACTAAACCCACAAGTTCTTTCACTTTTAGCCTTCCAGTTTTCTCCCCCATCCCAACACAGGGAGACTGACCAAGTGACTGTGTGGGGCTCAGTTGCCAGCTGGGGTTAAACCATGACATACAGAAATAGCTGGGTGCTACGTTGGGGAGTGCCCCTTCCTGAGAACAAGGCTGAAATGCTGCTTCCAGTATAACTACAAGAATATAGAATTTATTTCATCTGTTTTCTCAGAACAACTTTGAAGAATTAAAAAGCAAAAGGCAATTTATACTTATATAACAAAACATCAGGCAGTAAAATTTTTGGAACCGTTGAATATAATTAATGGCGCATGAAATATACTTGCCCAAAGTAATACATCAGTATTTTTGAGTGACAAAACAGCATAGGTATTTGTAAATATTAACGTATTTTAAGGTAATGCATATTAAAACAACACAAACTTTTTGTTTTTTTGACAAAACCAAAGTAAAACACCTGGAAAAACCATACCTATGTCCTATGAGTGACATGCAACTCTACTGACAGCATTAGTAAATATCTACTAAGTATCTACCTTACTATTTATAATTTAATTATTTGTTCAAACAGAATGCATGCTACCTGCTTAAACACAAGTAACTGAAAAAAAAATCTATTTTATTTTATTTAAGAAGCAAAAATAAATGTAATGCTTGATGTCTACTGTAAAAATCCACTTCATCTGTCTATTTCCAGGGAAAATAAAAGCTGTAGAGAAAATACCTACTAAGTAACTACACATCTAGGTAAACAAGAGATTTTTAGACCACCATTATACAAACAGAAGAGAGATATTGTTAAATCTCCTGACAGGATTCTCATGATTGTGTAGGCTGTTACTTTGTTTAATGTCTTTATTTCAAAGCTATACATAAAACATGTTTGAGGCTGACTGTTATTGCACAGCAGGCAGAATCTGGGGACATGGAGATGCTCTTCAGGGCAGAGTCTAGTGATTCGTATGCTTACTCCCTGGTAGTTGAGATTAGCTCCTCTCTGAATACTTCCTTTCAAACTTTTGTGGCAATATGAAAGCACCATATGGATTCTACAGAGGAAGAAGCTGATCATGTATCCTGCTGAAGAGATTCAGCATGTCTGCTGGAGGGGTTTCCTGCCTCAGCCAGCCAGCCTGCAACTGCACATATCCACCTCTCACACAACAGCCGTCTTCCCTCAGATCTGCTAGGTGACCTGTTTGTATGGATATCTTTTTGTCCTTTTTCAGTCTAAAATTACAAAGTTTGTCTAATGAGCAAGGTTTTGCTACCACTATTCATTCTGACAGCAACAAGTAAGGGATCATTCACAAAGCAGCTTAGTAGATAGATTGGAGGGGATGAAAAGCTCCCAGTGGACACAGTGCACTGTGAATGCACTGTGAAAGCAGCTGGCATGGGGAAATCTTTCACTGACACAGGTACAGTGGGAAAAGGATGTGTGATCAAGCCCTGGATTTAAGAAAAAAAATAAATGCTGAAACAAACAAAACCAGCTTTGCTTTATTCTTTCTGGGAAAGAAGCAACTTTCAGTCAGTGTGAGGTAAACATACTTCGCAAAAATTAAGTTTGCAACAGTAAGCTAGGAGTTTAGGATTTCACTTCAGTAACAACTAACTCATAAGGCTTTAAAGCCAGAAGACACCACAACGTTACCTAGTCTGATGTCTTGTAGAAAATACATCTTGACTTGACAGTCACTAATTGAGGGAAACAATTCTGCAAAACTCACATAGCATTTGGGAATCCAGCTTGTGCACTGTTGAAAATGGCCACTTGATTTTATGAGTCTGGGACACACAAAAATGAAAAGTTTACTGTTTAAATTCTTTGTCTCTTTTCAATAAGGATTTACTAAAGCAAGGTTAGATTTATTCTGAATGTGCATATTTTCTTCCAAAGCCTGTTTTTGCAGGAAGTCCAAAATGAGCAAACATTTGCACTGTTAATATATTAAAAGGAGTTTTCAACTGCTCTGTTGATGTTTCATCATCGAAACACAGAGGTTAAAGCTGAATATTAACCTGCCTAATTTTGCATATTTTAGCTCTTATACCACATAGGATACTGTATGTGAAGTATCCTGCTGTTCAAAGACCTCCATAATACCGTGCACAATAAAGAAGGTTAATGACTCTAGAATTTCCTGGCATTTGCCAGACTGAAGCAGACCTTGCTTCATGCAGGTTTTGTTGTGTGAAAGATAACGTTGTGGGAATTTGGTCTGAGTGAAAGAATTAACATTGCTTAGTCTCTTAGGAAGTGCCAGGAAAGTGTTTGAGATTATGGCAAAAGCAGACATAGATGTCAAACTCTCCCAGCACTGGATGCGCAGCCCCTTTTTCTCATTGTGGACTGAACCTCTGGATTTGAGCAACTATCCTGAAAAATTGGGCAGTTGTTCCACTTCACTTGGTCACAGCATGGCTGATCAAAGGAGCAGAGAAAATAAGCCAATAATCATAATCTTCAAGATTTTGATAAAGATTTTTTAATTTTTCTTTTTTTTTTTTCTCCTGACTTCAGATGTAAACCTGACTTTAGCAAAACAAATTTAACAAGTGGAAAAGTGTGGAGTAGACTAGCCACTGTTTTCCGTTCCTGAAGTCAGTGTAGAGACCTAGACGTACGCAAGCTGTTCTGTCTGAAGCATATGGCCTGGTGTGCCGCTTTTACAGATCCAGCATATTTTGCATTTTTTACAACATGACATATGGGTTGTGTTTCGATTTTATTTTAAAGTCTTGTAGTTCTAAGGAAATCTCTGCCTCTGCTGTCACCCACAATTGGGGGGTGGGAGACAGGGTGAGCCAGATGAATCAGGAGCTCCTATGGCTCTTGGAAAAAACCAGCCCGTTGTGCCACCAGGCAATTAACAGGCACTGTCCTGCAGCTGCTCATGTAACACAGGGCTGAAGGTTGCCCCGTGTCAGGTGGGCTGCCACTGTGAGTACTGGTTATCCTTTGGTTTCCCGAGCAAGACCAGTGCCCAACAGCTGAACTGAAATGGTCTCCAGGTGATTAAAAAACAGAATTTTGTATTGCTAACACAAATGACTTGGGTCTGAGCTCATAAATACTGTCAGCTACTGCTGTGATGGCAGATATCTAAGCCAGTCTGTCTTCCCATGGGTTTTCACAATGTTCCCAGGACAGGACTGATCTTTATGGCCCATGCACTATGAATCTGAATAGAAAGGGAATAAAATTAAGTAATTCAGCAACTGCTGACATTATTCTAATGAAACCACATAGGAAAACATGTAATGGATCACCTTTGGCATTGTCACAATTTTATATAGAATGTAATAAGAACCTAGCTTTGCTGTGGCTTAACCACTGTCCCGCACAGTGAATCAAAACTGCTTGGGTTCCCATGTTTAACCAAATAATTTCCCCTTCTCTAAACCCAAGATTCAACAATATAAAACCAACTTGAGATCATCATAGTCAAGCAAAACATTTCGAAAGAATGCTTGTAAGGCAGCTGGGAAGACTTGCAGATGGTTCACACAGAATTTAGGAGGTAGAAATCACTTCAAAGTTGAGCATAATCGGGCTCAGAAGGTTGAACAGAATTAGTGGCACATTGCTGCTGCTGCCTAAAAAAAATTTAACTATGGTGATGGGAAGCTCATTTACAAACTTGATCATCAAATTGTTTGGAACCTTTTTTATCTCCAGTGAAAGTCAGTAGCACTTACTTTGAGGTTTAAGTGAGAGTCATTTAATAACCTTATTGTACAGTTTTCTCTACCTGATTATTAGCCTCTGTGGTCAAGAATCACAATTTTAGTAGCAATCAATGGATTAATTTCCACGTTACACTACTTGTCAAATATGACACTGCATTTTTATGGTGTGAGAACTGTAAAGTGATGTTAAGAGTTTTTTTTGCACTGAGGACATATAAGACAGCATTTTTAACAAGGAAGGAATCATGAGTACTTTCATTAATATATTTCTACATAAGTAACCTGCATTCAGATTTCAATTACTCATAAAAAATATGCTTAAAAAAAAGAAAAAGCAGATAGAAGTAAATAATTTTTTCTTAATATCACACTTTACCTGAGATCTACATTCTGATTTACTGCTTTATGCTATTCTGAGCAGTTGTACAGTGGAAAACAGCCAAGACATTAATTGCCAAAAGCTTATATGTCGTGATATTGCATGGGAAAATGTGCTTTTCATCTTTTTAACCAGCTTACTTCACAGTAAGTACCAGAGTGAACTTGAGCACTTTCACAGGTTTGGATTGTTCAAAGGAAGGCTACCTAAGACAAAGCAGGAGTCATTCTTGAAAAATACATCTGCCTCTACAGTATGTTAAATTAAATGATATTTACTGCCTGTCTGCATATCTGTATGGAGTAATATAAAAGGGGTGGCCTCCAAGCAGTTTGACTTAAACCAACACATCCCTTTAGAGCTTCAGCTGGATTTTTGATTATTGTAGAACTGAAGGATTGTGAGGGACAGCGATAAGGAGATATATCCCTTCTTTCTCTCCCAGTGCACGTGTTCAGTACTACTTTACCTGCATAGTTGGGCCTCTGTTCTCGTCAGCCATTTTGTGGACATATAATGCAAGTATATTCTCCCTGAATATTGTAAAAGCATGTATTGCCAGAGAAGAGTGAGTTCAGGAACATGCTTTTATAGTATAGTAGCCTGGAGCTTAAAAGACCTTTCAGGAATCCTTAGAGAATGCAGCACTCTACACAATTTATTCTCTTATTTATTCATACACATACTTCCAGACTAAAACCTAACACCTATTCTGCTTCAGCACAACACATAATAATATGAGAAAGTGTAAAAGAAATATATAGAAAAGTGAAAAACAAGATTGTATCCCTCATGAAAAAAACCCAGAATTATTGAATCTTCTGTTACTTTTGATCTTTACCACTCATTTGAAAGGCTGCTCTTCTAGCAACACAAACCCATAAATGAAAGTTTTTATTCAAGAACAGATTTGATTTTTCTTGTCAACAACAGTGAAATTGTGAAAATTTCACTCTTTGCAGATATGAAAACCAGAGAAGTGATGGTGTGTCACAGTCTGTGTCAGTGAGGCTTTCTAAAAGCTGGCAAGCATACTGAAGAAAGCTCACCCTTGTCCTCTTTCTTATTCATGTTTCATAAGGCTCTATTAAAGGCCATTTTCAAAATTAAGCTCTGGGGGAGATTTATCCCAGGTTTTACATAAAGACTCTTATGTAAATGTGTTAAATGTATTAAAGCATGAAAAGTTCTTATTGTGTCATAGGTTTATATGTATTTTTTACTAATTTGTAACTTGGAAGGAAATGTGATCAGGAAGTATTTCTACCAGCATTTTAAGAAAAGACAAAGAAGCAAAATCCAGGAGTTCTGACAATGAGGTTTGGACTCTTAAGAAATACCTGAGAAAGGTAGGAAAAATTAAAAAAAAAAAAGGAATGACATAACAATTTAATGAAAGCTCCGGTTCTATCATATCCAACATTAAAATAATATCTGTCCTTCCTGCACTGTTAAAACTTCTACAGATCTGAAATCTCACACAATAATAGCTCAACTAAGCATTTCAAGTTTCTGCTTGAAACTGGCAGATGACTCCTATATCTTCTCAACCATTTTTTTTTTAACACTTGTCTTTTTGTTGTTATAGTTCAGCAGCTCAAATATGGGTTGAGACTTAGAGCCATAAAATAGAGTTGGACACTTTCTTTCCGGTGAAAAAATATAAAATTTGTGGGAAAGTTGTGCTTTTGGGTTAGGCTGTAGCTCTTAATGAACCCAAATTAAATTCAGCCAAAGTTGGCCAGAAAACAAAAAAAGATATGTAGGTATTTGTAAAAGCAAAGGTTTAAAATCTCCAAACATATGCTACTAAAATTTATTTTCATCTTTTGAAAGCTGTGCAACTTTCATTTTTAAATATCACTCAAGATATTCCTCAGCAGAATGCAACTAGCTAAAAGGGATATCAAAAAGAAAAAATCCAGTTTTCAAGTCAGATGAACATGAAGTTGACGCAAAATACGTCACTTTATCTTATTTTGTTGGATTTCCCATATCCTTAACCTAAAATTTGTTTCAGTTTAACCTCAACAGTTTTTAACTTTTCCAGTTTTTGTTCCAGCCATCAGTCTGAAGACTGGTACTGCAAGGTGTGATTCCCCAGTTTGTGTTTCTAGAAAAATCACTTTCCTCATGTCTGAGTCACTGTGGTATTTGGAATAACAATACTACATGCTTATTTCAAAGTGTTGCTAAGTTTTAAACAAGGTTTGCAAACAAGTCTATGTTTCCTCAGGGTTTTTCATTGAAAGATCAGAAAGAATTATTTTGTCAGTGGATCAGATAGTTTCTCTGCAAGACTTATTCACTCATTGGCTTAAGATAAAAAACTAGTAAGTACTACTTGGGCTGCAAAAGCAGTAAATTGCTGCGTGAATTCCGAGTTCACCCTTTGCCAGGCTCAGCCTCAATGATGTTGCTGACTTTTAAAGATTAGTCAGGTGCTATTCATGGTATAGGAAAAGATTGACAAAGTCTGTACCTTGCAAGCCAGGAGGCAGAAAGACAGAAATGAGTTGTGGGACAGGTGTTTCCTGTTACAGTAGGGCTAACATTGTAATTGTGAATGTGAGTAATTTCACATCAGTAAGGATTCAGTGAATATGGCTAAAATGTATTTTTCATTTTAAGACATCTGGTATAGCCATAAAGTAAAGCTGGAAATAATGAAGAGGACAGGAAAGCATCAGATTTGGTTTTGGAATCTTTATATATTATTTTAAACTTAATTTAAGCTTGATGGATTTGCAGTTAGAATATACATCTGGGTACGGCTGATTCTTCCTCTTTTTGTTGGTCTCCAAAATTCAGGAACACATTTCCACAGCTGCTGAGAACCACATCTTCTATAACATCAGTGCTATCTCTTGCTTACCTTACAGAAGTTGAAGTCAAGAAGAATGGTGTTAAAGTTTCTAATGGTATGAAAAAAGACACACACTCACAGGTAAATATATTACCATTCGCATTTCAGAAAGAGCTGAAGAATGTCCATTGTATGGAGATAATGAAAGAAATTATGTATTTGCATTTTGAAGAGTACTAATGAACATACAAAAACAGTAATACTGAAAAATTAATAGAACCTTGTATACAAACCATTCAGACATAGTTTTGCCCCCTAAATTATGTGCAAATAAGGATGTGCAATTTTTGTAAAGAAAATATTGTCACTGTATGACAATACAGTTTAAGGCTAGACTGTACCTTTTTTGGTAGGTCATAGCTAGCACAAGGACAACAGAGCTCTCAGTATGCTGCTGTTGGCACCACTTGGCCTTGACTCCAAGCCTTTCTTTCTCCTGTCCCAGTAAGTTTTGTCTTTTGAACAAAGTGAAATAGCATCGATAGGAAAAACTAAAAGCAGTTTGCAGATACTCTTTTGGCATAGATGTTAAGTAGTTCTATTAGCTGGCCTGAATCAGGCAGAATATAAATTTAAACCTTGATTGCCTACGTATTGAATGTTACTGTATTAACCATTTCTCCCACTCCTCACCCAAACAAGATTCCAGACTGAAACAATCCCATTATTTCTCTCCTCAAGCAACCCCAGGAACAGAGCATCTGTCTCAAGCTTTCCTTCCTTGTTCTTTGGCAATTTCTTGCCTCTTTGTACTGCAACTACGGCTGGCAGTTTGGGCATGGAGAGCATAGGACAGCTGTTTCCAATTCCTCCTCTTGGCACCATAGACTGCATCTATACTCATAAATTAAACATTCCCAGGACCATTCTCAGCAATAAGGCCAGCTGGAACAGAATATCCCACATCCACGCTATTGCACTTGTTCCCCCTCCAACAAGGGTGACATCATCCAAACTGCCTAATAGGACTAGGCCTTGGCCTGCTCTAACTCCCAACTGTGTGTGGCAATTGTCTGGGAGAGCCGCAGCTGACCCAGAGCCAGGACTGCACCAGAGAGGTTTTAACAGAGTATTATGTTCCAATGGCTGGGAATGTTCCCTGCATGATTCTAACATCAATGCAGTTATATCATCCTTTGCCAGAAATAAATGGGAATTGCAAGGAAGGTCCTGAGCTGTGTAAGTATACTCAAATTTACTGCAGTCTAGTAGGGATTAGACTGTAAACATGGCGTTCCCAGAATCTGCTGAGTTTTTATCAGGTTGGTCATGGAAATTTCTATTAAATCAAGTCTGACAATGTGACAAGCAATGGAAAACAAGGTCCTGTATGTGTATTCAAACAGGTATTCCACTAATAGGCATTCAACAGTTTGTACACTGGCATGTATAAAACACCAGTTTCCTGAAAGGGTCCATTTTCAAATCTTCCAGCAAAATTTACACTTCCATTTTTGCACCTGCAACTTATGTTATGAATGCATATCTGGATATTTTTGACTCTGATGAGTTCATTGTTTGTGAAAATTATGTAGTTGGGACTTACAAGTACTAAATTTTAGTGTATTTCACTCCCCTCAAGATTGAGCGTTTCTGTGATTCATTAGTTTCAGCTAGCTGTGCAATTTCACAGCTTGTGCACAAAAATGGAAAATATTAATTAGCAATTTTCTCATTGTTTGTTTAAGAAAAAGCATTACAGACTACTTGAAATCTGCTCCCACATTTCCCTGTATTTACTCCAATGTGCAGAGGAAAATTGCTGGTAGTGTTAGAAAGTATTGAAAAGATTAAATATAGATATCTAGCCTTGGGGAGTGTAAATTAGCATGTTTTCAATTGATTGCAATATTCAGGGAAACATTCCTCTAAGAAAATTAATTTTAGAGCAGCACATTTTGACAAGCACATGTGCCAATTTAAAAATCTGTGATCAACTTAAAATAGGTTTTAAAGACAACAAAGAACTGTTTCTAATAGTGTAAGGAACTAACAGTGTCTTAAAAGCATGTTTTCTCTGGAATTGATTCACACAGTATATAAAAATCCCCATAACCTTTCAACCTTTTTTTATAGAATTCTGAGGGTCAAATTTTAATCTCAGTTATACTGGTGCAAATAGAATAATTCCTTTGAAGACAGCAGAGTTACCTCTAATATATACCAGTGTAACTGAGAACAGAATTGAGCATACAAAGCCCTGGTAAGAAAGAAAAAGCCATTTGGCTTCAAAGTGGGAACACTAAGGGACTGCTTGTTAAGTAGGCTAGTCAACGGCACCTCAAGCACTAAGTGGAATTTTAAAATGTTCATTAATATTATGTTGCTTTTTAATTTTCTCTCCTGTTTGTATTTCAGATGTTTCTTCTCAAATCGACACAAGTGGATTTCCATCCATTTTTGCATGCTTACATTAATCTCACATACAGCACACAGAAATGGGATTATACGAATGAGCCAACTGCTGCATGGCAAAGCTGCTAACTTAGTTTGCTCTTGTTTAATAAAAGACAAAAGAATTCCCTAGAATTTATTTATTGACACAGAAGGACCACTGCACCTTTTGTTTCTGAAGGAGTAAGGGCTTAGGAACGGTGAAGTGGTGCATCTACTAGAGCATAAGAAACTTTCCTGCAGTCTGGAGTTAGATATGTATGCTCCTGCAAATGCTACTTTGCTTGTAATTTCATGCTAAGTAAGGTCTCTTCCATCCCCTTTGTTGGGTTGTATGAATTTCTGCTGACCTTTCCTTGCCAAGTAAGTGGGAGAAAGGAGGTGCTGTCTAACACTACTTGTCTTAATATTCGGTAATGTAAGGAATTCTGTTTGCTGTCTCTAAGTCTAAACAAAGTCAACTGTTTACCTCAAAGTCCAAGAAATTAACCTGTTACTCTGTCTTTGTCCTTGAAAGCCATGGGATATGAGTATGACTTGTCAGAAGGACAAGCACAGAAACATCTCTTACAGTAAAATGGAGTCTTACTTAATCTAATTTAAATAGTATCTCATTTTATTTAGCAGCACAGTCTGAACGTTCACTCAGACAACATAAAATGATACAAAATTCTTCAACATGCCTATACGTGCTAAATCGTCCTTAGTATTTCTTTCAGTGCAACTACTGTGTGTTCTGTTCTCCAGGTTGAAATAAATGGAGTTACACCATAGATGATATTGAGTTTATTATGTCTATATTGTAGCACAGCTGTATGAAGTATAAATCAACAAATAATTTGTTCTGCATGTGCATGATCCCATAAAACTCCATTTCCATTTTTCTTGCAGAATAAACAAGCAGCAGATATATGCTGATTTACAAAAATGAATAAATAGAATGGAACTAGATAAATAATGGATACCAAGTCATGCATCTGCAGACTTCTTTCCTTCTTATTTTTAAACAGTGTCCATAAATAAATGGATTTTATAAATTTGCTCAAAAAAAAAAAAAAATTAAGTATTTGCAAAGAACTGGCAATGTGCCTCACATCAAGACATCAAAGACAACTTGTTACTCATGAATATTCCATTTTCACTTGTTACTGTCCCACATGACATCCTTGTCCCTACATTGGAGAGACATAGATCTGATGGCTGAATCACTCAGTGGTTAAGGAATTGGATGGATGGTTGCACTCAAAAAGTTGTGGTCAATGGCTTGATGTCCAAGTGGAGATCAGTGATGAGTGGCACTCCTCAGGGATTGGTATTGGGACAGGTGCTGTTTAACATCTTTGTTGGTGACATAAACAGAGGGATTGAGTGCACCCTCAGCAAGTTTGCTGATGACACCAAGCTCTGTGGTGCAGTTGACGCACTGTAGGAAAAGGATGTCATCCAGAAGGACCTTGATAGGCTTGATAGGTGAGCATGTAGTCATCGGACAAGGAATGATGGCTTTAAAGTTAAAGAGGGTACATTTATATTAGATACTAGGAAGAAATTTTTCACTGTGAAGGTGGTGAGACAATCGAACAGGTTGCCTAGAGAAGCTATGGACACCCTATCCCTGGAAGTGTTCAAGGCCCAGTTGGATGGGGCTTTGAGCAACCTGATCCAGTGGAAGGTGTCCCTGCCCCTGGAAGGGTGGTTGGAGCTAGATGAGGTCCCTTCCAACCCAAACCATTCTATGACTCTCTGATTCTGTGGTGATTCGTATTTATAGATGAAACAGGATGCATTGAGAAATCAAAAGGAATGTATAGCATCGGCTCAAGCAATCAAAGAAAGGAAAGGGAAGGCCAGAGCAGGGTGGAGAGCTGCAATAAGGACCTTGGAAAGCTGAGTGTGTTGTTCCTTTCTGTCAGTGGACAGAGGTCCATGCATGATAGATGAGGGAGAAGGACAGCTGCTATACAAGGAGACTGCACACTTGAGATATTGGTTGTTTGGGCTGTTAAAGATGTTGCAAAGCCAGCCCCAATTTCTAGCAGATACCCTTGGCAGTCTGACATCTGAGCATTTGTTTACTTTGCCTTATCTCTAAAGCTCTTCTTAGATATAAATTAATTTTTTGTAATGATCTTTCCAGTTTTGGGCTTGTATTAAGTACAATACTAAGCCCTGCACATGTACCTAATTGGTGTACTTCATAATAAACAGATGTGACCTTCTTCTGCTGCATTTTTCATGTCATTTCCAAACCAGAATCCATATTTACAGCAGCAGTTTTTGAATGGCAGTGAATATTATGTTCAGGTCCACGACAAAATGATATGGCTACATACCTTCTGGATTCAGAACTAAATTGTATCTAAATGGCTTTGGCCAGTGTAACACAAGTAAAAGACTGTTAAAATACACTCATCTAATTCAGGGTTACACAGCTGGTTACTGATAGATTTGGGAGTGGTATTCATGCACTCTGACTAGAAGTTAGATTAAGTGCTAACATTTTTAACACAAGTAAAAACAAAGTTTTGCTTCTTGAAATTTCTGCAGAAAGCAAATCAAAAGAATTGAGAACACAGTTGAAATGAAAAATCTAATCAGAAATTGTCAAAATGTTTGCAAGTAATTGCTCACTACTCATCTTGATGCAGTCAATAGTCTTGTCAACTATTCAATTTTATCTGTCTGCTTTTTTTATCCGGTAGGATCAAAGACAATTTAGTAAGATAAGTATGCAATAAAAGACATCTTGACCTTGCTCCTCAAAGCTGCATTTTATAAAAAGTAACAACCATCTTTTCTGATTAATGTATTCTTACAGTAAATAATACATAAATTACATTTTGAGTTACAAAAGAACAATCTCTGTGCTCATTTGAAATTCAGAAAACACACACATTACGCTTTCAGGTGGCAAAAGCTCCAGGGTTCCTTGGATGTCTTTTGTGTTACAGTCTTGTAGAGTGCTAAGGGCTGACAGATGCTTATCAAACATTCATGTAAACACTGCTATCAAAGCTATGCTTTCTGGTACTGGCTCCACACAAGAGGGTCAGCATGAAACATAATTAAAGGAAGGCCAAAGACAGAAATGTCATGCCACCAGCCTTTGCTACATTATAGGACTTGCATAGCATTCTCTACAGTAAAGAACAATAGTGCTAGAAAAACACAGAAAGATATAGAAATTAAGGATTAAGAGTGGAATTTTTGAAGTGCTCACACAGTTTAGAGCACAAGTTCAAAACAATTTCTCCCAAGCTACTTACATATTTTTTTCCAAAACATCACCAAAAGTATTTAGATAAAACCCCAACCTTTACACTCTAATGACTGACATTTGGATCATACTTATTACATTATTATTGACAGTATTCCTAAGTAATTTTTTCATCTGCATGCCAAAAGATAGGGAATGAAGAACAATAAAAGGGGTAGTTTTTAAGGTACTGATGTCACATTCAAAGATCTTTGAGATACTTATTGTTCAAACCACAAAAGGACTAATGCACTGCAGAGTGTAATATTCACTATTAACACAAAAAAAATAGTGCCACTCGGCACAAAAATCTCATGATAATTAGCCTAAAGGAAAAGCAACTAACCTTTGTTCTCAGATGCAAACAGGCCAAGCAGTCTGCTGGTAATTGAGGCATTTGAAATTGTATAGGAGAACTATTTGTCTTGAAACTCACAAAGTCCAGGTTCTTAGATGTCTTTCTGTGTTGAAAATTTATCAATTCCAGGCTTTTCATATCAAAAAGGAAGAGGTTATGGTTGAAAAATGGCCCTGTGCATAGCAAAGTCATGCAGAATGTTCTCATGACCCTGGGAATGTTGACATCTACTACTTTATAAATAAATATTTCCATCTTCAGGTTTCAGCATAGCTTTCCAGTTAAAGTCATTCTGAATTGGCATCATTATTATTAATTGGACTAGCTAGTAAGTGTATGTGAAAATAAGCTAGAGTGCATTGAATGTAAAATGTGTGTTTGAAACAGACACCTGAACTCTTTTCTTGACTTCTGTAATTTTTGGATAAAATTGTTTTTATTAGTTTCTGAGAATATTTGTAAGTAGAGCTCAGAATTAGCATTTGGATGAAAACGCAATGGAGAAAGCAATGACTATGTTGATTTTATTTTCTTTCACTTTCTTCCTTCTCTATAAAATGTGCAATCATGTAATACATTATCTATTTACAATAGTTCTGTTTGTTTTGATGTTACAAGTCTTGTGTGATTATATTCTTAATCTAAAATTTTTTAAAAGTACATTGAATGCCACTTACATTACTCAAATTGATTAGTGACTTCTGTAGCTATAGTTCTATCAATACTCACGGAAATGCAAAGCAATTTGTAATTTTCTACTTATTATTCAAAAAGAGGAAAGGTAGTGTACTCCGGTATGATCAGAAGCAAATAAATTGAAGATTAAGATCACCTACAAACTTAAAAATGGCATGTATATGAATGTATTATCCATTTTCATGCAATATCAACATGAAAAATTGGTGCTGTGGCAGCGGATATGTAGTGAAAAAGCCATGAAGAACAGATTGTAAAATGAGCCACCTGCTTCAAAAGTATTGAGTCAGGCTAAAGAAAAAAATACACTCTAACCATCTGAGTTCTTAGTCTGTCTTTTGTACTCTTTTTTTCACATTTTCTTTTCTTTTTTTTTTTTTCTTTTTTTTTCTTTTCTTCTTTTTTTACATTGTAGTGAGAATTTGGGGGGTTATGTTTGTCATGAACTCTCTCCATAAATAAATTGCCTATAGATGTAAACAGTAGTTATTGTACTACTACCAAAACATCAAAAAGAATTTCAAAGATGAACAAATTTGCAGGTAGTCTTTTTACTTCCACTTCATAATAGCATTGAAAACAACTTCTATTCTAAATGGTGGAAATGTTGTAAGTCACAGAAGAATGGCTGTCAGCATGAGCAATGGGGAATACAACTACAGCTGTGTATTTTTTCAGGTACTACTGTGCATCATATCAGACATGTCCACTTGCATGGTGTTGCCTGGCTCTCTGCCATCCACTGCTACATCTTCTATAGTAACACAAATGTAACTTTACAAGCACCTATAATAGTCTTCTTCACCCTTCTCAGTCTGGCAGACTGAAGCTGAGAGGAGAAAATAAAAAATCTACCATGCAAATAATGCTTTAGAGGATGTACAAATATGACACATCATCTAACTCTATAACAAGTGAGCCCCATTCCTGTACCCATGGTGCTTTTAAGAGGAGGAAAGACTTCAATGCTGAACTCACAGCTGAGCTGACATCTGACTAAATATATCTTTTTTATTTTCCATTTATACAGCACAATATAGTGCAATTAACACATATATGTATTGGCTTTATTAACTTAGTGGTATTTAGTTGAAATTACTGCATATAGTGCAACTACAAACATATAAATTTAAAAAGTTAACTTTCAAATTGAAACATTTTAAAAATCACATTTTGCATGTATAGAGACACATGTCTAAATGGAAGGATAAGTACATACTTGGTGAAATTTGCATGACTGAGCTTTTTTTTTTAAGAGGACCATGCAAAGAAATACATACTGTTATTTTACAGTAGCTGCACCTACAATAAAAGCTGTGAAAGAAAAAAGCTGAAGTGGGAATGTATTGTTTAGTTTACCACCATACCCTTTCCACAAGGTTTATAGTTTCAGAAGGTAGGATAAATGTATGTGTAATAAGGGATGAAGGCTATAACACTGGGTAAAACTGAGTCAGACAGAAAGGAGATCATTATAACCTTGATAACTGCCAGCAGTCATCACCTGTGGATGTTACATTCATGGGATGGCTATGCATAATTTATACGTATGTTACCACATTGAGCAAGCAGTCAAACAAAAAATCACTACTCTGTGATCTGTAAATATAGAAAAGAAGCAAAAAGAGTATTGTGAATATCAGAAATAACAAGAACATCTCCTCATTCTCCTCTTCCTGCTCTTCCTCTTCCTTTTTTCTTTTTTCTTCATACTAGTTATTTAGTAACTTAGAAATAATACCATCAACTAAATTTATTTCTTGTGCAATTCTGTTTATTTAGAATTTATTCTTTTATATTGGAAAGCACTTGTTACCTACTAAAAATTATATATGAACATATGTTTCTTGGAAACTGCTAGATTAGTATAGGTAGATGTGCAAATATTCATTTCTGAAGTGAAGGCCAAATTAAATCATATCAACATAAATCATATCAAAATAAATCAAGTGAACATCTAGATGTTATTTGGATTAACATAACTCTATAATGGCGCACATAGCAGATGTCGTCTCTTCTATAGAAATTTCCTATTAATCTTAGAAACTTTCTAAGTTCTGAAGAACTTCAGGCTTAAAACCTACAGCCTGAACATGAGTCAAGAGTGCCATGCTGATGTGAATAAGGCAAAGATTCTATTGTAATATACATAAACAGGATTTTAATCTACAAGTCATGTAAAATAAACTTTCAACCCTATTCAATATTCAGATATTTTATTGTCCTATCATGGGGCACTGGAACTGAAGAAAACTTACATAAAACTTGAGAGAGTTCAGAGAAGAAAGATAAGGTATGAAGAAAGGTAAGTTATGAAGAAAGATAAGTTATGAAGAAACAATTGTTTAAAGAAGAAGAGGGTTAGGAAAGATATGAGGAGGTACATTCTGAATGTTTCAAAGCTGAAAGAGGTCAGTGGATTACTCCTTACTCAGAAAAGGTCTAACTCAAAGTCATCACTTTATCCAAATATCTTACAATAGAACATGTTATGAATATTCAAATAATTGTCAAGGATAGATGGACATTAGCTGTTCAAAGGAGTTTCTTCACTGTGTTTTCATTTGCTTTCTCCCATCACATGAGATAAACAGTCCAAACAAAGTTGGCATGTGAATATATCAGGTAGTACTACCTGGCCTAAAAAACAGAGTGAGAAAATGGGTATAAATAATATGCAATTCTAACTGTCTAAAAACAATGCACCAATTATTATTATTATATAATTATTATTGTTACATATGTCAGTAGTGAATTCCTAATTTAGGTCTTCTTCAGAAAAGGAGGTAAAGCACTAGAATAATGTCCCTAATTGAAAAAGCATAAATGTTCCCTCCTTTTCCGACCAGGTCTTTTGCCAAGCTGGAATCAGCTGAATTCTCACTTTAGTTCCATTATTTGTGAATTATGCATCAATCAGCTCTGCTCAAGATCCTAGTAAGGGAGAGCTGTTAAAGAAGTCAATTCATTCTCCTTGATTTTGTCCTAGTCCTCTCTGCTGGTCTTGCAAGAAACAGTTTTCACATCCAGATAATTTTATTGAACACTTCTGTTTAATTAAATTTTGTCTGAAGCTCCCTGCTCGGTTGCCATAGTTGACCACAGTGTAATTAGACACCAGGAACTTTAGTTGTCCCTTCTATAAGCTCAAGAGGACCTGATTGGATAAGCTGGATGAAAGACTCATTGCTCAAGGCCTGGGTTTGCCCTGCCATCAGGTTCTCAGTAGAATATTTACAATATGACAAATCTTTTGATTATATTGTATGTGGCACTTTCTGTTATTGCATGCTTTTTTTTATATTGAACGCACAGAAACTAGTACAGTCCATTTAACAGAGTCTGTTGATGTTTCATCAGCTCTTGATGAGATTTATGCATAACAGTGGCAAAGCATTTTGATGTCACTGAGTGTGAATCATTTACAGACAAATCTAAATGTGAAAAAAGTACAGATAAGATACAAGAAGACATATTGCTGTGTGAGTGCTCACCAATAATTATACATGAAAGTGCACCTTTAGTAATAGCTTATGCAAAATGGCATAGCCCCTCGTGAACTGAGCAAGTGTATATGCTGACATTAGAAAAACTGCTGCACTGCTTTGCTTCTTTCCATACAGATCATTACAAGAGCATTTTTCCCATAATTTTTTTTCTTGTAGAATAGCATCTCATTACCCATATACATTGTATTGATTAGCAAGTGCAGCAAGTGCTTCACATTTAACCTCCAAGGAGGCTGTTGTTTTAATAGAATTCACTTTGAGAGGAAAATACTCATTCTTCAAGCAAGACAATACCTTTTAAAAAGCATCACCTCATCATTAAAAAGCTTAAATCAGAAGAATGACTATGTGCATTTGATCCTTTCTTATGATGCTGAAAACAGCCCCAAGCAATCTTTCTTTTTTTTGATAGCAGTGTTCATTTATCCCACTGAGATAGATAAATGAGTTCCACCCAGCTACTGAAGACTTTGAGGATTTTAGTCAAGATCCCCAAAACATAAGTCCTCTTTGTTCTGTGTATATATGAAAGGTCTGATAAAATGCACAGCGAACCAGCAGGAACCTTTCTGGTAACTATGTGTCCCAAGCCATTTGTCTTAAAAGATGGGGTTTATTGTCATCCCTTCAATCACACATTTTCTTCTGTGTATATATATCATTGTGCAGTGTGCTGCATAGCTGCTACTTGTCTTGTGGTTACTAGTAAGAAGTTTTCCAAACTGATTAAGGACAATTTTGCTACAGCTGACAGAGCACATATTACTGTTTATATGGTATGTTACATGGATTTTTAGATTTTTATAACCTTCAACCTCCACTTGTTTTGAATCACAGTTTCATCTACCCTTGGCATTATACTCTCCTTCAAGAAAACTAAATTTCAATGTTGTTCTGAAATTTTGACATGAAATTTGATATGCCAAGGAAATTGAAAAATGTGGGAGCAGTGAGTGAGTGGGAACAGACCAATATCTTTACCTTGGCATATGATGCACTGGAATAGTCCAAAAGGTTTTGATGTACACAGTGCTTGAAGCATATTTAAAAAAAGGTGAAGAAAGGAGTGCAAAAGCTTCTCAAACAAAAAGTGGAGGTATATCTTACGGCTGTGACTTAAAGAATCAATCTGCTTATTTTTATCAAGAAGATTGCAAAGTGACTTAATTACAATGTATAACCAGAGTCGTATGAGTGACTGTCTAGTAAACAGCTATTAAAACTTGCAGAGGAATGAAAACAAGAACCAGTTACTGGAAACTGAAACCAGAGAAATTAGAAGCATATTAGGCAGACCTGTATTTTTTTTAAAAAAAGGGGAATTGCTAGCCACTGGATCAAACTACCAAGAGAGGCATCGGCTTCTTCCTTTCTTGCTAAGTTTCTAGTTAAACCTGGTTGTCTTCCTAGAAGATAAAGTTTATTCAAAAACTGGTGATGATTTAGTCAAACCTTTGTCATTGAAATCAATGTAGACATGGTGAGCTAAAATGTATAGTGAGACAGGTTTAACAGTGTTTTCTGTCTTTAAAGTCTGTTAAACTGTGAATAACTAAAGCTACTTTGGATTCCACGGCATAATTATTATAAATACTACTGTACACTTTAGTTTTATCATCCTCTAAATTTCAATATATATTCCTATTCATTTTCCAGTGAGGATTGTCAGACAGTTTCCAAGTGAATATGCTATTGAGAAGAAAAACACTATTTTCAGTTGTAGATATTGCCACTAAACTGAGGAAAAGCATCCTCTGGTGGGCTACTTCAAAGCTGTATGTTTGGAGATTTTGATGATAAGAAAAACTTGTTTATCTAAACCAGACATTAAGGACACATAATATGTACTGAGAATGACCAGTGGTATAGTTTTGTTGCCCAGAAATGCCAGACATTTGAATAATCAGTCAGTATTCTTTGGCCCAGCATGTAAAGCTCTGGAATGACCTACTGGGAGGTAACTTGCATGACAGCCAGCAATCTGTCAACAGGTTACCACGGTGGCTTTGTGTAACCATTCATAACGCTGTGTGCTTAATTTCAGCTTATTTCTTTACTGTTGCTTTTTTCCGTATCTTATCCTCCAATAAGAGAGAGATGAAGAGTTTTAAAGCTAAATGCTAGAAATATAAAAATGAAATGAAATGTTGCAGGAAATAAACCCACAACAGTTATTATTTTATTCACTGTTTTGTGTCGGCACAATCTTCCTAAATTCCATAGCTTCTAAGAACAAAACTTAAACTTCCATCAAAGAACTGTCACTGATGTACTCTACTGTAGGAGTACTGTACAGCTGCTCTTTTTCCCATCTATCACACAGCAAACATATTTACATCATATATTCCTTTATTTATTTGGAGAGTGTGACTGTTTCAACCTAACTATTTGCAATCATTTTCTCTGTCCTGGTGTGGGGTGTAGCAGCATAAAACTGGACATTAAAGTATAATCATCAACATCTGCCTCTGTCAGTGCATTATTGGATCTAGTTAATTACCTGACATCAATATATTTAAAGTAAATTGATTGGTTCTATCCTATCAAATGTGTATGGAGTCATTACTACACAAAGCCAGGTTCTCAGGCTTTGCACGTCAGATCAGATGAAAAGGTTAGTTTTCTGTGGTGCATGTAGTAGGGGGATTTTCATCCATCATGAAATCTGCGGTATGTTTGAATATGTACCACCACGACTGCCTGTATCTAAACTACCACACTAAAATATTTCTTTCAGAGCATTTTCAGTGAAACATTATTCTTTCAGTTTCATAGTATTAGCCAGTTGTTTTACATTGATGATATAATGCACGACATCAGCATATCTCTGCACCATCCTCCATATAATCTGGTACATGTTTATGTAATGTATATGAACTGGGTTTATATTTTCTTTCTGCTCTCTGCACGTTATGCTATTTAAGTCTGGCTATACTCTTCTACAATGGCATCTGTAAAGGAACTTATCTTAACCTGTATTTGGAGATTCTTTTTTGCTGCAGGAATGTAATTCTTTCAAAAAGACTATCCATTCAGTACTTTGTGACTAGATGCCATCATACACTTTTTCTAAAAGACTTGCAGGGCTGAGAAAAATTTATTATGTGATTATGGGGAAATGTAACAGTTAGGCTGACTACTCCTGAAAGAGGGTGCTCTTGCCTTTCACCTAAGGAGAAAGCTCTGCAAGTTCAAACCTGTGACTACACTGTACACCTCACATTCACTCCTGTCTGAACCATGAACTAGAGAGCTTCCCTTTCAGTAGCTTTTTTTCACTTAATTTCTTTTAGGTCTTTGAATGGCACTAGGAGATGGAACATATCTGCTCTTGAGTTGGGGCTGGTATATTTTCTCTAAGAAGATCCTGTAATGCAGGAAAGTGAAACAGCTGATGTGATGACTTTTCTGTCTTTAGCTACTGTGATCATTCTGAGATACAATAGTGACTGTTTCAGCTGTATCTTTCAGTTTTCTCAGCTCTGTAGAAATGTTAAAATGTTCAGAAATGTATTTCACTTTAGATGAAAAATGCAAAATTTATGTGTTGCACTCATCCCAAAAGTGATGGTGTCACAGAGAAACCAGAGAACTAGCTACCAGATTTGGGTCCCAGGACATGCCTTGGCTCATAAGACAAGGTAGGGAAGCAAGGAACAGGTCCCTGTTTGCTGGGGGCTACCTCTGGTCTGATTGCTACTAGTGGTCTAGCTGCCCAGCAGAGCAGACTGCAAGACTACATGATATCACAGCCTGCTAAACAAAGTCTGTTAAAAAGCAGGGTATGTATGTTCGCCTGCTGGGACAGCCACAGAAATGCTCATTCCATCATTGCTTTTAGGAAGCTAGCTCACGAGTCTCTTCATAGTTCTTCACTCTATCACATACACATATCTTGAGAGCAGTAAGGTATATATAATGACATAGATACATAGCTTTAAGTATATATATTTGAAACGACCTAAATTGTAATGTGCTTTGGGAGATGATTTGATTTAGTATTATTCCACTGATAAATGTCCAATACTCAAAAACAACTGTTTTCCAAATAAGGATTATTTTCAGTATATTTCTAGTGAACGGAAATTTTACTGTGCATTTCAACTTCCTATTTTGATATCTCTGAAAGGAAAAAAATCATTAGCTAACTATAGAGGAATTATAGAGGACTGTATGAAAAAATTATTTGTAAAAAGGTTGTAATGATTGTTAAAAACATAAAAAAGAAAAAAAAAGGGGGGAAGTGTAGTAGAATGAAGCTGGGTTAATTATCATTGATAATACAACTGCGGGTTGGCTTCAGGGGCGGTGAGTTGGCCAATGTAGATAAGGTGCAGGTGTGGCTGGTTAAGTAAGTGGTTGAGAGCCAGTGAAGAGAGAACAGCTGAGGAAGAAAGGGAGGAAAAAGCAAAAGGAAAGAGGATATGCACCCTGGATGAGGTGAGGAGAAGGCAGCAGAGAGACTGTATGAAGAGTATGCTGGTATGAGATGGTGAAAGACTTTGTTGCAGTCAGCTAGTATTGAGAGTGCTGTGACAGCTAACTTGTCCCAGCTTACAAAGAAACTCTGAAAATGTTTGAAAATAGATTTTTTTTATCTGTGCTGTAGGTGCAAGAGGGAATATTTACTTTTTCATTCTTTCTTCCAACTGAAATAATCTTTCTAATAGCTTTTGTGTTAAAAGTTGAAATCACTGACCATGTTGGTGAAAATTTTACAATTTGGTGTTGCTGGGACCCTGTTTTCATCCAAATGTATTTCACTGACATATGTACATAAGTATGATTAGCTTTACTTTATCTGATTAAAAATATACATCTTCTAGCTTTGTACTTCCATATGTGAAAATAATCTTCAGGTGTGTTTGGTAAATAAATTATGAGAAGATATTATCACAAGAATCTCTAGTGTGAATAAGAAATATAGCTGAAGTAAATATGTTACATTCTCAATTTTTCTTCAGCATGTACTTCAATATAATAAAAAGATACTTCAGAAGCTGAGAGGAACAGAAGAAAAATCTATTTCATCACAATATTACATTTGAGTCCTGACCCTTAGTCTCCTCATTCCTTGTCTCTACTAATTATTTCAAAATGACAATTCTAGCAAGGATTCAAGGAGATACTGACTTTTTTTTTTTTCTTAGAAGAAAAAGTATTCATTATAAATCAAAGCTTTCTAAACTGAGATAATCAAAATCCATGGATGCAACAGCTGAGTAACTGAAAAATCAATTTGGAGTTAGCGCTGCTTAGTGTTTGTTAGAATGTTTGTTTACTCTTCACTGGTGACTGCTATCTAAACAAGAAACCTTCATGAAGATGATGTTTGTTCAAAACAGTTATTGGCACGAGTATAACTAAGGGTATATGAATTTAAGTTTACTCATTTGCCTGTAAAATGTTTCTTTGACTAAAGTATATATTTAATATACCTTATAAATCACATACAGATATGAATGTTGGATTTGAAAAGGAAGTTCATAAGTCAAAGCAATATTAATAGGACCCTTCAGGCATTCATTTTATCGAAACATCACATAGTACTTTGAAATTTTACCATGCATTACTTTAAAGTGGATTGAGCCAGATCCTCTAGCTGCATAAACTAGGGACAGCATTCACTTGCCTCTTTTGAAACTTTTGGAAACTTATTGTGAAAGAGCTCAGATGTATTAGGGACAATCCCTATTGAAGCTGTTCAAAAGTTCTTAAAAATTTACATTTGTAAGGTAAATCTACAGCGTGGCTGTCCTCTCTATTCTTATGCTGTTGGTTGAATTGAAAGTGTCATTTTTGGCTGAACGTTGAACATAACTTTTAAATTTCAGCTAAAACAGATCAACTGTTCTTTGGAAATGCAAAAAAAAAATTGTCCATTTTTATGAAACAAATCATATCATTTGGATGAAGAAACCTAGTGTTTTCATACTTCAAGCAAAGACTTGGAATTGAGGAACTGGAGAAACAGAAGAGAGGATCAACATGAGGTCAGAGAGCTGTTTTGTTATCTGTGTGAAAGACACCTGCCTTTGGCTGACTTACAAACTCCTGAAAAAATGTTGTTTGCACATGCTAAATATGGGCTTGTGTGTGTCTGCCAATGTATTCTCTGAAGATGCCATCTGCATTGAGCATGTGGCAGCACGAGGAGACTCTTTGTAGATTCCAGGGTCCACTGAGGTTATGGGCACACAAACCAAAAATGAGAAGGCTCCCTCCTGAGCATGTAACAATGTGCTTGCTGTTTCCTGGTGACAGTGGTAGAAGAAGATGTAACATATGCAAAAATGAAAATGTATGTACATCTGGGTAAAAAATGTTGAGGTAAATGTTTTTCTAACTCAGACAACTTCTACTTATGTAGGAAAACATATTTGTGACATTGACTACAGCTACCTTATCTATTCAGTACATTGTATGGACATTTTTCTTTTCACTATTATGCCATACAGCCCTGATCAAGAAATCACTAGGTTCTCTAGTGGAGCGTTTTGATGGATGTCTTGCAGGTTTTACAACATATTATAAACTAGAAGAAAATGAATTAATCTAGTAATTTTCATAAGTTACTTTTTCTTTGATTAATAAGAACAACAGAATGCTAACCTAATGAGATAATTGTATGTACCTTTTACACAAACATTTCAAGAAATGAATCAATATTTTCAGTAAATATTGTTATCGAAGGTATCCTATTTTTTAGATTTGTACCTTTCATGATATTTGCTTTTTATTGCTGTTTTGTTTCTTGTAGTAAATGTCAACAATGTACATCCCGAAGTAATTATTATGGAAAGTGATAGCATGTTTGCTAGCAGTGGAAATGCCAGATGTAGTGTGTCTTCTAATTTATTCCCCCCCCCCCCCCCCTCAGTTAAATGCTATTATTTTAGCCAGATGTGTTGGCACTTTGATGGGGCTGGGAGTTCGCATAGTTAGGATGAATTCTGCCTGTTCTGTGGTGATGAAAATCGATGCTCAGACAAAGAAAACATTTTACATGGAGAAGAAAGAAACACGTAGAAATTAAACAAGTTGCCTAAGGTCACACAGGAAACTTCTAACAGAGCTATGAATCAGAGAGAAGTCTTCTGAAAACTATATGGAACACCTTAAATAGAAATCTGACTTTATCCTCCAGCAGACTACTGTAGGTTTCTATTTTCCTTTCCTCAAAATAATTGTTCCATATCATTTGTGAAATCTATAATGAAAATGGGTTCTTTCTGAGTAATTTTAGAATATTGTGATGCCCCTCTTTTTGTGTTAGCTTTCTAATGAGAAGAAAAATGAAGACAAAGTCCAATCTGTTAAAACAGTGAAGTTGCACCCAGTGTATTCAGTCTTGGGCTTTCAATAGCTACCTGGAATAACAGTATGAATCTGCTTTCTGTAAACATAAGGTAGGAACAGGAAATGATACAAAAGTAATTCTAATGAGAGTCAGTCATCCTTGAATTGATGTTTACCTGGATGGAAAAAACCTTCAAGAATAATGGAAAGTTAATTGGCCTTTGTGGGGGAAAAAAATAACCTTATAAAATTTTGGTCAATTTTTATGTACAGAATGTACACATTGAGTACACTATTCCCCAATGCAAATACTTTTCTTGAAGACTGATTTTATTATACTTTTACAGTAATGCAAGTTGTTCTAATTTGAAAAGAAATAAAGGTGTCTATCAAATAAAAAAAAACCAAACAAGTGGTCCGGGAATTTCAAAATCTTAGCAACTGCTGTCAAATTGCTACAGTATCTTTTTCTGGAGCAGAAATTTTAAACAGTGCCTGATGTGACAGAAAATTTAGCTACCATTTAAATGACCAGATTACCTTGAAAATTCCCAGACCCTGTCTTTTCTTCCTGTAGTGGTTGCAGACCAATAAGCCAAATATATTCAACTCAGTCCTGAAATACAGATTTTCCCTGTACTGCACATTCCTTCTTTCTCCAGGTTAATACATATTGTCTTGTTTATCTTCCATACCGTAAGCTCAGCACTGTTTTTGCTTAAATTTTTCAACTGCCTCAGCTTCCCTTATGTCACTGTGGGTGATACTTCTGTTCTCAAATTTTCCTTGAGTTTAAGGCAGCACTGTCCCCTTTGATTCATTCCCATATTCCCTTCCACTCATCTCCTCAGGGTTCCACCTGCCCACATCTACCTTTTTTTTCTTTTTCTTTTCATCACATTTTTTTTTTTAAGTCAAATATTACTTCAGCATCTCCTATGCTTCTGTGCTTCCATCACGCACCCATTTTACGAAATGCATAGAGATACAAGATTCCTCTGTTTTTAAGGCCCTTAAAAATCAGTAGAAAGATATACATTAATTTAAAATAGCTTTGGATTGAGTCCATATTAATATTACATGTTAAAAAAATATGTTGCCTAGTGGTAATCTGAGCTGAGACCTCACAGCTGTAAAGGGAGCTAGCTACAGTTTCATGTATGAATTTTGCTCAGCACTTCAAAGGATCAGGGCTTTGCTCCTAGTGGTTGCATGTATCTCCACAGAAGCACATATTGGATGTAGTAGCAGCTGTTCTAGGAATTATTTTTTTAGTACTTTCAGTTCAGAGAAAATGTGAATTGAGTTCATTTTAATTTGTGAACGTTCTGGAAGAAGTACATTCTGGCATTAATGATATCGTAGTTGTCATTTAGAGATCATGTGGAGACCTGCAGAGTCATTCTTAATCATAGCCACAGAAACCAAAACAAAAAGGCAAAAATTCATCATTACACTTTTTAATCAGATGAAGAATAATTTTGGTGTTATCAGGAGTTTCTTCCAAATAAGCCCATTATTTTTGATTAAGTATAAATTATATTTTTTTCCACACAAAATTCGAAGCCCCATTAATAAGCATCCTAATAAAGTTTTCAGTTTAAACTATCCAATTAATTTAGGCAGCAAATGTCTAAAAAGGTTAAACTGTATGTGGCATAATAGCAATGAACATTTTTTTTCTCTGACCATTGAAGTGGTCTGATCACCCCTCATATACTTCTAAATGGCAGTTGATATCACCCTTTTTCTTTCTTCCTATTATGATTGCTATAGGAAGATGAAGCATATCCTGCAAGTCAGGAGAGAAGGAAAGCTGAATGGAAAACTGAATAGAAAGCTGAAGGAGAATTGAGACAAGGATAAAGGACAGTTATTAAATTTGTGAACTCTATCAGGGGACAAGAAAATAAACTGTATGACTGACTGGAAGCGTATTGGAGTATGACATTTCATTTTTATGCTGGTCTCAGTGTGAGAAAGGTAACACGTTGAAGAACGCTGCAATTCCACAAAAGCACTTAGCACATTCATTGAATATCAAGATGGCTAAAGTGCTTCTCTTTTGTTGCTATCTCATGTTTTTATATGGGGCAATATAGTTCAGGGGCTCATGACTGAACATCAGACTCTCTGCTTCTATAGCAAGTTTATTATAGGTTTCCTTTTTATTCCACACAGGAACGTAATCTCTAGCTGACATTTTTTCCCCCTCTCAATTTATAGGGCTGTATTCATTTAGGAGTTTTCAGACTATATATACCCAAGCAAAACAAAATGAATAGAAATGCAAAAAGGAATGAGTTGTGAGCTCACCGTTAGGGTTACATTGAATACGTGCTGAAATAGACAGCAAAGGGCTAAAATGAAATGCATTTGAGTGTGAAGAGACTAGAATTGGTTGCAAAGTTATAAACTATTTCAGGACACAGTCAGGCACCAACACCATCTGTTTGCTAAAGAAAGGATAAGAGGGAAAGGGATATGATTATTGGTCAGACAAGAATATAGCTTGAAGCCCTGACAGCCCTAGACTGAGCCTGGATAATCCAGCTTGTGTGCTGTAAAGCCAGATTCCTAAACACAACAACTCCTTGCTATAATTAGGCTTCCCAGTACTGCCTTGGGTTCAGGGCATGGGGAAACCAGTGCAGCAAACCAGTGAATTGTCTGCCAGATTGTTAAAATGTGGTTTTTATTAAATATTTATGAATGGGTAACTTTCTGTGAAGAGTGCCTTTGTCCTCTATTTTGCTAAAAAATTTGCTAGCAGTAATTACATCAAAATATATAAATTTTCTTCCAAATTTACTTATATATGGTGATATGTCAAATGATATCATGCACAGTTTGATTCTTTTAGTAGGCATTCTCTACAGCAAAAAAAGGTCCTAAGTAGGTCTAAGAGTGAAAGCAAAATGCCTCTGTTGTTCCTCACTATATCCTAAAAACCACACTGTCCTTCAAAGCATAGTTCAAAATTCAAATGTACCCACACAGCATGCACCTACGTTACTGAATAGTGCTATATGAAGAAGAAGGCAGGAAGATTTGACTTTCCATTATGGTTACAAGACCATATGCTCACACTACTTTTTCAGAATCAAGGAAATTTGCTCCTTGATTGTAGGTACATGCTGTACAGCTGTGCCCAATGGGCAATGCAAAGTAGATTTCTGTACAGATACCCTGGACTATTTTGTTTGTTGTCATTGTTAAAATCCTGCACACATCTAAAGAGCAAACTGCTGGGTCATTTTTCTACATTGGAAGTGGTGACCTCCAGATGGTGCACAATTGCAGTCAGCTTAGCCATGAGGAAAACCTTAAAGAGCACAGCAGTGTTCTGCAGTGCACAGAAAACAAATCCAGGCATCGATACAAAGCAAATCTACACCTAAGTCATTTTGAGTCTGTTCAACCTGACTCAGAGCTTTTATTTTTTTTTTTTCGTGTGTGTGACTCCATTTGGTTCTGGGGTCAATTGGCATTGACAATCCAATCCTTTTCAAACTTACTTTGCTGACTTATTAAAGTATCCACAAAAAGGTATATACCTCTCTGAGGTTCTTCTTTCAATTATAATTAATTTACGTTTTTTTTTCTTCAATAGGATGAGGTTCATAGCATGCTATAGTGCCCCAGAGCAAAAGGTGTAGCATGATACTCAAGATAATACTCATGTTTTATCCTACTATATACTTGGAAAACCCAAATCAATACTTAGGGGAGCTTAATTACTCAGATGACCTTCTTACCTGAATGGGGGAATAAACTGAGTGGCTTAGATTCATTAGTATTAAGAACAAGCATGACCGCATCATTATGGTCTATCAAATTAATGTCTCTACCAAACCCAGCAGCCTACATTTGGCCTCGTAACTTGACTGTGACGTATCAAAAGAATGAGAATCCTTCTGCTTTCTTGACAATTTATTTCTGTGATAGCTTCAACCATTATTTTAATTTATATACCTTTTTATCTATATTTCCCATTTCTTGAACTGTTGCATAAACTGTTAGGCTACAACATATGGCTGAAACGTTCTTATGTTTTTATTTATGTTTTGCAGTACTGATAGATTATTTGAAAGAAGTGTAATTCCGGACAAGAAGTCTTGCATAATTAGAAGATAATGAGGTCCATGGTTATGCTATTTGCCTTTTTCTTTTTTGGAGATGATATCCACCACAGTGGGAAAGGTGCTTAAGTCTCCACATAGAGCATCCATGAAGTATCAATACAAATGTGTGTCTAGCCAGATTCAAAATAACTCATCCATGTGGGTGGTACATGTATATGATACCATTTGTCATCCATTGAAGTAAAGATATAAGAAATTGCTTTTGTTTCCTTAGTTTTGTTAGAACTCTATAAATTGTACACACAAAAATCATGGATAGAACTATGTGATAGATGCTGACTACAGAAGACATTATGTTTTACAAGTAGAATAGGTTACACTGTAAAGAAAGGTTTTCTCTTCACAATTAGCACTCTTGAGTAATTAGTATAATAGAGCCTGTTTTTACATGCTATATTTAGACATTTAGAAGACAATAGCAGAGGAAGAAAACCGTAACAACAAACATGAGTTTGGCATTTGAAAAACAAATGTTCATAAAATCACCTGAACTTTGCAATTCTCCATATGTGCCACAAAAATTTAACTTGCACACTTGGAATTAGCCATCTTGAAAACAATGGAATGAACCTGCCAAAGTTACCTGAATTAATCCATGAAAATTACAGATATTTTTGATTAATTATTCTGCTAGGTTTAATCTCATATAAATGAGACAGTCATATAATTCAGCCAGCCGTGAAAATTATTTGTTTTTTTAAAGTTTGCTATTCTTGAAAAAGCAACCCCCATAGACTGTTTATTAATTAGACTGTATAAATATTTGGGTTCTTAAATACTTACCAAGAAGTTGGATGTTTTCATATTGCAATATGCCTTGATTATTGAATATTCTTGGGATAAATTTACAAAATAACTTGTACATAATATAACTGTGGCTGCATTTTGAAATTTGTCATCCGAATTGCTTGAGGAAATTTGAGTATTTTTACCACATTATTGTGAAAATTAATGCTGAGTGTCTATTGAAGGTGTAACTACTGAGGTCTAAAACCATGATTGATATTACAGATTTAAATATATGTGCATCTGTCAACTACAACAGCAGTAGCATAGCATGCAAAGACAATCTACTACTTTGACATCCAACACCCACTTGAGAATTCCCCAGTTCAAACTTAACACTGGCTAAAAATTTGTTAGAGAAAAACTAGGTTTCAGTAAAACTAGGTTTTCCTAGGAAATGATGTTACTATCTCTGATTTAAAAAAAAATAAACCCTGGTTTATACTTTAGAATGATATAGTTAAAAGAAATTTAAAAAGCTAAAAATGTCAAATATTTTTCATACCTGTGATACCTATACATATTTATTTGTACATATAGTTATGTATATGCATATTTATAACAGGATCTATACACTCGTGATATACTTTTGGGGGTGTGTGTGTTTATATTATCTTAATGTAAGAAAGAATTACATTTTTAAATCTCAG
Source organism: Falco rusticolus (assembly GCF_015220075.1). NCBI lineage: Eukaryota > Metazoa > Chordata > Aves > Falconiformes > Falconidae > Falco > Falco rusticolus. Next base: position 58,537,862 of record NC_051193.1, on the reverse strand, counting down.
CATTTCACACAAAAAGTGAAATCCACATTTGCAACAGGCTATAGTACAGTATTTTTCTGTACCTGAAAAATATCTACCTGAAAACAAAGAGGCAACCAGTCCAGATGAAATATGTTCACAATAGCAGTGACTGTTGCACATGCAGGTAAAAGCTTGAGAAAACCTGAGCTCCAGCACCTAACCTAAGTTTATTAGCCAACCAGCTATTAGCAATAATTTTATACAGTGGATAAAACCAGGGATGGAGCAATTTGATACTTCTATGATGTATGTGATGAGGTGAATCATATGCTATCTGATGGTCTGTATAAGATAGCACTTGATTACTTGATTTTTAATTTTAATCAACTTCAATGCTAATTAATAATGGCCAAAAGATAAATGTGTTCTCAATAAATAGGAGTCTTAGGGAAAATGAGTAAAGAAAACCAAAGCTCTGAGAAAGAGATGGAAAGAGACATGAAATCTGTGCTGGAAGACTAACAGTAAAACACAAAACAGAACTAAACAGAATTATTTTTCCTCACTTTATTTCTCTCACTTCCTTTCCTTCTCTCTCTCTTTTAATTACTGAATAAAACTAAGATTATACCAAAAATATATAATATGTTGCAAATTCTGTATTTTAAATGTTCAAGATCAGAACACAACTGATTTCTTTTTGGAGACTTTGGGTTTTGCAATATAGTGAAGGCAAAGGATAAGTCACAGCAGGAGGGGAGAGGGAAGAGGAAACAACAAACCCCATAAAAGTAACTTCTTTTGAAATGGAGCTTGATCAATGGATTATGTGATGTGGTTATCTGCTCTAGCACTAGCAAGGGAATGGTCTCAATGACCAGCAAAGTCCCTTTACTGTCTAATGTTCTGCAGTATCTATCATTCTAAGTTTCTTCAGGGATCACTCCAGTTTCAAGATGATAGCTGTAATTGAACCCTAAGGTGGTAAATACGTTCAGTTACAACTGAGATAGTAACTCCTTATGGAGGCCAAGTTGTTCCCAGAGCACTCAGGTTGGAAATTTGCATCCCAAATGATTGATTCTGTTGCCTAATTATGGTGATGATATAATTATTTGTCTTTTTTTATCTTTTATTTGCACACACTCATATCCAAAGCTCTGTTAGTTTCTACTAACTGCAACATACAGGAGAACGTTTCAGTCACGGGCCCACACTTTAATAACGTTGCTCTCCATGAGCTTATAAATAAACCAAGGTCACGCTCTGCACCAGGGCACACTTTACTGCTTTTCAAACTGCTTCATGAATGTCAGCTTTACATGGATAGGGGCTGATGCAACTTGAAAAACCTGAGAAGTAGCAATCTGAAGCATTTGTTTTATTCGGAGCTAAGCGAACTGTCTTCCTGACATCCCCATCCTAGCAACTGCCTCATTTCTGTCTGGAACTGAGTGCGAAACCCTTCTTGTCATCCTCAGGCTGTTATATAGATCCTGCAGCTCACGTATCTGACATGAAGGCAGGTACTTAAAATTTTTACCTTGGGAATGAATGGAAAGAAACATAATGGGAACATACTCCAGCAGAATATCTTTTCTCTGAGAGTGAAACAGAAATAAAAATACATATATTTTACTATGATCAAAACCGTTCTCAGAGAAACAGAAAATCCCATTTAAGTGTTTTCTTGCTGTTGTTAGCTGAAGTTGCAATGAGTTTGAAACATCATTAGTACACTTTTTATTTCAGATCACTGCTACTTTACTACAAATCATCACTACATTTTGTAGGAGTGAATTTCTGTAAAGAAACGTACATTAATAGAGATTTTCAGTTTCTTGTCAAAGTTGAGTAATGCATATGATCTGTATTATATTTGCCCTTGATGTTTTATTGTAGATAAATTGGCCCCATCAGTTTTAATATTTTTCCGTATTTTTTAATGCAGTATCATTGGACAGTAACATTAATGTTGTTAAAGTTGTTATAGATATAAAAATCATAAAAGTGAAGATGGAGTTATTTGGATTATCGTCTCTGTTTCTGTACTTACATGATTTCAGATCTGTTTGACAATTCATTGCTATATTAAAGATGCAGCAGTAGAGATGAGATGAAAAAGAATCACATGGGACCCTGATGAAAATCTTCTTTTAGAAAGCAGTCTTATCTTCAGGGAGTAGGAGGTAAACACTGAAAAGCATCTTTACGAGCAGTTTCAGCTAGACATATAGAATCAAGTTTCCTGTTATTGTGATGTACCTATCTAACCTCTTAGAAAGGAGGACAGCTCCATAGACATATGCTAGTTGTTTTTTGCAACCTTTTTGTAAAGCTCTCCGTATGAATAGGTTTTTTTGAAAGGTTCAGATATGGTGAAATTAATTCTTGGGTTGAAAATAAAGACTATTCCACATTCCAGCTATAATTACATCACCAAACCACAACAATATAAATGGAATGAATTTCACTTACTGATTAGGGAGTGAAATTTTAGACTGAAAACCAAGATAACTGCAAATATCATCTCATGGTTTGCAAAATGTGCTATTTTTCAGCTGTTCCCTGGATAGGATTTAAACTGCTTTTAAAAAAGAGCAGGACAAATAGACAGTCTTCTTTTATTCCAGAAAGTTTGCTTTTCTTCAAGTTTCTAACAGCATTTCCACTGAAATATTGTAGTGCATTTTGGAGAGTGTTTGACTGGAAATTATCAAAGAGAATGTAAGCTTAGGTACAAGGGAAATGAACAAGTCAATGGTTTCTTGAGTATCATCCAAATTTGAAAAGGGAAGGATCATTTTAGAGATATGAGACAAAAAAGCACAGTTGGAAATAAAGATAGAAAAAGACAATTCCAAAATGTAAATAACAAGATTAGTTTTGGGAGATAACATTAATTTAGGAGTTTCTCATAAGTGGGGAATCTTTTGAGGCTGTCTTATTATTAATGAAAATAGTGTTTATGCTTGTATTTGCAGTGTCAAGACCAGGGTGATGGTAATTTTTCTGAGAATCCTAGGTAGGTATTTCAGTGCATTATCTAGTCAACTAACTTTCAATTTATTCATTGCCTTCCCCTGTCCTACTACCGTTAGGTACTTCAGTAAAATTCAGCAATGCAAACTTTACCTGAATTGACAGGTTAAATAAATTTCATCTACAAGTTGTCATCTATCTCTGGCTTTCACTTTGTTCTTCATAAGTCATCCCATATATAATTTCAAATTTCAATGTTTTCTTTAAGTTTCGTGCTTTTTTTCTTTTTACCAGAAACAAAATGTTAAGTGTATATATATGTTAAAAGATATGTAGTTATAATAACTATAAAAATGGTATTTGATGTTAATAAAAAATACTCATTGTTTTTAAGGGGTTTAATTATGGTTTTAATTTTGAAGGTTTTCTTTAAGGTGGGATTGCAATTCAAAGCTTTTGAGAATATTTATAGTATTCAAAAGATAAAAATCAAGAAATTGTTTCATTTAATATAATTGATGAATGTTGTTTGTAGATTAAAAAAAGGCTTTAATTTTGTTTTTGATGACATGCATACTTTTCCCCCTCCAAAATACATACCTCTATGAAATTTAGACAAACAATAACACTGGTTTCCTAGGCATAAATTATGGGATTGAATCATGAATCATGAATCATGAATCACGATCGGTGGTCTGATAGTTCAAAGGAAATAATAAAATGTTACAGTGATAATTCATATTCATTCAAATGTGTATTAGAAGGCATCTTAAAGCATGGTGCGTACAGTGCTAGTGCCCAGAGGCATGCCAAAAAGCAGTGATAGCTCCCCCTCTCACACCTGCCAAGTATCTGTCTCATTGGTTTTTATTTGGGGGCCATGGAGAGCTGCTGCTCCTCTGCCTGCTGGAGAGCAACGGGAGCTCTGGGGGTAGCAGCTGCTTTGTGCAGCCCCCAGGTGTGAGGGGAAGGTGGATTGGGCCCCTGGCTGCCCTCCACACTGGCTCAGGGCAGGGTGCAATGCCCCCCACCGCTGCCTCCCGCACCAGGCACCAGTGCCTGCAGGGTGCTGGTATCTGAACAAACTGGGTCTGAGAATCACTGCTCGGATATTTGTGCTGTACATTTCTGTATGAATTGGGGTTTCCTGCTCACTGTCCCTGCAGGGCATGGAACAGGGAAAAGCCATAGAAACCATGATGGGAGGGGGCATGCAGTCATGCCACCGCCTTTACCAAGCAGTGTGCCTTGCTAAAAGCTGGCCATGGGTCCTGTTAACAGCAGGGACTGAGCTGACAAATAGCTTCTTACCGACATCATAGTCTGCCTGGAATGGAACAGTTTGCAACAGCAGGGTGCTACTCACCTCAGAAAGGTGCTGCAGTGGTCAGAGCCATAGACACGATACGGCTACACCAGAAGCAGTTGTCTAGAGGGAGAGCTCTAGAAATGCACTGGAAACTGGGCCAGTGTTTGACATAATTTTCCAGGTGTATGGGACAGCCTTCTAAGAAGGATTCTCAAAAATAAAAAGGAGAAATAACATTAAAAATGGACCCAGGAAGAGTGGTGGAGTTATGGGTATGAAGTAAAAATAAAGGTTAGGTTAGGGAATGGTAAACAGTCATGCACAGTGGTGGGCTGAGCAGGGGCAAAGAATGGAGGAAAGGAGATGTTTCCAAATCACTAAAACAAAGTGGCAATACCTGTGCCTTGTAAATTGGTTTTCTGGGGATCAACGTCTCCTCTGTAGACCACAGACACCTGTAGACAATTTTTGCTTATCTCTGTGCTACAACACACAGATTCCTGATTAAAGCCATTTATATACAAGGACAGATGCATTTTCTTTGACCTTCTTGCCTTTAATATCTACTTTTACCTCTCCTTCGTATCTTACCAAACCCAAAGGCTTTTATGGCATTATCTGGCTGCGTCATATGTATCTATCTTTCTATGGGAAGGCCAAACACCTCGGATTGGGAGAGGATAAGCAGCTTCAGTACTACCCAGACTAAAGGTATTTATTTCTGAAGTTAACACAGACATAGATTTCCCATCTCTGGGACTTTTATTTAGGAATGTTAGTGTATGTTTTTTAATTGCCTTCTATCTAAGCTTACATGAGAGAAAAAGCATACTGTTGTGGATCACTATTGCTATGAATTTATGAATTTAAAATGCAATATTTTAAAGGCAAAACATGTAGATATATATTTAAAAAAGAAAACAAAAAGGAACACAGCAGTAATTGATTTTTCAAACAAGTTTATCCTCTGTAAGTCTTGGATGAGGGAAAGGTGAATTGATGAAGGCTGTGACCAATGACCATGCAAAAATATTGAGATACGTAAAAATCCTGTGTCACAGTTCTCTACCTGTTTATAAAAGCATGTCTTTTGAGATATTTGGGAATAAAAAGGTTAAGTATACTTTATTGTTTTGAAAGGATTGCTGGCTTTTGCAAGATTGGTAAACATGGAGTGACTGAACAGGATGTATCACAGGTGAAGAATGCTGTACAATACTGGGAAAAGTATAGCAGTCCATGGATGACTGCAGGAACTTGCAGGATATCAAGGAATTCTGCATTCTACAGTATTTCCTGTGGAGGGTGATCTCACATCACTTAAAAGATCCCATTAATTTCTACTGGTCATTATCATATATGAAACACTGTAGATAAAGCAATGTAAGAATGTGAAGTCCTGGATTCCCCCTACAGCTCTGTGATGAAAACAGCACAAACTACTGCATCTGTTGTACCTAAACATACAATTTCTACCCTAAAAGTATGCCATTTTGTAGCACGTGCTGCACCTTTTTGCCACTATGCATTAATCTTTTTTAGTTCCAAGACATGTAGTACATACATTAGTATAAAAACTGAAGCCAAGCCTGGAAGTGATAGAAAAGAAGTGTCGCTGCTGGCTTCCATTGCAAGTGATGCATTATATCTTTAGGCAGCAATAAAGGTAATGGTTTCAGAGCTCTAAAAGAAACCTCCTAGATTTATGTTCACAAATTTCTTCTCATCTTAACATTCTGAGCAAAATAAGGTCATTATCAAACTTTATGAAAAAAGTGTCCATGGGTACAAAATACATGCTCAGTAATCCCACCCGTTTTCAGCTTTGAAACAATTTCCCAAATGCTCTAAAAATCTATTCTGAATAAACAGAATCTATCATTTTATTGTACAAACTTATTGTAGAAATAAAAATTTTTTTTTGAAACTTGCTGACTTCATTTTTTAGAGAACAATGAAATTAAGATATCAAACGTTAAAATATTTCAACATCCACCCAAAAAGAAATATTTCAGATTTTACTTTCAAAAATGAATTTGTATCTAGAAATTTATTATGAAAGCAAAGTCAGTGTGAAAATATATTATTTCACCAAACTTTAAAAAATGTAGGTGTTTAAGATGACTTATTTATGAATCAAAAAATAATAATTTTCATTGAAATTTTATTTCCTGAACAGTATCTCCTGATAATAGCAGAATTCTATTCTACTAATAGAGGCAATTTATTTGCCCTTACACTAATGCTTTTTAATCTGGGCAACTCTTTCTCTTGGATTGGTAAATAGGTGAACTAATTCTATAATTATAAGTTTCAGGTTTGTAAATGCCATTTTTTAGAATTACTTTCTCAGCTTGGCATTTTAAACTCTCTGATCCAGGTCTCAAAAGATATGTAGGCATCTCTCTCTTTACTTTCCCAAAGTCTCCAGGGCTGCTTTTCAGCTGCTACTCAAACCTACAGTTACATAATTCTTGGCACTTAATCTTCTGTGTGTCAACATTTGTAGAATCACTTGGGTGCTGACTCAGCTCCACAACAAAATACGTCCTCGGAGTCATAGGTTAAGCCAAGGCTTAAGAGAGTTCAAAATGATTTCTCAAATAACATGTGAAAAATGTTTTTTGAGATACTGTGATTTGATCACAAAGTTATGTTTAGATCATTTTTGACACTGATTTGCAGTGCTACTACATTGAGACAAAAAGAGGGAATCCAGGTACACATGGAAGAACAATAGAGTGCCCACAGAAAGAGTCTATCAGAACACAAGTAAATCAAAGCTAAATGCAAAAGGAGTATTTAGCAAGAGGGCAAACGGTCAGATGGCTTCATGAGTCACTATTTGTCTAACAGAGCCATGGATCCTGCCACTAAATAGGCAGATTAGGAGAGCTCTAAAAGCATGACATGAGAGAGCTTTCTCAAAACCAGCTCATGTATATACTTGATGTTGTGCTATCTCAGGTACTGAAATCAAAGTTGCCTCCTTGGAAAAGACTAACAGCTATGGAAATGAATTGACTTAGCAGACAGTAGCTTTTGAAAATGCTACTACCAAAGACCTGTTTGTGTTTGCTTCTTTTTTGTGTTGCCATCCCAAAAGCTCTGCTGGTACCAGTTCATCTGACTGTTCCTTCATCTGGTTCAACAAGATCAATTTAAGTAAGATTAGTTTAAACTGAAGGTTTGAGGTGATTCTGCGTATTTTATTTTAACTAGGGCCAGTGAGCACCCCATTGACAGGATGTGAATTTGTGCCAGAAGGGTACCAAAGACTTCTTGTAATGGTAGTGTTTCAGACTTTTCCATTTTACAATTTGGCAGGAACACTTAGGTGAGGTGGAGGCCAGCATTAGCCCAGCTATACTGTTTCTGCTGTACGAACTGATTCAGTTATTTCCACACACCACTGGATAACACTTTAGAGGTTGGAAAGCTAGTAGAATCTTGAATGACACAGAGGTTTCTGAAATACTTCTCATACATTTCAGTAATAAATATAATGCAGAATTTAATTCTAATTTTCAGCTAGCTTTGATAGAACAGCTTTTGTATGTGTAGTAGATAGTTATCTAATGATGCATATTTTACTTGCATTTATATAGATATGTCTTTACACACTAGAAGAATATTTTAAGCATAACTATGTATACATCTATGTCTGCATAATTAATATAAATGCCTCTAAATAGATATATGTGCTTTTTTAAACATAGCGTATATTATCATAGGAAATAATCCCTTATAAATTTGTATTTAGTCTGAGACCATCTTAAGCCTACTGCTATTATGACTAGGCTCAATAACTCCCTGCATAATTTATCCTTTTCTATTGGCGCCTTCTGAACCTTAATTCAATTAAATACATATTTATTTCAAGAATCAAAATCTTCTACCTGCCCCATCATCTACAGTACCCAAAAATACTTTATAGTGCAGCTGAGAACATTACAGATGTGCACTTGTGCACACAGAGGATGAAAACATGAGAGCTTGTGCTGTATGGGAAGTGATCAGCACAGCAGCACAGTAAAGCATCCTCACTTTTGCAGTTTGAATTCCTTCAGTGGTTTGTTGGTGCAATTTATGACAGTTATTTATATTCATTGCAAGCCTGGGGGAAGAACAAAGCTTGAAAGGGGGCTTGCTGGTAAGAGTTTTCAGTCCTTAGAAAATGTAAGTAAAATGGAAAATAGTACTTTATTGTATTTTTTTGCCAGTGGGACAATAATTACATTTAATCATTCTTCTTCTTACATGGAAAATAAGTTACATAAAATTTGGAAAGAACTTAAAAAATTAAAAAGATGCTATATTGATTTTTTTCTGCTTTGAATTTATTTAGGTGTAAAAAGAAATTTTATGGAGCAAGAAAATTATTATTTTAGGAGAAATTTATTTATAATATATCAATATTTATAATATATCAATATTAAAAAAGTTAAAATTAGAAATAAAGGTAAAAACAAAGCATGTTTATGAATTTCCAAACCACTGAAAATACAACACAATTTTTGATGAAATATTTCCAGTAGGAAGAAATATGAAGACAGAAAGGTTTCCATAGCAATGCACTATATTACTTTATCTTAAAGAAAAAAGGCTTTCTAGAATGACAACACTGTCTAGCAAAAATGAATGCAAATACATTATAAAGGTTTTATTCTGTAAATTTCTTTTATTATTTCATTTTGTAAGACTTCAGTGTTATTAATGAACTAGGAGATAAGTCCTTAAGGCATAGTGACTTGGCAAATACAGAAAATAAACCAGCATCAGTACTAACAATACACATTCACAAAGGCGATCAAACACTGAAACATCATCATGGACACAAGCTTTGTTAATGAAACACAGTAACCATTATTTTTGTTTATTTCATTCTTTTTTTACCAACTACAACAAGGGAGATAAAATTCAGATTTACCTCTGCTCATATTTACCTCCATATTTCAGTTAGCTGAAGGTCTACAAAGTTCTTGACAAAATAAGTTCCAAGATTTAAATTGTAAATAACATTAGTGTATAAATGGTCTGAACTATTATGATGGCGTAGAGTAGCCAGATCACAAAGTTACGTCTTCCTCATTGGTTTAACTTTTCTTCCTTCCCCATGTCATTCACAGCCAATACTGTAGAAACAATATGGAAATGGTTTCTGTTCCTAACTTTCCTAACTATGAAACAGAATAATTACTCACCATTCCATAGCACAATAGATCCTGAAATAAAATTTTAATATATACAGTTGTAGAATGTTATTAGTAATTATTATTCTTAATAAAGACACATTTTGTCATTTTGGTTAAATAGAAAAATATTTGACTTTTTTGATTCTGATTTTGCTAGGAATTTCTCTCCACTGAAATGCTTCTTTCCAGCATTAATTTTTGTAAAATATGTTAGGTAAACTCACTGGCCCAGGACTGCCACTATATACGATTTTAAAGAAGCACACTACTTAAAAGAGGAAGACAGTACAGAATCAAATACTGTTCTTATGTCCATCACTTATGTTTGCCATTCTGAGAGAATAATTACTTTCTGTGAGATGATACCTACAATTCATTCAGATTTTGCATCCATTTAATTTCATTCTTCAGTCTGTGAATATTACTTGTTCATATAATGAATTTGTCGGATGTAGCAAGTTGAGAGAACAGGTCTCACTAAAGTTAGTGGCATGGCAGATAAGCCTTTAACCTTCATACAGCAAGACTGTGATCCAAAAATCCCTATCAGCTAAAAGGTAAGTAGTATAATTCAGGTCTCTGTTGTGGTTAATGCTGAATTTGTATCAGCATTTTCTTGCCTGCCTGTATTTTCTTGCCTGCTTGTTGTCTTAGATAAGCCCATTTGTCAGCGTTTTTGAAACCCCTTTTAGAAATTAATAACTTTGCCACTGTGTACTGTGTTCTCATAGCCTAAGAATCTTTGACTGACTTGTGTACTTTAAGAAGATTTTTTACCTTAGGTCCTGGGTCCCTAGAGCCTACTTTTTTTAGTGACATCTCATGAGGAAAAGAAAGAAAAGAAAAATGTTATTTTTACATTTTCTCTCTCTTACAATCTGTCATAGTTAACAAGTCATACAAAGAAAACCTTAATACCTGCAGGTCAAGTCTGAAAAAAGGCTTTGCAATGTTTCATTCAGCTATAAGATTTGTTGAGTCAATGAATATTCTGCAAATTGGTAAATTATCAAGAACAGCTGTCACTTTCTTTATATGAATGCACATGACTGTTTGCAAAGCAATTCACTAATGGAGTAATGTATTTATCAATGTAAATAAGATTTAGTAAAACAAATGAGCAAAAATACTTTCTTTGGAAACAACATAAAAATTGTAATTTTCGCAAATTAAAATTGTTAGAGAAAAGATACCTGATCAAAGCTGATACCTGTTTAGGTGTACTCAGAACTCAAAATCACTGATTTTTTTGAATATAACATGAGGAATACCAAATTAAATGGAGAAATATCTATGTGGAAAGATGTATATAACAGAAAAAAATCATATTTGTATGATACAGTTCTGTAAGTATGATGCAAATCCCACACATAAGTTCACTCCAAAGGTATGCTATGGTTTCACAGGGTACCAATGCAAATTTACACTGATGTTGCAAAGAATGAAAATGTATTCTTAGAATTCTAAAGCAAATTTTAATAGGTTCTATGATTCTGTTGAAATGAGTGGCTTTGGATGGACAAAACATTTGAGTCAGAGATTATATAAAGAATGTCTACAACAAGAATAGGTATACATTTTACTCAAGGGGTACCTTTTTGAGAACTTGACTTACTTTGTCCTTCCAGTTTTTTATTTAAGTTACTATATGTATGTTTTGCTTTCCTTTCTTACTTTTAGCATTCAATGAAATTGGAGTGAGAAATGAGTTTTGTGCTCCACAGAGTGCAGAGAATAGCTTTTGTGTTTGGTTGCATTTATTGTTCCCTGATAGCCTGGCTATTTGGGACCATGCGAGTCTCCAAGTGCTCAATTCTCGTAATATTTATTGGCCGCTATTACTGGTGTTTTGACTCCTCTGATTTCCTATAACTATGGATGCCAAGAACAGTTTTCCTGACTATTTTGTTGCTGTTAACCCACTCTAACCGGGTGGGGACTGCTTCTCCTACAAGGATGATGCATCTTAGCTGTGTGTTGTGAAAGATTGTATTCGTCTTCTGGAAGGTCAAAAAGTTCTACTGAAGCTTGACAATAATTTGATAATAGCTTGATAATTGCCACCTGGGCTGTTCTACATTTTTGTGGAAGCATTTACTCTCAATGATTGGACATAGATCTGAAAGTTCCTTTCTGTTTATGATCCATATTTTGTTTTTCTGTGTTCATTGTGTTCCACAGTATCTATTTTGCAGCCAAACTTTTTAACAATAATTAATGGCAAAATTTTAGGAATGTGTTTGCAACCTAGTACACTAACATGAGATAAATAACAATAGAATTTTTGGGGCAGATATTGCTCCGTGATTACTTCTAAATTTGATCTGGACCTATAATGCTATGATAGTTGTGGAACTTCACCTCTTAAATGCAATATATATTTTGAGGTCTCAGTTTTGTAACACTTTTTCATTCTCTGATTTCTAAGATATTCAAACAACAACAAAAATGTGTAAAAAGAGGAAGATTCTTGACCAGACTTTTGTGAACTCTGCTTCTTCTTCTTAATTACCACAGGCAGCCGTCTTAGTGAACATGGAGAAATACAATAATTATAGGAAAGATTTATGTCATGCTGAAAAAAATTAGACAACTGATTTCCCCCCAAAATGCATATTTCTTTTCATTTTCTACAAAAGGCATTTATAGTGGTTCTCAGCTGTAGAGAATCAGATTTCAGATGTACAGCATGAACCATAATGGACTGCAGCCATCACATCTGTAATATAAAGGAAGACACGGTTGAGGGCTTTTTGACGGCTTACTAGTTTTAACTTTTGTGGACACATTGCTTGTAAGATTACCTGTCATTTTCTATGCTTTCCTTACTGTATAACTCAACAGAGCACTGGTGTCAAGAATTACTTATCACCCCTTTTGCAGCCATTACTTTTATTTACTTGTAAAAAAAATTAATAAATTTAAATAATTAAAAAAAAGTTCAAGACAGCTTTCAAATTTGGTTTACATACATTTAATGTACACAGTAAAGATATTTATAAGCATTTTCAGAGCCATGTTTACTACCTGGAGCCTTGTGGAAGTTTTGCAGATAGGAGATCTATACATCTATATATTTGAACTTAATAAATATTTACTGAATAATTTATCCTCTAAATAAATACATTATTATGTAATTCAGAATAGCTAAAAATCCTTTGGACTTCTCCTACATGCATATTTACCATGTCATACATTTTTAAAGATAATTTAGAGATAACATATGCATTAAGAAGTGTGTAGCAGATGACACGTCAAAAATCAGCGTCATTTAACAATAAATTGTTTTACGTACTCACAAACTACATGTACATTATCCTTGTGCTTATTCCCTTTTTCTGCAATTTATTTTTAAGATGATAATATATTACAATTTTCAGACTGCTTGCTAAACAATTCTGTATTCTTCACCAAGCGTGGCTATTTATATTCATTATTTAATACCATGTTCTCAACACATACAAAAAGTCAACATTAAAATAACGTTAAAAAGTACATTTTTAGTAGTCCATAGGAATATTTTTATTCAACTGCTAAAGTCAATAGTCATGCTAGCAGAGTCCAGAATAACATTCTTTAAAAACCATACAAAAAAGGAATTGTTTGAAATTACTGGAACACAGAAAATTGGGCATTAAGGCTCAAGCGTCATTCTCCAGTGAGCCTGCTGTGCTTAGGTTTTGCTGTTGACCTAAGAAGCTCAAAACACAGAGGAATGAGTTTCCATTCACTTGAAACAGACAAAGAGAATACTGACATCCAGTATTAACTGACATTAACCTTGAGTCCTTGTAAATGTCTAGACTGGCATTAACTGTTATTGTAATAATCGAGACAACTGATTCTTTTTACTATTATGTAGTAATGTGAAAATAATGCATTGATTTTTAAATACAAATATATTGTGTATTTATAATGAACTGGTAGAGACCCCTGAAGTTCACATAGTCTTCACTCTCTTCTACCGCTTATCAGGGATTCTGTGGCTAGTATGAGACACTAGGAAATGCTTCTACCACACCAAAGTACTACAGTAAAAGTGTTTATAGAAACCTCTGCAGGTTTCTAAAGGATTTCTTCTTCTACTCTCTCTGGCTTTTCTGTAGTCTTGAGACCTGCACAAGAAATTTAACATTGTTGAGTGGTCTAATACATTTATTTTAAAGATGACAGAGGTAGGGACTAGAGTGCTTTGATGTTTGCCAGCTATCCTGAAGTCTCTCTTGACAAAAGCCAAAGGTTAAGGCAGAAAGAAAAGAAAAGAAAAAAAATCTGCATAATCTAAATGTAAACATTCCATTTAGTATTTTGAAAAGTGCCAAAAAAATTGACTACTTTGATATGCACATTTTACCTTTGATATGAACAAATCTCATATTAAATTCCTGAAGCAGAAGGATCTATTGTAGCAATATGTTCCTTTCATTCTGTCAAAGCAGATTAAAGAGGACTAGTATGAGAGATGCCTACTTTTCCAATTGATCAGATAATGATTCTGCTGCTTGAAAGTGAACTTTCTTTATAATAGAAAACTTTTGCTCACTACTTTTTTCCTTAGGAAAAGTAACAAGGTGGGTTTTTTTTTTCTCTGTATTTTGTAAATTTCATAAGTACATCTCAAATATTGGGGATGTGCTTAACTATTTTCTCAATGTTTCAGATAGCAAAGATGCGACAAGAAAGATTAAGGCAAGAATGCATTTACCTACTTAAAGCCTCTCTGAATGCTTCAGCCAGAATTACCTTGTTAGCCTTCTATTTTTTTACACGGTACAGTAATAGGAGCAACAATGTCACTGAAATTTTCTGCAAAACCTCTGTAATATCCTAAAAGTCCTGTGAAAGACTGTTTAGGCATTTGGGTCAATCTATAATGGCCTTCACATTTAAGAGATTGGGATAAATGTCTTCTCTCCCAAGTTATTTTTGAACTACATTAGACTGATTTTCCTTTTGAATAGTGTGAACTCTGTAGGTAGGTTTCACCAAATAATTCCATGCTTTCTTTGGTTTGTTTTCAATTTCAGAAGGTGGTGATGTCATCATTGGCACATTTGTCATGACTGTGTAACCCAGCCAACATTTATTTGACCTGCTTCAAGATACCGCAGAAGGAGCAGTCAACCTCTTAACATAATCTTGTCTCACATCAGTGGTGAGAATGGGTTTTATTTTTCCTCTACGGAAATAGGGCTTTCCATATAAATCCAGTGTGCTGGCATTCTTTTTTTTCTATGTAATCTGGTGGGCCATCCAAAAAACGAAATGGATCAGACACAGTGACACATTGACTCTCCTCTGATATATACGCAACCTTATTTTACTGTTTTCTCACAGTATTCTCAGACACAGTTCTGCATCAGAATTGTATCTGAGAATTCAGTTATAAAGATTTAGTTATAAACCACTACTCTGACATTATTCCTACATCTTATATATCTGCTTCACAAATGACTACAAAACCTCCATGTTTGATTCTGTACTACTCTGGTGATGATGCCAACAATCACAAAGTCAATTAGACCTGATTCTTCAAATACTACTCTCTTATCTTGTGGTCAGTTTGAATTCCCCTCTCCTGGCTGCATCAAGTCAACAATCACCTCCTAGCTGTGACAGGATTTTAACCTACTGACACACACATTGATGTGCCTTGTTCCAAAAGGGGGTTTTATTTACTTTATTAAGTAATGTTACTAACCTTTTCTACCACTTCAAAAGGCTTTTCCCAACAATTCTACGTTTGTTGATATTTAACATGAATTAAGAAGATGGACTTCAAGCCCTAAGAAAAGTACATAAGTTTTTATTATAACTGAAATTCCTCAACAATATACTGCTCTACAAATTCCTCATGTAATGTAAATTATTACTGACCCACTTAGTATGTACAATGGCTGCTTCAGCCTCTTGTTCAGTGCTACCTTCTCCAAAATCTCTAATAACATACAACAAATTATGTTTTTTTTTCATCTAGAAAGGTGATTTAGTCAGATTGTATGCCAGGTTATTTAAAGAGGGAAGTACAGCAAAACTGTAACTCAGTCACTTGTTTCAATATATTAGTAACCTACACTTAAGTGTCCCTTTGAATCTCTCAGCCTATTTTCTTTACCCCATTTGGTTCCAAAAATCCTTTATAACTAGAGTAAATATTTTTTTCTTGTCTGACAGTATGTTCGTTCACCTTAGGTAGTCGGTGAAATATAACTCCTGCCACTGTTTCAACCTCTGCATTAGGAAAAGGACTGCATCTGCAGAGAAAATAATGACACATGACCACAACCACAGATTTTGCCCTTTTGGGGGAAAATAAACCAACAAAATCCATCAAGATGCCAGGGGATGGCTCCTTAAAGGGTAAAAAGGCAGCTTCAAGAAAAGATCTTCCTTTTTTTCTGACATGTCCGACAACTTCAGCTTCTGACAGTATGCAATAGTTTTTAATTTCTCTATGCACATCATGCTAATATTTGATTGAGTATTTAATAAGCTTCATCTGAGCTATGCACAATGCTTTGTACACAGTTCTGATGAATTACAGGTATATTTTTCCTAGATGAGTGCCTCTTCACAAGAACCAGCTTCTAGGAAGAGTATCTTCATATTTTCCCTTAATGTTTCAGGCTTAGATTCATAGCTAGGTTCTGGGACAAACTCTGCAGGAATTTTGTCTATACATATGTTAGGTTCATTCAGTCCTGCTGGCTTCTTGTCTCATGCATATCATATGATGCTTGATAATGCCTCAGGAGTTCTTTAGTTTTCTTTTTCCTGTTTGTAATGTTACTCCTGTACCATAAGTCTCTTTCCTCTCCGATACATATTCGTCTCCCTGAAGTCTAAAGACACACAGTAGGTACTTCTTCTGCTGAAAATTATTAGATTAACTAATTAAGACAGATTTGAAAAAAATCACTACAAAAGTATTATCTATCATCTGGGAAAATCACCCTGTCCTTTTAACTTGCCATGCACGTGCATCTTTCTTTCTCCTTTGATCTCACATCCCGAAGCTATGCACTGGAGCTATGCCTCTTCCAGTCACTGGAGAAAGAGACACAAGAGGTTTTGTCTAAGAGATTTAAATGCAACCATAATGGATGATTCTTATTGTGAAGTACTTCTGTGTTCCGTAATGGTCTGATGTTACAGAATTTACCATCTTTACTGAGTAAGAGGATTCCTGAATTGAAAGCATGATTTCTTACAGTTGAAGATAAGGGCTTAATAATCCCACTGTAATAACCAGGTGAGTGTAACAGGAGTTGCAGATCAAACACACAGAGGACAAGTAATACTGGGATTGCACTAGCACTGAAAATAAGGGATGTCTGTTGAGAAAAAAACATGCAACTACCTTTTGAAACTGTGCAATGCATTAAATGCAGTTAAAACATATTTTTATACCACCAATAGAAAACAACAGCTGCCCGAGATATCAAACCCACATTTGATTTTCTAGTTTATTTTATGCCTGCACTGCAACATGTGTCAGAGTCTGCAAATTCTTAGAGAAGGAACATTGTGTAAGATGCAGGACTAAGCATATTAATTGAACACAATAAATATTTGCAGTCAAAGGAAAAGAATGCTTGTTTTTACAGCAGTTGGTGTATTAGATAGTACCAAAGGGCATTAGTGGTTAGGATAAAAACACAGGTACATACAACTTCATGATTTGTGCATGTGGTAGATTTGCTGGTGGGTTTTCAGAAGGAAAAGTGCTCTATATCAGTATGGAAATGTGGGTACCTCAGAAGGCCCAGAGGTATTTGTACTGTGCTGTGACCTATTTTGTTATATGTTCATCAAAATATATGAAACTAAAAGAATCCAAGTCGGTAATATTTTTTTTTGTGTTTGATAGCTCATGGTTCTGACAGCAAAACTCAGTATAATAGTTTAGTACTGCATTTCTTTACCATCTAAAATATTAATACAAGATTGACTAAATATCTCTTCTAAAGTCTGTATGGCCCAGAGGTTATTAAGAAATCCTGGTTTTGTCTTCAGGGGGTTCAGTCTACTTTCCATACCTGCAGATAGCTTTTGTGCACTCAGCTTTTGAAGGATGGATCTTTTTCAAAGCAAAGGCAGTGGAATGCTAATAAATCACATCTTTATGAAATATTCATTAATTCAGTGTGTTCTTTACAAGGCTGCTGCCAAGGCAGTGCAGGGTGACGAATTACATTTTACAGACACAGGAAATGGTTGACAAGATACATTGTCTATGTAGAGGGTTTCCTGAATGGTCACATACAAAGCTAACCAACAAAAGTTGTTTACACTATTAAGCAAGCAAGACAAAAATGCAGCTGTCTATATCTCTGCCAAGTTCCTGTACCTCCTCTTTTATGATGAATTTTCCCTCCTGGCTTAGTTCTACTTTTTTCTTTCTTATAACAAATTTTGTTCTTATGAGGTGCTTTACTTAGAATGCCAGTGGAATGAAGTCAGATGGTAAGAGAAAAGTAAGCCAGCCTTGTGGCCTTTGTTACATCTTATGAGAGGATGTGGACTTGCCTTAAGGTCTCTCTTATTCATGTGTCAGCAGTCATCAGAAACACACTGCACAAAAGCAAGCTGAATGTTCCTTCACTTGAGTGAAATGGAATCTCTTTCTTGATTGCCTCTTTCATCTCTTTAGCACTCCAAAAGCAACCCCTGGGTAGCAAGGACACTGGAATCAGTATGACTGTGCTCCATCTTGCCCACAATTGTGCCCTAACACAACATCGTGATAAAGGATGGTGTTCTTGTGAAATCACTTAAAGGGTACATCTTTCATTACCAGGTACATATCTTTTGACTGGCTCAGTAAAAGAGGAATGACATAGATTTACAAAGACTCAAAGGCAAAGTTTGCAGAAAGTAACCATTAAAGTGTAATGGAACTCTTTCTCTTCAGGGGAGTGTACAAATTGTAGAAGAACTGGGTTTCATCCCATCCCACACTTGAAAGGAAAGACAAAATGCAGGGACTGTCACTGAATTAGATTGCATCTTTATTAGCTCATCTGGGAACTATGCAGGTCATCTTAATTATTTCCACTCTCTGGAGGACAAACCCCGCCATATTCAAATCCCACACTCTCTGGACCTTTAATAGGGTGTTTGAAGACTTACCACTCTCTGCTTATATGAAGGTGAAGGGGCTGCTGGAAAAAAGAAATATCCTCCAGTATATCTATGTATCATACATATTGGCAGTGTCCAATTCTGTTCCTGAAAATTCCTTGATGATGGTTCTATCCAGGATTATTCTCAGTTCCCCAAAACTGAGAATAAGATTCTGTATGAACTTTTCCTGGTCAAGTATCTTTGTTATCTTTGTTCACTCAAAGCAGATTCCTAAACAGTTCACTCTCTTGTCTAAATATAAATATATACTTGTCTGGGAAGAGGAAAATCGAATATTTTTCCATTTGTTCATCTTTGCACTTTATTTAACATTAGAGCTCTTGTACAACTAAAATCTGTATACAATTGAATCATCCCATAAGCAGTCAGGAATCTCAGAGAGCACAGGTAATACCTTTCCCAAGAAAAGCTTGATTGCAAGCCAGCAGAGTGCCTGTGAAAAAATACTCTTGATGCTTCCTCATCTACTAGAAACTCTTCTACTTCCTTTGGCAGTAGCCATGGTGCTTATCTTGGTTTTGTTTCCTTATAATACTTTCTTTGTGGTTTCTCTTCCCAGTGAACCTTTCAACTACCTGTTATCCCAAAGTTTACATTAATAAATAAATTTCTTGTCTTTTTGATTTGACTACAATGCCTGGTCAAGGTTTTGCTTCTCCTCCTGGGCTTGGTGCATACTCTCTCCTTTCTTCTCTACTGCCTGTTCTGTCTCTGATATTGTTCCTGAGTACAGTGTCCCATACCTCCAGTTCCCAGCACTCACACACACTATTACACCAGGTTCCTAACTGGTACATGACCCCATCCTCTGTACTGTACTTTTGATTAGATTGAATAAGTCTGGCTCCCTACATTTCTTTGAAGACACTTGATATCTTTTGAATGTATACTGTGTGACCACACTGCAAATACTGCAGCTTTTATCTCCAAAGATACAATGACTGAATTAAGATTTTCCAAACTTAAGAAAAGGCTAGGTCACCAGGATGCTTTTTAATTTTGTTGATAGTGTTACTGCTGCTGTAGGTTTATTTTGGGTTTCTGACTGCGTGTTATACTTCCAAAATACATACACAGTTTGAGAACGAGATGGATGTCCTACCCAGAAAATAAAATAAGCTCCTTTTAATTTTCATATTAGCTTCCTTTCCATAAAAAATTTTTGTGTTTGATTTCAAAAGTCCTTAGAAAAGACTAAAATAGTCCTATGTATTACCTTTTGTATTAGGTAGGGTGAAAAAAAAATTATGTTGTGAGGCCCTATCTGTACTTTAAAATTGGGAATATCTGTTCTCTTCTTAGCTCTGTCACAAGTAGCCACTGTTTAGTTTTATAACTGGTGGGTGATGTGAAGATTTTAAATACTACATTTAGTTTGTCATGGTAAACAGACATATACTAGACTTTTTTTTTAAAGAAATCTAGATTTATCCACTAAAGGAAAAACTTGAATGGGTTTTAAGACTGCAATACATTTTAAAGTGCTTGCCTGAGGCCAAATCCAGCTGATCACTAAACACATCTTGTTTGTACATAAATAAGCAATACCTTCTGTTTTCACAATTAACATGTATGTAATTAAGAAAAAATAATTTAAAATAGCAATTTGAACAAAACAACCTGTGTTAGGAACAAGAGAGTAAAATATTAATTCTTATTTTCTTTTTTTTTTTCACATACATATGAGTTTCTGTTAACTTATGGCACAACAAAACGCAATTGTCTAATCATTTTGGGTCACACTCTCCTGAACTTCACCATTGTCACTGAAGTTCATAAGCATAAACCAGCAGAACTTACAGACACATTATCTACAGTAAAAGGACAAATATTTTCCTTTTTATAGTAGGGTCATAAGCAATGAATGGAGACCCTCAATACTATTGAAGTGCCTGATAATTAAAAATAAGAAGTCCAAGAAGTAAATCTAATGGGAAATGTTCTGTGATTTGTTTCAGTTTCTAAGGTCATTTTTTAACAAATTCAAACAAACTTTCATTTGAATCATTTCAGCTCACTAGGGAACATACATCATTGAAGTATCACTGAAGCATGTCATCTGGCTTTTCCTCTGCTCATAATCTCCCCCATCCTTGAAATGTCCCCTATAGTGAGGTTATAAAAAAGGAGATAGAGGAACTAATTTGGATATCCATATGCCTTCAAGCAATTCTGGGAGATTTTTGTTCCCTTGACACCAGCTACGCTGGACAAACTGAGCCAGGAAATGTGTCCCTGAACTTCTACTCCTCTCTGCTGAGTGAAGATAGTTCCTCACTGGACAAATAAAGTCCCCATGCCCTTTATAAAGTCAGCTGCAGAACACTCAAATAAAATAAAAAGTTAAATAATAATACTTTCATAGATTTTACATGTTTAAAGCAAAAGAGGAATCAACTATTTGATCAAATCAGATTTGATTCTTTTTCTAAAAATTTAATTCCTTTTTCTGTTCTTTTATTTTTAGACTTATGATAAATAGTATAAGCTAATTAAGAGGTTTTGAATTTGGGCTTCTGATACCAATATTAAAATATTCGTATTTATTACTGACACTAGCATGCTTCTTCCCTTGTTTTAATTTATGAAATGGCTACCCTGAATCTACAGTATCATTTTGATAGTTTTTTATTCATGCATATTCATGATGCTGACTTTATTTCAGCAAGTTCAAAGTTTGAGGCTTTTTGACAGCCCAAAAAGTTAAAGTTGTAACCTCACAAGAAACAGAATTCCACAGACTTTTTCCAGATGATAGCAGTATCACAATCAGCTAAAGATGTGGGGATGCACTGCAGAAGTTATCAAAAATATGATGAAAGCTTTCCTTTTCTCTTTGAGCTCTTATAGTCAGAGATGTAGATTGGCCATATCAGCTTCCAGGTCTGACTGAGAAACCCGTCTCCTAACATTTAGCATTAGTTCTCCCAATATGTGCCAAGTCCTGCAATGACATTGAGGTCTGAAAATCTGAAATGTGGTCTAGGGAAGGCTCATGGAATTACTTTACAGCAGTATCCCTAAGGCCATATCTCAAGAGGGATTTAACAAAAAGATTAGACCTAGTAATGAGGGAAAACAGTGCATCTTTAATTTTCAACATCTGTCTATGTAATGACATTCTTACAAAACAGCAAGAGCCAGGGTTTTACACATTTACTGTGTATTCACCCACAGATAGCAAAAGGCACTGGTGCCTTTTGCCATACATATGCTTTCCTTTTGTTTCAGCGGAGGGTAGAAGGCCTATGAATACCTTCAGGGTAAAGAGGGTATTGAAAATGTGTATCTGTACTTTTGATTTAAAATATACATACTGCTTTGGATTTATGGTTTTGCTCTTCCCCGCCCCCCTCCCCCCCCCCCCTTCAGATAAGTAATTTGAAAAGTATTACATCATAGATGAGATTTAATCTGAGAATTGTTTGCAAAAAACTGAATATCATATTCACCACTAAACATGATCATAAAAGTCAGGAAGAGAGCAGCAACTCAGGAAAAAAAAATCAGATTTAGAAAGAAAATATGTATTTAAGGCAGAAACTGGCAAACGGTGATGATAGCCTGTGTAGGTTCTGAATCTTGATTATTTACAGTGTGTCTTGAAGAATGTAGTAGTGGTGATGTATAACACACCTCAGAACTTGTGTTGCTGGTTTCTGTTTGGCATTTACTCTACAGGATCACCTTAAGAGTTGAATAGATACTAACTATAACATTCTTACAGTGTTTTTTTCCCAAGGAGCTATTTCTATATATTTGTCAGTAAATACACAATAATCCAAGGAACACTAACTTCCTTGTTGCTTTTCTGAGTGATTCCCCTTGCTGTCCATGGTTATGGGCTCATCAAATATGTTAATGCAAATATATTCTTGCTTAATGTGAAAAAAGTCCCAACAACTCAAACATGGAAGATGGAGTGCAATAAGCATGGGACTTTATTAAGTTGGTATTTTTTCTAACATGAGGAAATATTATGAAGATCATCCTTATGTTGTGTTGCTTCCCCCAAAAGAAGCAGCACAGAATGTATTATGCAGTAAGTAAAAAGCCTAAGATATATGTACCAGTATCAGTTTCCTTCCTTGATACTTGGATACAAGGATACCTGAGTAAACTTGAAAGAAATAACCTTGAAAAATGACCTCAAAAGAAAGATTCTGACTTTCTTTTTCCTTCCAGGTCTAACCTGTGCAACTAAGGTGATTAACCTGTGAGCACATTGACTTGATTCAACTTTAGCAGAACAATGATAATGCAAATAGTAGAATTTGCAGCAGACTTCCTGACTAATACAAGAATAAATTGTTCATTGGACTGATTGCTCTCCTGGAGAAAGTGAGAAACAGTCTCTTTTCCACTAAGTTTGTCTTCCTCTGAATGTTATTTTACCTACAAAGACAAATAGTGAGTATGTAGCATCCAAGATGTGCTTAGTCATTGTCTGAAGAGCTAGATTGAAGGTTTAACTGCCATGCCATACTCTTACTTAAGTGCTGAGAGGTTTCATTCTTTTCTTCTCTTTATTGTTGCAGCCCTCCTTTTGCAAAGACATACAGAAGTGCTACTTCTAGAATTTGATATCTATGTTGGTAGTTGGAGTTTTCACATAGATTTATAGCAAAGTTCATAGTTATACTTCATTATTTGCTATGTTGCAATGATGAGGGTAGTAATTTTGCTTTGAATACATGGCATTGGAAGGTCAAGACAAGAAAACGCGGACATGGTAAACCATCAGCATTTAAACTTTTTTTTTTTCCTTTTAAAAACTTCATCAGTAACTTGTGTTCCAGAGATTATCATTTCTGCTAGAGAATCAGGGATTCCTGCAATGTTTGCTCAGTAAAAGGCTATCAAAAGGCCCCATTTGTTACTCAGTACTGGCACAATTTGGAGTAAGAGGATCTAGCACAGGCTATTTCCAAATCCTGGTTCAAAAAAAACCGGTGGGGAGAAGACATTTCCTGATTCACAGGTGTGGCTGCTTGTGATGTTACGCTTGGTTTTAGCTAATGGTATGGGAAGAATAGTGCTGAAATCCTCTGAAGATCGCCTTCTCTTTTTCTGGTTTGCTCAAGAGTTTAGGGAGAGATGCGCCAGCCCCCAGGTGAGGCGAAATAGAAGTTTCCCCTAATGTTATTTTATTTATCCAGTTTGGAAAAGAAAATCAAAACCATCACTTATATTTAA
Source organism: Falco rusticolus (assembly GCF_015220075.1). NCBI lineage: Eukaryota > Metazoa > Chordata > Aves > Falconiformes > Falconidae > Falco > Falco rusticolus. The sequence continues at coordinate 58,514,072 of NC_051193.1, read as the reverse complement.
GCTGAGACTTTCCTGGGTGCTGGATCACATCTATGGCAAAAGTTTGGGATCTTTGATGGTATAGAAAGTTTTACAATGAAAACAAATTAGAGGTATACCTCTCATCTTTAATCCTTCATGATTGTTATGACTAAAGTGTCCCTTTGGTACTATACCATCCCATTCATAGTCTATCTTTTTTCACATCAGCCATCACCTCAGCATCAGATCCCCCAGGGTCTTCCACCAATAAATTTTTGCAGTTCCTTTGCTACCAAACTTTTCTTTCTACCCTTCTACCAAATCAATGCAAGAAACAAAATATCCATATATCACAGATAATCTGTGTACTGAAATCTTTTGACCTTAGTTTCAGGATTTAAAAAAAATTAAATGTCTTTCATGATCCTTTCAGTTAATCAGTGCTGAATGATTAATGTTATCTTCCAGTTTAATCACCCAGGTAGAAAAATAGTATCATACTCTACAATGACCTATCCATGACTAATTCTTTTAAGTTGGATCTGCAAATTGGCAAGGCTCGTTTTCTCCCATATAACATTCACCCCCGACAAAAACTGATGGTAGCAACATGACTACAAGTTAGATGGGACCTCTGATAGGAAAGGCTTAGGCTTAATGGTACAAGATTTTACCTCAGGTTCAGTGATCACAGTATGTCCCTTAAAGTCAACAAACTATTTAGCAGCTGACTGCCTTCAAAGATCTTTTTTCCCCACCTGTTCTATATATGAGCCTTCCCACCACTTTCTTGAGTGCACATGTAGTGTTCTAGAGGCAAAAACCTTATATGAATGGCATTGTCAAGTTTGTGTCCTGTAGGTAATAGGCATTGTGTACTAGCTGTGGAAAACTGAGTAATTAAGTTTAGTGATGGGACCATTAGAACACAGTTTGGGCTCCTATAACACTACAATTTTTAAAAGGACTTGTTTGGTTTATGGAAATTGTGGTGCAATTTTGGGAACCTCTGGCTCCAAAGACTAATTTTGGTTCACCTAAAATCCCAGTGACAAAAAACAGTTTCAGGGAAATCCATATGGAAATAAGGAATACAGAGGAGATGCCTTTTAAGCAGAAGGATTCTTTTCAACCTTAATCATAAAAAGTTATGCTATGATGTTCTGTGTCTGTGTGTGCTTGTTCTTGAAATCTTTATTCACTGCTGGATAGCTACCAAAAATTAGTGGTGAGGACAAGACAATATCTTGCTGAATATCAATGTCTGGGAGAACCAAATAGTTGATGTTTTCAGTCAGGAAACGAAATCTGGTTATTTATAAACTCTTTGTGGAATTTTGCAGCATCTATTGATTTTTATTATTATTTATAGATCTTTTTCCCTAATCTATTTTAATGAAGAAAATGTGAAATATTGAAAAGCAAGCTACAAATAGGTATCAGGCACCAGGGATACTTGGGGTTATTAAACAAAATGCATATGTGTGCTTTGTGTGAGTGTTTCTGTATGCACATGTAAAAGAGAGAGGAGAAATAGGTATCTACCATTTCTTTGTCGCATTCATCTGTCCAACTGTATAAGTAATTCTCTGAGGAGCCTGCTGCATGAAAAGTCTGCTTTTGATTTTGTTATGTTGCTGTAATAGCAGACAAATTTCTAGCAGAAATCTATTAGTGTTCAAAATTAACAGACAATGTTTTTTACGTTTTAACACTCTTGTGTGCTCAGTTAGTATCTTATTTTAGAACCTGAGTGTGCTGGTTAATGACTGAGTCTGTGAACATCAGCGTTAACACTGCTGTCCTAAACCACTACCATTAGCCTGCAATGCAGCAAATTGTTGACAGCTATAACAAAGCATCACATCTTGCTGCCTTGGAAGCCCGGGATTCTGAAATGCTCTCTGTTGCTGCATAGTTGAACAAATACTGTTTCTTATTAATACTGCCACTCAAAACAATCAGAATAATCATTTGGTCACCTGGAACTGATTTATTCAATTTGCTTTCTTAAGCATTACCTGTAAAGCCTGCTTACCTGCCAAATATTTGAAGCTATTTGTATTTAATTGGAGTCTATGATCCATGAATGTGTGAAAAAGTAGGCAATTTCTTTGCCATGCAAGTGATCTTTTGTCACATGGGTAGCAGATACCTCTAGATGACATGTTGCTGCACCCTTACCTCATTTCAGCTGCTGTTTCACAGCACTGTGCAGATGAAATGCAATAGTTGCTCTGTATCTACTGATTTTCAGCTCTAAGTTAATTGTAATCTGCAGTGCAGCAGTCATTCTGTGAATCCAAGCCTGTGCATTCAACTGACTGGTTTTCCAACTGAATGCTAGCTTGTTTGAGTCTTCCCTGTTTATAGTCATATAGTCACATAAATTGAATCTTAGTCTTAGGTGAAAGCATCATTGCTTTAAAAGTTATAACCAGAGCAGATCAAAATGCTGATTCACTTCTGCACAGCTGGTTTTCATGTCTAACAGCTACACATGTGCAGTCGACTGTAAAACTACTCAAATATCACATTAATACCTTTAAAAATAGGGCATTTCATGAGAAGTAATTTTCCACAACATTCAATGACAGGAGCTGCTAAAAGCTAGAAACTCGGCTATAAAGATTGTCAGTCTGAACTGATGGAGCACTATCTTTTTATTTAACTTTTTTTATATGGGTCTGGGCTTTTTTTTTTTTATTGCCCCCCCTAGTAGTGAATACTGACCCCACCTTTGTTTTCATGAATAAACTTTGTTCATTTCAAGAAAGTGGAACCTCTGACTAATACTTTTTAAGTATTCATAAGTAAAGATTCATACCGTAGCCCTTTCTCAGGGAACATCAGAACTAATCAAGAGCAGAACATCAAGATTTGGTTTTGATGAAGAAAATGCAAATATGAAACACCTCAAGCTGCAGTTTCAAGTACACTGTCAGCTAGCACTGCTGCCTCAAGCAGCAGTCCTGACCTCCTTCTCTACCTGACAGCTTATTCTCACCCTGCTTTGCTTCCTCCCTTGGGCTAGCAGAAATGTTTGTGCTGCTGCTCATTGAACTAGATCAGGGAACCAATCAGAGGTAAAACTGCCTTTTTTTATCCAGATTAATTTTAACTCAGATCAGATTCTCAATTTGGCTCGCCACAGGATTGCATGAGCAGGAAAAGGCTGTTGGCCTATGGGAAAGAAAAGGTGAAATGCCAATTCATGTAGTATAGGTATTATCTTAAACTGTGGCTCCAGTCCTCAAGAAATCACCTCATTCTTGCTGTTTACATACACAGAAATTTGAAACCTTCTATTGGAACCCAAGTCCTTGATTTAACTTTCGATTAGGTAAAGGATTCTTTTCCAGGATAACCAGTGAACCTCCCAAGCTATCAGTGACATCTTTACTCAACAGGTATACGTATAAACTAAATGATTCACAGAAAAGATATAGCATAGCACACATAGGAAAAAAATCTTCATTCTCATGACATCAGCAAGAACTTTATATAAACTTCCCTTAGAAACCTAGTGAGCTCCATTTTAAAAATGTTTTTTTTCCCTTCAGCTCTCATTACAGCTTTGCTAGAGAAACTCTCTGCTCTGATGGAAGTCTTTTTCTATCATTACACCTAAAATTATCTTATGTATTAAAAAAGAGCATTATAGCTTGGATTTAAACCCAGGCCTTTGCAGAAATCACTAACATTGCCTTACAGACGACCCTAGGAAGCATATAAAACCGAGGCATCAATATTCTTTGAGGGTGCTAAGCAACTTAAAATTGTTTTAAATTATGGTATCTGGTTTATGTGGCAAGGTGTTGGTAGCAGGGAGACTGCAGTGGTGGCCTCTGTGAGAAGACACTAAGGACTGTCCCCATGTTGGGCACAGCCAGTTCTAGCTGGGTCCAAAACGGACTGACTGCTGGGCAAAGCGGAGCCAAATCAGCAATGCTGGTGGTGCCTCTGTGATAACATATTTAGGACACTGTAAAAAGTGCTGTGCAGTAGCTGTGAGAGAGAGAGGAGCAAGAAAAATGTTAAATGACCCCATAGACACCAACGTCAGTGAGGACCAAGAGGGAGGACATTCTCCAGGTGCTGGAGCAGATTCCTGTGCAGCCCATGGAGGAGACCATGGTGGAGCTGGTTGTCTTCCTGCATCCCATGGAGGACCACATTGGATCACATATCCACACTGCAGCCCATGGAGGACCCCATGCTGCAGCAAGTAGATATACATGAAGGAAGCTGCAGCACCTGGAGAGGAGTCCATGGAGGAACAGGTTTTGTGGTGGGAACTGTGGCCCATGGGGGACCCATGCTAGGGCAGTCTGTTCCAGAAGGACTGTACCCCATGGAAACGACCCATGGTGGAGCAGGGGAAGAGTGTAAGGAGGAAGGAGTGGCAAGGTTTAAGTCTTCTGAACTGATCACAATCCCCATTTCCCATCCCTATTGTGCTACTCAGTATGGGGAGGAGGTAGAAGAGTCAGGAATGAAGGACTGAAGTTGAACTTGAGAAGTGGGGTACAGGGGAAAGATGTTCTTTTTGGTTTTGTTTCTCAGTATCTTTTTCTACTTCTAATTGGCAATAAATTAAATTAATCTCCCCCATTTAAGTCTGTTTTGCCCATGATAGGAACCTGTGAATGATCTTTCTGTCCTTATGTTGATCCGTGAGCTTTTTCATCTTACTTTTTCCTCTTGCCCTGCTGAGGAGGAGAGGTGAGAGAGCAGCTTGGTAGGCACCTGGCAGCCAGCTAAGGTTAAGCTGCCACAAGTAGTAATACCAATAGTTGGAACTATATTTCATAGAATCATAGAATCATTTAGGATGGAAAAGACCTTTGAGATCATCAAGTCCAAGCATTAACCCAGTTCATCACTTAAGCACCACATCTATGCATTTTTTAAATACCTCCAGGGATGGTGATTCCCCCATCTCTCTGGGCAGTCTGTCCTGTTCAACATCCTTTCAGTGAAGAAATTTTTTCTAATATCCAATCTAAACTTTCTCTGGCATAACTTGAGATATTAAACAGAACTGGCCTCAGTACTGAGCCCTGGGGGACACCACTTGTGCCCAGTCACCAGCTGGATATAGCTCCATTTACTATCACTTGTTGGGCTTGGCAGTACTTTGGTGAAAATGAACCAAAATTGAATCTTGAGTTGGTCTTGTAGTATTTAATACACCGTTCATTCTACTAAAAATTATCTGATTTAGTGTTGAAAATGTACAAGTGATCTGTTTCTATTAGAGGTATTATTTGGACCTAATTATGATTAGACTATCAGTTGGATTTGTGACTTAAGGACAGACTGGAACTGATTTTCAAACTGATTTTTTCTAAGGCACTTGTAAATGATAGTGGGTAAAAGAACACACACAAATGCAAAACCCCAGAACAATAACAATACAAGAATTTACTTTGAATTTCAGTTGAATGTACTGAATTTGAGTGTATCAAACACTTTTGGTTTGAAACTCAGATGTTCATATACTTCATATTTAAAGTGTTCTCTGTGTCCATCCCTACTTTCAGTATTATTTAAGTAGCAGAAATTAGCGTGAGCATCCTAACAACACATTAGTACAACATGGACTAATGACCAGCAGATATTGGGAACGTTATGCCTGTCATCCAGTACTTCTAACTGGGAAAAGGGTATATATATATCCTTTTCTTAAAATAAGCCTTTTTATAACAGAAATCCAACTATATCATAGTGAAATTTCACCTTGAGTTTGATAAAGGCAATATAATTTTTTATTTGATTTGAATTTTGTAGTTGATTTAAAAAGCATTTTATGAACATTTGGATGCAAACGCAGTAATGAAAAAAATTTAATGAAAAAAATATGTAAGGATTTTGGAACTTTTCTGGTTCATACTCCTGGACTTTATATCCTCAAAAGCTGGTTACAAGACTAGTTTGGAGATTTTAGTTTACTTTCAAGAACTGGAATACATTTTTTTGGGTTTTTTTTGTGGTTGGTTGTTTTAGAAAGAATTCATGTCTTTCAGTTCATGTCTGGGTTACAACCTTTTTGTATTACTTCCTTAAGGCAAACTGTTAGTGATAAAAATATAATACAAAACCATTGCCCTTGGCTTGCCTGGATGGAGCCTTCAGCTAGGAATATGTAGGGGATGAGGTGATCAGGTTTTCTCCTGTTCATTTTTTATCAATATGCAATGAAATACTTGATAACAGCTTTTTGAAAGTGTTGATAAATCTTGCAGTTTGCATGGTGAGTGCATGTCCTACAAATGAGGATTAAAATTAACACCCCTTGTGAAGAGAAAGTGAAGAGTTTTTGGAGTGAGCTCATGAGTTGTTTTTAATAAGCATCAGAATTAAACAGCTGACTTCACAGAGGGGTCCATCACAGAAATGTGGTGGGATTACTCACACAACTGGGATGCTGCAATGGATGGCTACAAACTCTTCAGAAGGGATAGGCAAGGAAAGAGAGGCCTACAGGAGGTAGGCCTGTATGTTAGGAAGTATTTTGATTGTCTAGAGCTTAATGATGGTGATAACACCGTTCAGTGTTTATGGGTAAATATCAGGGGGAAGGCCAACAATGCAAGTATCATGGTAGGAGTCTGTTATAGACCACCCAACCAGGATGAAGAAGCAGAAGAAATATTCTCTAAGCTCCCGAGATAAGTCATGCAATTGCTAGCCCTTGTTCTCATGGGCTCTGCTGGAAATACCACAGCAGAGAGAAAACAGCCTAGGAGGTTCCTGTGCCACAGCACTCTCAAAACTAACCAGCTGCAACAAGGTCTTTTACCATCTCATACCAGCATACTCTTCATACAGTCCCTCTGCTGCCTTCTCCTCGCCTCATCCAGAGCACATATCCTCTCTCCTCTTGCTTCTTCCTCAGCTGTTCTCTCTTCATTGGCTCTCAACCACTTAACTTCACCAGCCACACCTGCACCTTATCTACATCAGCCAACCCACTGCCCCTGAAGCCAACCCACAGTTGTATATTATCAATGATAATTATCCCCCCCCCTTTTTTTTTATGTTTTTAACAAACATTACAACCTTTTTACAAATATATTTTTCATACAGTCCTCTATAACTCCTCTACATTCCTGGATCGTGTGGAAGATACCTTCCTGACACAGCTGGTGAGCAAGCCAACTAAGGAGGCTGCCCTTCTGGGCCTGTTTTTTGTGAACAGAGAAGGACTTGTGGGTGATGTGATGGTTGGAGAGCATCTTGGGCATAATGATCATGAAATGATAGTTTTTGATTCTCAGAGAAGTAAGGAGGGGGGTCAGCAGAACTGCTTGGACTTCTGAAGGGAGATTGGCTTGTTTAGCAACCTGGTTGACAGAGTCCCTTGGGAGACAGTCCTGAAAGGCAAAGGAGTCCAGGAAGGCTGGACATTCTTCAAGATGGAAATCTTAAAGGTGCAGGAACAGGCCATTCCCATGTGCTGAAAGACAATCTGGCAGGGAGGAAGGCTGACCTGGATGAACAGAGATCTTTGGCTGGAACTCAGGAAAAAACAGGAAAGTTTATGACCTTTTGAAGAAGGGGCAGATAACAATAAGGATGTCGTGATGTTATGCAGTGAGAAAGTTAGAAGGGCCAAAGCCCAGACAGAACTTGATTTGGCTACTGCCGTAAAAGACAATAATTTTTTTCTATAAATACATTAACAACAAAAGAAGGGCTAAGGAGAATCTCCATCTTTTTTTGGACGTGGGGGGAAACAAAGTGACAAAGGATGAAGAAAAAGCTGAGGTACGTAATGCCTTCTTTACCTCAATCTTTAATATTAAGACCAGTTGTTCTCCAAACACCCATCCCCCTGAGCTGGAAGGTCAGGATGGGCAGCAGAATGAAGACCCCATAACCCAAGGGGAAATGACTAGCAACCTGCTATATCACTTAGACAGACAGGTCTATGGGGCCAGATGGGATCCACCAAACAGTAATGGAGCTGGCAGATGTGCTTACCAAATCACTTTTATTAATTTATCAGAAGACTGAAAGTTAGCAAATGTGGTGCTCACCTACAAGAAGGGCTGGCAGGAAAATCTAGGGAACTACAGGCCTGTCAGTCTGACCCTGGTGCTGAGAAAGGATATGGAACAGATCATCTTGAGTGTCATCACATCTGTATAGCCTTTGACACCATTTCCCAGAGCATTTTCCTGGAGAAACTGGCTGCTCATGACTTGGATGGATGTACTCTATTCTGGGTGAAAAACTGGTTGAATTTTTCGATGGCTGAGCCCAAGTGGTGGTGTATGGAGTTAATAGAATATAAACAGAGTATTTGGAATTCACTGAAGAACTACTTGAGAAATTGTTGATGCATGCAAACAACAAAGACGACAACATGGCATATTTGTTTATAACAGAAATCTTGTTCATTTCTGTACAAAATTCAAAAAGTAAAACTAGCAGAAATGAGAAAAGGAACTAAAACAACACTGGAGAGATGATAAGTGCGTAGTGAGTATTTCAAAACCCACAAGCAGGTGAATGAATAGGGAGCTGATTGGTTTTGAAATAAGAAGCTCAGATGATATGGCTACAAATTACAAGGTATATAAAATGGAGTGCAGCTTCAAGTGTGCTGAAGACAAACATGGTAATAGCATGCGGAAAGGAATTTTGAAAGCAAATCGTAAGATTTAGCTTCCTTTGTTCTATTGTAAGAATACACAACAACTATTTTCAGGTGCAATAGTATGGCCAGTAATAGCTAAAGATGCCATCTCTTCTGGCATTGTTCTACAAAATAAAGGAAATAGACTTTTTTTTTTTTTTTTTTTTTTGCTTTAAATAGATACAATTTTAAGTTTTTGCCTTTGAAACGTAAAGACAAAAGGCCACTCTTGATGTTACTGGATTTACTGTGTTCATTTTATAGACATCGTTCTTAACTTTGGGAACTTTCTGATCTTTTGGTTTAAACTTAAAAAAAGATGAGTTTGGAGCCCACATCTGGAAGTATCGATGTTTGTAGAATGTAACAGGAACAGCTGAAGTGTTACTGCAGCCTTGCTTTCCAATTAGCTATCAGACAGGTTCTGGTAATGTAGAGAGAACTTTAAATGGTACTTATTTTTAGTGTCTTTGTCGTTACGATTAGAAAAATACTTTATTTTTAAATAAAAATAACTTTGTAATCAATAAAGATAATATGAAGTAAGAGTTACTGCAAAGACTCGTTTGCCCATGAAACTCCTTTTCTTCTTGCTTTGTCTGGTTGACTTTTCCATGGATAGTATTTGTTCAGTTTGTGTTTTCTTAAATGTAAACTGGTGCTTTAAAGAGAGTAATTGTATTAGATGAAACTCTGGAAAAAGTTGGAGCTTCTTTCCCTAGGGGCCAGCTGAGCACCCTGGAGGCTTCCAGAAACTGCTGGATCTGAAATGCAAATCTGCCTTGCAAAGACTCCATGTCTAGGAGGGTATTACTTTTAATATACTTCAGGTTTTTGTTTTCCTTGTTCTAACCACTTAAAATTTTGTCTGGTTATTAAGTTCAGCTGTAACAAACCATTTTTTTTATTTGTGGTTTTTTTTTTTTTTCAACTGTCTTCACTGGGAGGAAAAGTTTTCCCACTTCAAAGATCTACCAAACGTATATTTTTATTTCACAAGTCTGTAATGTGATAAAATGAAAATATCTCATTTTAAAAAAGATATTTTTCATACTAATATATCTACATGTGAGTACAATTGCAAGATATGAAAGGCAATCCTACTACATGGCTTAACATTGCTATGTTTGTTTCAGTAATTCTGCATCTGGTTTTCATCCCTGTAGATCAAACAATATTTGAATCATTGAGGCATTTAAAAAAACAAAACAAAACAAAAACCTGAAGTTTTTTTTTAAAAAGTTATTTTCAAGAACTCTCTAGAGAAGAGTTTTGTAAAGGATGACATAGATTGCATAGATATTGGAGAAAGGGGAGGTACTAGGTGAAGTCTGTCATCATAAATTCATCCTAAAATAACCTATGCCATGACATATCAGAGCTGATGTTATAAAGAGATAAGAGTATGCATGCAACATGAAAAGTTATCTTTAACTAGTTAAAAATATTCAGCTCTTCTTGCTGCATAAGAAACCTCACCCCCACCCTGCTCCCTGTCTAGTGTAATTTCATTAATATAAAAGAAGATCCTCCCGACTGAGACGTTAATAAAGTCTTCACAACATTGTCTGGACCCTCTAACATTTACAAAGATGTGGCTTATGATGTTAATACATAGAAATTAACGACTGAGTTCCGATCTATAATGATAATAGAAATTAATAGTTAAAAAATTATAAAATATTTTGTCCCCCTAAAATCATAAAATTTCCAAATGCAGTTTGTATCCTGACTACTTAACTGGCAACAGCTGGTAATGAGTTTTACCTTTTTGAATACAGTGCTGAGATGAAAATAGCTATTATTTGATCTCCATTTTAGGCCAAAGACATTAATCAATCTCTCAAATACACCTTTTTAATCTCTAAACATCTATCCTGGACTTGACAAGAGCAAATCTAGTTCTGAATTACCAAAGCATGTTAGACATAACTGTTGAGCATCTCAGTGTCTAAATATACATATACATACATACCTAAGTATATGAGAACAGTAATATATATGTTACAGTAATATATATATTTCTCTTTGTGTGTAAATAAATGGTACTGTTTCCAAAAGGCTGGCATATAAAATAAGGTTATATAGGACTGATGAGTTTAGAATAAAAGAAAGAAGATAAAAATGCAGTGCTTCTATAAAAACACACAAGGGTCATGAGGCAATAGACATTTAAAAATATTGGGAAGCTATGAATGATGACACAGGTGAAAGTCAGTGAAAGAACAAATTATTGTGGGAATGTGAAAGAGGCAGCGGGTGAAATGGAAATCACATGGAGGTGAAAAATGGAGATAGAAAATTTTTGATCATAAAATGAAAAACAGGTAATGGAAACATCAGAAGTAATTTCAGCACCATGGCCAGTGCCTACAAACCCAGAGCCCTAGTATGCCTTTCCAGCACAAACGCAGTGTGATGTTGTTCAGTCCTCTGTCTGATTTCGGTAAACCTACTTATAAGAAGTAAGTACCTTAATTTTTAAGTAAACATGTTTTAGGTGAGGACAATACACTTTTGGTAGTTTTGCTGGTTTTTGTTTTGTTTGTTTTTAAATGGACTATAAAACCAATCAGTGGTCAGCATTGCAGATACTTTCAGCTAGAGACATGGATTTAATCACAGCTTGTTATCAACCTAAAGCACAATTAAACTGGTTTAGTGATCTTACTTTTTGCCTTAGTCTGTACTGGTTATGCTTACAACAACACTCTAACTAGCTGTATGGGAAAGACTGACTCTCACTTTCCTTGAAGAAGTTTAAAGACCAACCAAATTCTCAAACTGCAGCTATTGTGTCTTAAATAAAACTTTCATGGTGTTTCTTTGGGTTTTATACCATTTAATCTAATTTGCTGTTTATATGTAATCAGTGTGTTATAGTAAGATTTTTTAGGCCTACAAGTAAACAAACTTTCTCTGCTAAATCATCTATCTAAATTCTGACATTAAATTGAAAAATATTTGTTAGAAACAAAATAAAATCGAATAAAATTGTTTCTCTAACTATTCTACAGTGTGAACTACATCCTGAAAAATGTCCAGATTATTTTAACTCCCACTTGTAGACTTATTTTTGACTATGCATAGATTAAATCACCAGATCGATTTAAATAGAAGGAAACACAGAATTGGAAAATTAGTGTGAAAATAGTCTTATATGTTGTGTATTGTGATTTCTTAATTTTAGGGATAGAGAAGTTTAATTTTTGTTTTGCTTTTCTGCAAATGTATCTCTGGTCCATGGTTAATAACAGAAGGTGCTATATTGATATGAACGAGGGTTTCTTCTTTCTAAAAGAATATAATTTTGCTTTCATCTTTTCATATCTTTTCCAGTCCCCCTCTCTTAGCTGTAGCTTTTTTTCCTTCTTGCTATTACTCCTTGCCTGCTATATTCCACCTGCTGTTTGGTTATTTCTGCTGCAGCAGTGTGGTCCTTTGCAGTGCTCCAATAGTCATCTTCTGTTCAGCCGGCAGCCAGGCAAATTTTCTGATAGTGATGTTTGCAGACATTTGTGTGTAATTGGAGTGGATTTTCTATGGGATCATGTAAAAAACTCTTCCATTTATTGTTTCTGTAAGCAGCTTTATGTTCCCACAATTATTCAGATTTTTTTTTCATACATATAACTCTGTTTGCGTATCTGTTGTTAAAACACCAATGAAAAAGGGACTATTATTTGTTTAACTTCAATAAACAAGACTTACAATATACCCCAAAGAAACATAGATACATTTTAGGCTGAGAACTTTTCCTTTGCAAAACTTGAGAGTTAAAATTAGTGTGAGTCATGTTCAGACCAAATAAACAGGTGGGAACAACTTCAGGTGCTGAAATTTATCTAATAGCTCAAAATTAAAGCTGAGAAAATGATAAAGATGACCCAGTTGTTTACCATTTCTGAAATCTCAAACAATTCCCACTCGTAATGGGAGCTATTTTGAATGCTTACATAGGTGAATATACATTTTAGAACTGCTTTGGCATCTGATGCATATGAACTATGTGTCTTAGAGTCATTAAGTCTATCCCTTACAGTCACAAGAAAGCATGATGTCCTGCCCTCCTTTGTACACTGTACTATTTTATATCCTGCTTTATACTACTGTATAAATCCATGTTACAGGCTGGACATGAATGAGCACTGCACTCGTGTAGCAACAGTTATTTAGCATGTGAATAACCCAGTATTGGAATAGATTCCCCATAGCATTGGTGGAATCTCCCTCACTGGAGATATTGAAGACTTGGCTTGAAAGGGACCCTGAGAACCTTATCAAAGGCCTTGCTTTCAAAACCAGATTGGACCAGATGGTCTTCTGGAGGTTCCTTTTAGGCTAGATTTTTCAGTGAATCTATCACTTAGAAAACAGTAAGGGAACACAATTTTCCCTTCTGAATATGTTAAAATAAAAATCTAAAAGGGTAGTCTTTTCCTGTTAAATACACTTTTTCCATTTGCACTTCTGCAGAGGTCAGTCATCTGCTTAGTGATGTAGAGGATCAAGAATATCCTTTATGATGTTTACTTGCTATCAAATACATCATGTCATGTACAAATAGGTGTATCATTTCTTTTTAGGATATTGCAACCTCTTATCAGTGAGAGGTTTTCAGGTAATTTATCATCAGCAATTTCACTGAAAGAAAAGCTAGGTGAGATATTTAGAAGGAAGTTTTTTTAGTTTTTGGTTTTGTTTTTTTTTTTACTACAGGTATGTACATAAACAGTGTATGATTACTTCAGGTTTTTTGGTGGGGAAGAAGGGAGAGACCAGATCCTTCCTACTTTTAGATCCCACTATCTTACAGGATATGTGTGCAAGACAGAGGACAACACAGAAGCATCTGGCAAGCTTCTCACTACACACTTGCTTAGGAGGAGGACAGTGTCAAGGTGAATCAGTGATTGTCAGTACTAAAATGTTTAACTAGTTTATTAGAGAGAGGAACCTTATATCAAAGAGCAAGATCTTCAATAATGCTTGTTAGCAGCAACAAATTAAACATGCAAATACAGAAATAATCTCATATTATTTTACCTACTGTACAGTTTGAAATTGTCTTCATGGATCGCTAGGTTATTTAATGGCCTTTCACCCCTGAGGCCACACTTCAAATTAAAATTATGTAAGCTTTGAGAAGTTAACCAATTTCAAATTATGTTCTGAATTTGCATTAAAGTTATATAACCTTGGAGATCTCCCCCCATGAGCTCAACAAGCTTGCAAAATGTTTAGACAAGACAACAAAGCTTTCACATGAGGCCTTTTTTCCTTATTAGTACAGTTTATTCCCTATAGTAAATAAAGGATTCTCCCAACAGAAATGTGAGAAATACCCCGTACTATTATACTGCAGAGAGTACTGGGAAAGAGGGGTGGAGGGTGGGAATAGGAGCTCTTTAGTCTTATTCTACTACACCATTGGAAAGCGAGATGAAGCCAGTTTCTGCTGCCATTTAGAAGAATTTTTTTCTGTGCACAAGAAGAGATGGGGAAGCAAAACTCTGCTCACAGTTTTTGTCAAAATAGTTTTCGAAGGCACAACATTTCTCTGAGACAGTTTGCTCATCTAACAGAATGGATCATGTCCCTTTAACAACATATTTTTCCTTGACAGTGACCTATCTAAAAACCATATTTCTTTATCTAAAGTGGGAGCTTCAGAATAAATTAAAAAAAAACCCAAACCCCAAAACGTCCACACCATTCAGTATTCTGCAGAGGGAGTGTGTTCCATTTTCTTGTTTGATTGTACTTGTTCACTTTGTCTTGTGGTGGTGTGTCTCTTCTACAACTTTGCATGTGGGTGAATGAGAGAAGCCCTATGCTAGAATAGCTTTTGCTTCCGGGAAGAAAGCGGATAGGGCTCCCTCATGAGGTTTTTATAACATGAGGATCTACCATGAGTTGCAGTGCATCATCTCTATGTCACATCATATTACTAAACAGAACTGCAGTGGAGCTCATAAATATGCTCTTTCGGATAAATATTGCTCTGGGCAGCAGTCCAACTTCTTATTGGAGAATTTCACTAAACATAGGTCTTTCTTTTGGCTTTCCATACCATTTAGATATTGCTTCTTTAGGTTTTCTGTTCAAGGACAGGATGAGATGATAACAGGCTGTGAGTACTGCCTGAAAAGAACACTCAATGGTGCAAATAAGGCAGTAATCCCAGCTGGCCCCAGTACAAGAGGAATGGGAGGGATTGCCCTATACAGGATCTGTAAGATGTAAATAGATCCAACTCCAGCATTCTTACTATGGTCACTATAAATAATACAAAAACTGTAGATGGTGGTCATTGTTAATGCCTCATGATTCATATGTTCTGTATGTCCTAGATATGACGGCACTTTTTTTTTTTTGCCCCTCCCCCCCCTTTTTTTTCTGATGGCTTTCCCTAGGCTACATAACTTCCTTGTTATGTATTTCTATATATATTAATTATTATATAATATACATTAATTAATATATTATGATATTTAATATAAATATATCAAATACAGTGGAAATAGCTTCAGACTCTCACTGGTGATTCTTTCCTATAGTCCCAATCACATACCCAAATGAAAACAGTAAAGCAGCAGATGATAGAAACATCTATCATCTGCATAGATGCAGAAAACAAAAGAGGTGAGAAGACTGGAGAAGAAAAAGTCACAGAGACAGGAAAAAACAGGGATAGAACATTAACACTTGGGGTTTTAGCATTAAAATAAGCTTAGGCTTTCTTAATCAACTTTTAAAATGCTTTACCATTCATTTTGAGAAGTCTTTTTTTCATGGGGTGTCTCCATTAGCTACTTTTTCATACTATATCTGCATGCCTTTCTCATGGTTTATAGCTCTTTCATTATAGTACAGTTTTGTTAGTCAGGCTTTATAGGGTTGTGAAAACAAACACAAACCAACAATGACTATGGATGATAAGTGTATATTTACAGTACTTTCCAAATTAGAGAACAGTGCTTTCACAAGTGCTTTCAAAACTAGGTTTTCTCAGAGGTAACCCATGTGTGCCTGGATATTTTTCAAAGTGAAAATCTAACTCTGGTTTAAAAGTTAACCATCTGCATTTGTATTTCTACCATAGCACAGAAAAAAAATTCCCTCAACATCTTACAATAATACAAGTGACACAAAGGCTTCAAAACAGATTAACAAATAAAGTGAGGGTTTAGATGGTGTTATCTGAATCTAAGGACCTCTCCCACCTTTCCAGAAAGGGCACAAATTGTGGGTGGACACTGGAGAGACTAAAGACAAGAATATTTTTCCTGTAGACTGGCTGATCTGTTCTCTTAATCCAGATGCTCTTAATATGTGCATGTTGTGCTAATTACCTATGTAAATTATTCCATGGATATAGTAACTTTATAACTTTTATTCTGAGCCTTGACTTTAAGTATCATAAGAAAACAACAAATGTAAAGGACACTTCTAATCTAAAGGGCTTTGATCACGACAGTCTCAAACACAACAGAAATGTTTTGGTCAAATATGTGAAATTTCTGTGACAACTCCAGTCTGTTCTGTGGATGTAACACAGAGATGACATTCACCTTTTACACTCTTACTACCTTTTACTGCAAAGTGCAAGTTAAATACTTTAAATGTTAGAAGCATAATTCAAGGAGTACTTCCAGCAAATGTGATTTTCATTGCCCCATTTTCATTGGAGAAATTCAAGATGTGAATATTAACAACACCAAAGTAATGGCAAAGATGGTTGTGATGGGAAATCTTATTAGTAAACAAGAGCTGCGTCTGAAAAATATTGTCATTAAAAGCTATGTAGTAGTTAATTGAGTCTGATATGAAATTTAGTGCTGGAAAGTTAATGACTAATGCAGCTATTTCACAGAGCTTGGTTACTGCAGGCTCTATAATGATCTCCTTTGCTTCATAGCAACAATGAAATTAACCTCTCTTTTGTCCTGCAGGTGTTGTGTTCTGATAATGCATATCCTTTACAAGTATGAGCAAATTATTTGCTTTGCATACAAATCGAGCATAGGCTGAATCCATATGGAAAGGAAAATGAACACTTCTTATATATTTGAACTAAAGAATACCCACTTAAATGTAAGTCAAAATTCAGTAAGTTGGCATCTTGGGTGACTTTAACATTAGTATAGATAAGAATTTACATGATCATTTTTTGATGATCAGGGTGTCTACTGGGTTGAAGGAGGCGGAATGCTTTTATGATTTGGAGAGGAGGACATAAAATGGAGCAGCAATGGCTCCTGGCATGGTGTCAGATTTTAAAATACTCACCATCCTTCAAGTAACTAAAATGTAAGTTAATAATCAAAAGAAAAATAAGGAAAACAAAGTGAGTGTATTACAAATCAAACAACAGCAATTAAAACCAGTATGGGCGGAATAAGTAAGGTGAGCATCTGCTGTACTCAAATAAAAGATATTTTTGCTTTTTGTTCATCCTAGTGACCAAATTGCTCATGCATGTCTTATTGGCTGCATTACCAAGAGATATATTTGCAATAGAAATGGTGACATTTGATTATGGATTCACTGTGAGTATGAAAGGTCAAGAAAAATTTAAGGGCACTCCCTCTCTTCTCTTTTCCAGATTACTAGGATTCTAAAAGAATGTGACAGGGGAGATGACTGTTTAGCAGATTAATAGATAGTTTTAAATTGTTGCAGCACTGTTCCTAATGTAGACTATTTTAACTATCTTCTTCCTCCTAGTATGAAGAACAGTCATGAGGACGAGGTGGGAAGTGCTTACTATTATCTGCAGAACAATGATGACTCTGCAGCTGACTTAATTCAAATCACTGCTATCAGTGAGACTGGGTAGAATGATTCAGTCTGCACATTTAGAAACTACATCAGCAAGTCAAAAGCAACCTAATAACAATAATTTTCAGAAAGTGGCACGCTTGACTTATTGTTGCAAGGTCGGTCTAAGCACCTAGTTTCTGCACATTCCATAGAAGTGATGCATAAACTTGGGCATAAACAAATATTTCAGTTTTTTTTTGATGGGAGGTAATTACCCAGGAATGACATTTTCAAAGACTAGCTTAAAGTCAGAAAATGAGTGGGAAACCATTCCTTTGTATAAGCCACCAGTTTAATAGGACAATACTGTGTATTTCTGTTTGTCAGAGTCAGTGATATATGACTGAAGAGGAAATTAAATGCTGGTTTAAGAAGCATGCAATATTGGGACTCTCAGTCAACTTTTCTGTATTCTGAACACAGTTTTTCTAATTCCCCACCCCCACCCCCCACCCCCCCGACATTTAGTAGGAAAAACTTTTACAGGAAACAATTGAACAGTTGTGGTAAAAGTTTGGTTTAATTTCCCAAAATAAAAATAACATGAAGGAAGTTATTGGTAATAGACCTAGTGGGAATTTTATGTTCCTTAGAAAAGTCTGAAAATTGGTGGAGGAATGAACAGAATAAAGGTAGGAAGTCATAAAATTCCTTAAAAGCAAAATACAGAAAGACATTTATTTTACAATGCTAGAATAGCTTTTTGTTGCAAAAATTTAAAATTCTTATTTGGAGGAATGCCTTCCAGCTCTCATACTTCATAGGAAACTGAAATCTTGGGGCCTGTGTTTTAGCATGTACCATTCAGGCATCTCATGGTTGTGTTTATTTGTCAAAAACAAGGGCTCATGAAAACTGAATGCAAAAAAGGTTACTAAAACTCAGTGACTTTAAGAGTGCCTCAAAATTTTTAGTGATTGTATGATATGCCTGGTTTTATAAAGAGAGAAAGTAAAATGCATCTGTGTGCATCTGTGTACCAAGGAGTAAGAGGAAGAAAGGGAAAGTTCATAAAGGAAGTGTCCGTATCTTATTTTAAGAATTCATAGATAAATTTTAATACCTGAACTATTCCAGTATCTAATAACAAAGCTTTGTGGGAAGTTTCATTTCAAACATCTGCTCATATCTTTGTTAGTATACATCAGTAACGCAAGTTTCCTCTTTTTTTTTTTTTTTTTTAATAATCATAGAATCACAGAATTGATAATGTTGCAAGAAACCTCCAGAGGTCATCTTGTCCAATCCCACTGCTCAAAGCAAGATCAACTAGGGTAGATTGCTCAGGAATGTGTCCACCTGGGCTTTGACTTTCTCCAAGGATGGAATCTCTACAGTTTCTTCAGGCAACCTGTTCCAGTGTTTGATCACATTACAGCTCTGAGCAAACTGATTTAGTAAAAGATGTCCCTGCCCATGGCAGGGGAATTTGACTAGATGATCCTTAAAAGGTCCCTTCCAGGCAAAACTGTCCTACAATTCTGCAGGAATTACATAATTTCTTGTGTTTAAATGGAATGTTCTGTATTGCAGTTTGTGCCCCTTGCCTCTTGTCTTTTCGTTAAGTACCACTGAAAAGACTCTGGCTCCTACGTCTTTATTCCCTCCCATCAAATATTACACATTGGTAAGATCCCCCCAGGCCTTTTCTTCTCCAGACAAAAAGACCCACCTCTCCCAGTCTCTCCTAGTTCAACAGATGCTCCCAATCTCGAATTATCACACAGGTCCTTCACTGAACTCTCTCCAATACATTCATGCCTCTTGTACTATGAAGCCCAGCACTGGGACCAGTGCACCAGATGTGTCTCACTGGTGCTGAGTAGAGGGGAAGGATCAAATACCTAGACCTGCTTGCTGGTGGTGCTCTTCCTAATGCAGTCCAGGATGCTGTTGGCTTTCTTATCTGTAAGAACTTTGCAGGCTCTTGTTGCAGATTAATTTGTGATAATCAAAGGGGCAGGCTTAGTTTTGTAGTCTGTAAATCTAGGTCCTTATCAAGTAGTCTGACCTCATTCTTGATTTTAAAGTGTAACATCAAAGTACTGATATTTAAAATGTATATTTTATTTCTTATTCAAATTTCTAAATTCCACAACCAACGTTTGTACACTTTATTATGAAATTTTTCCACCTGAGCCATCTCCTTTTTACCCTTCTGGAACCTTACCAACTGAAGTTCTATCAGTTCTGAGGTGCTTGTTTGTTTGGTTTTGCCTTCAGATTTGTCATTGTGTGGCTTGAATTGTGAAATACAGAAGACCACATAGTTGAGTGCCATATACAGATACTATATAACCTCCCTCGTCTCATTCAGCCTTCAGATTTGTCATTGTGTGGCTTGAATTGTGAAATACAGAAGACCACATAGTTGAGTGCCATATACAGATACTATATAACCTCCCTCGTCTCATTCAGCCTTCAGATTTGTCATTGTGTGGCTTGAATTGTGAAATACAGAAGACCACATAGTTGAGTGCCATATACAGATACTATATAACCTCCCTCGTCTCATTCAGCCTTCAGATTTGTCATTGTGTGGCTTGAATTGTGAAATACAGAAGACCACATAGTTGAGTGCCATATACAGATACTATATAACCTCCCTTGTCTCATTCAGTGTATCCTTTTTCATATGTCCAAGCATCCAAAGATAGCTCTATTTGATCAAGTTGCTCTCATTAATTAATTTAGCTTTCTTTAAATCTCTCTATTGAATCTTGCATGGGTATTTCTGCTATTTAATTGTGGAAATGGTCACATGGAAAAATCTATAGTTATTTGGGCCATTATTTTTACCCTATTAAACCAGATACACAGTGGCAGTTTCTTATCAGTCTTTTGGAGCCTCTAGAGTTTTTGAAATTGAATATTAATGGTCCAGAGACTTCATCAGCTGAGATTTTTCCAATTATTGTTTGTAAATTATCCATACCTTCTGATTTGAAATGTGCAACTTTATTAGATGTTGTTTAAATGCTGCTTAATATCTGCTGGGATAAAATATATTTTTGCTTCAGTCACCAACTGCTTATTTCCGAAACCTAGAACAGTGTTCACTGAAACACGAAAGTCTTCTGTGTTAGAAGTTTTATTATTTGCATCAAATAGGAATACTAAGAAGGCAGCAAAGGTTCATTGACCCCTGAATTCTACATATGGTTTTCAGGGCATTCCAAAAAATGAAAAGGGAAGAAAAACGCTTGTCAAAGGAAAGCAAATATTTTATCCAATAGGTGCCAGCAAGGGCATAACATACCCATAAGTTAATTTTGCTATCATGAGGGAGGTGGGAGAAATATTTGGGAAATTAGCCTAAAAAGTCGGTTGGGAGAGGAGGTAGATTTGGTGTTGGATGAGGATGTATTAATAACTGCTGCCTTCTCTTTGTTTTCTGTCTGGTGTAGCAAACCATCCTGGTTGTCAAGGCACAAATTCTTGACCATGGGTAGTGACAATGACAATACCCTCTCCTCCCTCCTTTGTGGTAGGGAGGCTACAGAGTTGTAGTGGCCATTGTGGTAGAGGCAGCTGGTAGGGAAGTGGCAAGAGGCAGGGAACACAACAGGGATGAACTGACACTTTCTAGTCCACTTCCTGTTCTAGAGGAAGTTGAGTCCTACAGGACAGCCAAGGATTTCTGAACATGTAGTAAGGTATAAGGCAGATGGATTATGCAATAAAATTTTCCTATAATGAGAATAACTGTGTTAATATTTCCATTTAAATCTATAAAGTTCAATCTACTTTCTCCATGTAACAGAAAATTTAGTGTTCAAAGAGAAAGTTAGAGAAAGGAAAATGAAGAGAAGTGTAGAGTTTAAATAAAGTAGAATTATCTGTGGGAAGTCCCAAGGGATGGCAAAGAAACAGACACATTGCCAGTGTTTCCTAGGCTTTGGGATGTCACATTAGCTGAGACTACTGGGTGATGATTTAGTGTTTTGTTGTGGTTTAACCCTGACTGGCAACTAAGCCCCACAAAGCCACTTGCTCACTCCCCCCACTATGGGATGAGGGAGAGAGTCAGAAGGGTAGAAGTGAGACAACTTGTGGGTTGAGGTAAAGACAGTTTAATAGGAAAAGCAAAACCCACGGACACAAGCAAAGCAAAACAAGGAATTCATTCACCACTTCCCACCAGCGGGCAGGTGCTCAGCCATCCACAGGAGAGCCGGGCTCCAGCACATGTAACAGTTACTTGGGAAGACAAACACCATCACTCTGAATGTGTCCCCCTCCTTCTTCTTCCCCCAATTCCTATACTCAGCATGATGTTCGTATGGAATACCACTTTGGCTAGTTTGATTAGCTGTCCCAGTTGTGTTCCCTCCCAGCTTCTTGTACCCCTCCAGCCCTCTGGCTGGCAGAGCCTGAGAAACTGAGAAGTTCTTGACTTAGCATAAACAGTACCCAGCAACAACTGAAAACATCAGTGGCCTATCAACATTGTTCTCACACCAAATCTGAAACACAGCACTGTACCAGCTGCTAAGAAGAAAATTAACTCTATCTCAGCTGAAACCAGGACATGTTTGTAGAACTATAACTGTTTTACAGAAGCAGAAAAATTCATTTGTCCGAGGAAGTTGAAATTTGAGTTGAAACCAGAGGTTAAAATTAACGAGGCTCTGGTATACTAAACATGTCTCTGCACTTCAGGTGGTATTTTGTGCAACTGTACAACTTAAGCAAAAAATAGGGTGGTTCTCTTTCAGATTTACAATGAATGATGAAATTAGTAAAAAGGATTTACTGAGTTGCAAGTTATACAGCTGGAGCCCCGCAATGTCATGCTTGATTCATTAACACAGCTAGGATAAATGAACTAAACTAACAAGGGGCAGTCTGTCAGGTAAATCTGTTTTATTTACTTAGATTCAGGACTCTCCTCCCAGTTAAATGAATTTAAAATCCTGGTATGTAAATTTGAATTCCTGGTACATGAACAGCTAATTCTAGGACAAAAGACTTTGTGGGGCAGTGTAATATTATGCTATAATGACTAAATAACATATCTTAAATAGGTCCAGAAATGCTGAAAGTTTGTCTTTAGTTTTAAATTCTCTGGAAACTGGATAAATATGGCAAACTTGTATCTTTCATTCACTTACATTCTGTCAAATATATGAAACGGTAGATGAGACCTCCTAACTTTAAAAACTATGTATCGATGGAAATACAGATACACTGAATGCATATAAAGTTATCTGGGAGACAGTTCTCCATGGAAGCAATTTAGCTGACGTTTCTCAAAAAGCTTTCAGACTTCGTTTCAAGGAATGCTTTCCTTATGCAAACACTGCAGCAGAATGTAATTCTAGACCAAGCTCATTTTTTTAACCTGGTTAATGAAAGGTAAAGATAAAAATTCTCATTTGAAAAGTCTGATATGAAGATAATAGATTGAAGAGAGACTCTCATTTATTCCAGAAAGATGGCCTTAACTTTTATATTTAAGACACTAACACTGGCAGAAAATGAAGTTCTGCAATACTGACTACAAAGGGGGAAAAAAAAATTAAAAAAGCACCTACACTGGAGAATCCTGTGAAAAGAGAAGCTGATGTTGTATTGTTGAATCTTCTCTAAACTAAAAAAAAAAAAAAAAGAAAAAAAAAGAAAAAAAAAAAAGAAGTGTTTGTTTTCACTACAGAGTTTCAGGCTTACACGTGAACCAAATGAAAGGGTTTTAGCATTTAGGGATCTCATGAGACAATAATATTCTGGCCAGTCATCCATTTTTCATTTATCCCCCCCCCCTTTAATAGCTGTACCTATTAACTAGAGATCTCTGAAGGTAATTAAACACTTGGAAATGTGCTGGAGCTATATAAACAGGAAATTACTCCAGTAGTTGCAACAATAATTACATCTAAAATATAACTACAGTATATTAACTTGCTGGGAATAACTAATCTCTACAACTACTAAATTAATCACAGGATCATTTGATGGCTGATCATCAGAATCAATACCATTTTACTGATGAGAATCTATACATCATAATACTGAAGAAAAGCATTGGTTATTTTCAGCAAGATGATGCTGTGTGGATTTTTCTTTCAACCTTCCTCCTGCAACATTTATGTCTGACTGTTTCCAAGACCAGTGTCCTGCAGCAAATGTTGCCAGCAATACTGAATACTTTCAATTAGTAGTTCTCTAGTTCTCTGGTAACTAAGCAACTGACCTGTGGTGAAGAATACATAATGATCTTCTGCATATCCACCTTAGAGTATCAGAGAGAGCATAGGCTTCAAAACATGGATTTGTTCATCCATATTGATGAATTTGGCTTAGTCTTCTGTGAATTACGAAGTATATTTGCTGTGTGTTTGATGTAAATAAGTCAAACAGAAATAAGAGGCTGTGTATGTATGTTGCTTTATCTTTACCCATTCATTGATAATTATCACGCTGTTAGCAAGCAAACATTCAGAATTCTGTAAAATCAGGGTAAATATGGGTTTGATGTTATCAATATACAATCAATCATAATTAACTACACAACAATATTTTTGGGGCTTTTTTTTTAAACTATTGTGAGTAATATGGTCTTGTTAATAAAGCAGAGTTTATGTAATGGGGATCTGAGAAAAAACAGCAGCTGGCACACATGTAATCTGCATAAAATAGAGAGGCTGCTAGTTGTCAGGGGGATGGTAGCATGAAAAAATAGCTGAAAGAATCACCTTATCCATTATGAGGCCTTCCAATACGTTGACTCTGTACCTCAGAGCTGATCTGGAATTACTGCTGTAAGAAGCCCGGATTCTATCAAATGCCTGAGAATTCTTCTCCTTTCAGCTTTGTTTGGTCAGAAGACTATGCTTAACCTGGTCCAATGAAGCTTTCATAGTTGTAATCCCTTGTATCCCCATGTTTCACCTGTGGGAGACTGCACAATGCCAGGAGGATCAGGATGGTCTCACAGATAAAGCAAACTAACAGAAACTCCTTTAACACACTGGCCAAAAAACTCACAAAAGATCCACAAGGAGCAGCATAAAACCAACATTTTAAATTATTTGGATTACATTACAATGACCTAAATCAGGGGTCCTCAGACTTTTTAAACAAGGGGCCAGTGCGCGAATGAAGTGGCAGGCAGTCATCTGTGGCTGCTTGGTTTCCCCCCCACAACCCCCGGGGGGGGGGGGGAGGGTGCGGGGGGGCGCGGTTCTGTAAATACTAGGGGCCGGATTGAGGACCCTGGCGGGCCGTATCCAACCCACGGGCCGTACTTTGAGGACCCCTGACCTACATAATTCAGATAGGAAACATAAGTACATTTTGGCCAACAGAGATAATCCATTTGCAAATGCACAAAAGTTAAATGTGAAGCTAATTGTCAAAAATCAGAGTTTGATTTAGCAGTAGGTTTCAAACAGCACCAGTTTAAAAAGAGTTTACATTAAAGTGTACTTCAGACCATTCTCCAGGATAAAGAACACATGGCAATAACTGAAACGATTGGGAAGCGTCTCTGAGATGCTTGTATCTGAGTAGTGAAAAGTATTCATCTTGTATACAGTGCTTCAGCAGCTCTCCTTTTTCAGTTAGCTCAAGTCCTCAGGGAGTTTTCAGGCATTGTAGTCTGCTGTAAAATTAATTTGAAGGGAAGGGAAAATGTGTGCAGTCAGAAAGACTGGAGAAACTTAACATTTAGCTACTGGAAGTCTGTGGATATATGTGTTCTCATTTTAGAAAAGTAGTAGTTATATTTATCTTGGAATCAAATTTTTCTTAAATTCACAATTATCCTCACAGTCTTTAAAATCTCCTACCAATGAGAGCTATAATGCTGTGGTGGGTTGACCCTGGCTGGATGTCAGATGCCCATCAAAACTGCTCTATCACTCCCCTCCTCAGCTGGACAGGGAAGAGAAAATATAATGAAAGGCTCATGGGTTGACATGAGGACAGGGAGAGATCATTCACCAATTACCATCACAGGCAAAACAGGTTCGATTTGGGGAAACTAGTTTAACATATCAACAATCAAATCAGAATAGGATAATGAGAAATAAAACCAAATATTAAAACACCTTCCCCCCACACTTCCCTTCTTTCCCAGCTCAATATTACCCCCAGGTTCTCTACCTCCTTCCCCTGAGCGGCTCATGGGGGATGGGGAATGGGGGTTGTGGTCAGTTCACCACACATTGCTTCTGCTGCTCCTTCCTCCTCAGGGGAAGACTGTTGCAAATGAGCAGTTTAGGGTCACTCAAATAATCACCATCAGACATACCAGTAAAGTGTTTTTCACATGAATTTACAAAAATGCAACTTAACAAAGTTTGATGGCAAAGTTCACTACACTACTTATTACATGGATGAAATATACAAAGTAAAATCGAGTTAGAATTGAGCTAGAATGATTTACACAATCAAAGATGCAAAAGGATAAGGGAGAACCTCTCATTGAGTCATGAGGTTCAGAGGAGACCCCATAGCTTTCTAAACTCTTGATAGAGCTTAGGTGTGGTTAAGTCCAATCTTAGTCTCATACTTGGGCAATGGTTTATATCTAAATGATGTCTAAGGTTTATTCACAGTTTTAAGGTGGTTGGCAAGATTTTAGCAGCACTTAATCATTCACTAATTTAACATTTACAAAGTGAATCAATAGGATTTACTACAACCACAGCAGTAACTTAATTATAGATAGGGGATCTAAATCAATTCACAGACACATGCACACAGACACAAAGAGATAAATATATAAAGATATATGTACATAAATATACAAAGGAATACCTGTCAAAAAATTCCCTTCATGTTCAGCAAAATACATCAAGTATGTTGGCATTTCTCAATGGGCAAAAGGTTGAGCATCAAGCAGTGGGAGTTTCAGCCAAGGCCCTGTTGTCAGGTTTCAAGAACATTCCTCTGAACTTGGCAAAGCTGGGAGTTTGCAACCTCTGAGAGGTGTCCCACTCACAGGGAGATGCTGGTCACAGCCTGTTGTGGTCTACCAGAGATCAAAGGGTGTCACTTAGGATTACTGGTTTTAGGGTCACAAGATGATTGGCTTTAGTCAGCAGTAAATTTCCATCCTGGCCACAGTCTGAGTTGGCTATTACTAGAATTCTCTTAATTCGAGTTACAGTGGTACCATAGCACTCAAGCTACGATTCATACAAGGAAAGGTTCAAGGCTGTCAGGGGATGACTGATTATTGCGACTGTCATTCTCCAACTTGGCCAGGCAAGACTTGCTGATATGGTAAAGAGATGTTTAACCACCCAACTCGTTACACAAAGGCCGAGGCCTAACAGGGTGCCCTGAGATTGTAGAGTGGCCCAGAGGAGGGGGGAAAAGCACAGACTCCTCACACACTTCCCCTGATCCAGTGTGGGGTCCCTCCCATGGGAGACATTCCTCCACAAACTTTTCCTATGTGAGTCCTTCCCACAGGCTGCAGTTCTTCATGAACATACCCAGCGTGGGTCCCCACGCGGGGCGCAGCCCCTCAGGCCCAGGCTGCTCCCCGGGGGTACCCGCGGGGTCCCCAGCCCTGCCCGCAGCCCGGCCCCAGCCCGGGCTCCTCTCCCCGCGGGGCCACGGGCCCTGCCAGGAGCTGCCCCAGCGTGGGCTGCCCACGGGTCACAGCCTCCCTCGGGCACCCCCTGCCCCGGCGTGGGGCCCTCCGCGGGCTGCGGGGGGGTGTCTGCTCCCCCGGGGGCTCCGTGGGCTGGGGGCACAGCCTGCCGCACCGGGGGCTGCACCTCGGGCTGCCGGGGGGTCTCTGCTCCGGCGCCTGGAGCCCCCCGGCCTCCTCCTGCCCTGGGTGCCGCCAGGGCTGCTGCTCTCACACAGTCTCACCCCTCTCTCCAGCTGCAATTTATTGCGCAGGTTTTTCCCCCGACGGGCTTGGCCTTGGCCAGTGGCGGGTCCGTCTTGGAGCCGGCTGGCATCGGCTGCATCGGCCATGGGGGAAGCTGCCAGCAGCTCCTCACACAAGCCACCCCTGTAGCCCCCCGCTATCAAAGCTTTGCCAGGCAAACTCAATACATTCCACCCCTCTCCTATGTGAATCAAACATTTAAGATTTACCATTAAAATCCACATTCATCACACAATCTTCACAAACTTCACTCACATCACTCACATTGACAAGAAAAATTCACTACACCAAAATCAAAATAACATCATCACAACACCAAATGAGTTGCTACTCTAGCAATTTTCTCATTAACAATAATGACAACATCTCATTGTAACTCTTTCAGAATATTACTACTTCACGTCGGTTATCACAAGCTAAACTCAAAATGAATAAAAGCAGCAAACTGGATTCTACAACAATTACTGCAAGACTGATCTCAAAATGATAATTAAAAACCCAGGTTTTCTCTTGCTTAGGATGTACTTTTTCTATTAAAATACAATGGGGTGCGGACCTCAAAACAAAAAGAAAAAAACAAATGTGTCATTTTTGGCTTCATTGGTATAGCATTATAGTTTAAAAGTTTTATTTTAAACAGCAGGTCTTCAAAACTTTCTTGGTTTCACAAAGCATGTTCTCTTGATTCTTTTTCTGAGGCAAAAAAAGCGCCATTGAATTTTGTTACCCAAGAAGAAACAAATCCACACAAAATATCCATTTTTGTCACTCAGCAATGCTAGTTCATGACTAGTGTCAACTTTTCTATTAAGGTTTTCATTTCTTCAGTATTTACTGTTTCCCTTTTATGAAACTCAATGTTGCTGATGAATTTTAAGTTATCTCTGAACCCTCATCTTTCTTTCATGGCTTCTTTAAATATTCCCTTCTGTCAAGAAAAGAGTAGTTATATTAAAAGAAACACTTCCTCCCATTATAGTCAAGCAGTATTTAAGGGTTTGTATCTTAACTGTAACGTGCAAAAACAAGAAAAGAGAAAGAAAAAAAAAAACATTGAAAATCTCATTTTTTAATCCTGTTAACTTTTATAGGAAAATATTCTAACAAGAAAATTATTCTTTTGTTTTCCTAATTATCATTGTGTCATCAAACCACCACTCCTTGATGTGTTCAGCTCTCTATAGCAGCAACAATAGCATAAATCACCTCTGCTGCTTTTCCCCTTGCGTATTTCCTCTTTCATTGTTCAAGCTGCTGAAGTATTCAGTGCTGAGACAAATGAAGGGAAAAAGCTTTATGTACATAGGGCATGGTCTAATGATTGACATCAGTGCTCATCACTTACATATTTCCATGAAATGCACACTGCAGCAGAATGACAGAATATACTCCTGGCTTTTTATCTTTGATGTTGCAGCAGCAAGTTTACATGATACATTAAGCAAAAAAATCTCTATCATCTCACTGCACAGAAAGCAACAAGAGATTTACTTCATCACCACTTTAAACTCAGTTTCAAGAGAATATATCAAGTTATGCATCTTTCCAGAAACATCCAAAAGAACATAATGTAATTTAAACTGTTAGCAAGCAGATAGAGGATGTTACAAACTTTTGGGAAACGTCATAGTTCAGTCAATGTCTCTGATACCTTGATGCATTCCTAAAGGCTTCTGACTAGCAGCTCTCAATAGAAGATGCCACCCCAATAATAACAGTCTGTATTACAAAACCCTAACTCTATCATCTCAGTGGACAAACAGCTCAGTAACTTCCTGCAGCTGCCTAATTTTGTGTTGGAGTGCTGGATACTGCTAGTACTATGATTTTAGGTATTGCTGCAGCTGTGGGAAATTAACACCTTATGTATCACATACCCTGAAAACTTCTTTAAAGCCAGGCAAAGGTTTAGTACAGGAAAATAAATAATGTGCAGCAATACGCACAAGAAAATAAATAATGTGTAGCAATACATCTATTCAATTTAGAGACAGCATCTTTCTGTCTGTGCTTTAGAATTCCAAGTGATTTTGCATTCTGATTCATGCAGCAAAAGTAGTTGGAATACTACACAAGCTCACGAAATCAAAGCCCTCCTTCACAGGATCGCTGTCTGAACAGTATCTCCTTTCTGGGGATAGATGCAGCTTTCTGAAACCAGAACATGCCTGAGACCATATTCAGACTTCGCTCCGTCTTTCTTCAGGAGGCAGCTTTTAATCTTCTTCCTTTACAGAAATCTGGAATGCCTGACTTTAAAAGTACTACTGTCATTTGGATATTACAGAGCTATGTTGAGCCTGGTCTGTATATAGAATATGTAAACTGTTGCTCTGGTGCTTATCCGTAGGCAAATAGTTCATCCTTCCCTGCTTGATTTCTTCATACCCTGAAATCAACATTTATTGTAAATATATATGCAATAATAACATTATTTTACAGGAGTAATTGAAAATATTTACTCATGTTCATGCCTAGCTCTCAGTCAAAATGAGACATCATGGGATCAAAACAACTTTGAGGTGGTAATGAGTGGAAGGTGAAATTGAAGGCTTTGAAGGATACTGTCGCAACTACCAAGCAGGAGATTCTAAAATTTTACATAAATTGTCAAATATAATTTGTTAAGAAACTACTTCAGAACCTAAAATATTGACTTCTATAGCGATTAGTTTCCTATTCTGTGGGAGCTGGAACACATTCAGCTGTGCCTATGTAAGGCGATGGATGTATGGAGATGGTCCATTATAACTTTTTACGGTATTTCAAGCCATGTAGATGTATAAGCACATTGTTTTAATAGCTAATGCCAAACTAAACTCAAGTTTCCCTTTACTCTGACTGCCACTTCCTGCTCCTGCCCATCTATATACAGCACTACTATTCTGTGATTCCTCCTGGCAGGAGTCCTATTGCAAAGTATTGCCATCCTGAGCTTAAAACAGAAAAGTTCAACTCCAGTATCTACATGACTGAGCCATGTCTAACAGGCACGACTTTCCCCTTGATTTAGTTTAATTTAGGAAGATGCAAATCAAACTGGGAATAAATTTTAGGTTTTAAGTTCTTTATTCCCATCCCCTGAATGACTTTATTGAACAGCATATTCTTGTAGGGCTCTGTAATTTGACGTAGCATAGAGTTACTACCATTGCTTACTATCAGGCAGCAACTGCAGTCCTCATGAGAGATATCAGCCTGGTATGAACAGAGCAGCTGGAGAAACAAAGTGGTCTGCACACTGTATGGCAGACAGCCACATACTTATGACTGAACATCCACTCTGGTGGCAACAGGCTGATAATGTTCAGAGTGGCTTTGACAGCTGACAGAATGGCACCAATGAAATTTTCTTCACACTAAATAAATTCACAAAGAATGAGCCTGAAAACTAGCAGTACTCAAAGCAAAAATGAGGACAAAATTTGTAAAACTGAGATACAATTTTAAATTAGATTTTTATATGCTGAATGGTTTCCTTTGAAAACAACTGCATTCTACTTGCAATTACATATATATATATGCACCCTTCTTTTAGCAGCTTTTCTTCTCTCCCCTCCCTACCAGGCTGCTGATTTTATCTCTCTCTTTATTTTATTTTAAGTCCTTCACTCTCTCACTGCACTTGTTCCACTTTGTTCTTCTTTCACCATCACACTTCAAAGACTTCCAGGAGTCAGACAAAGTTCTTTCAACAAGGTAGCACTTTCCTCCACAGAAGGGCAAAATTCTCTATATAAGGCAGAAGCAGTCTAGGTATCCTTACAATACCTTTTTTTTTTTTTTTCCTTTAATATATCCTATCCCCATTACTGCTAGAAAGGACTGAGAGAAATGCAGTGAACTACAGTTGTTAAGAGAGACTACATGATTTATTCTCCCCACATCACAGAAGGACTCTGAGTCCCAGAATGGAATAGAATCCACATCCATTTATCTATTACAGGTTTTTATATCAATGTTCCCAAGCAAAATCCTCTGGTTTAATGTAAAGAAAATCCCTTGCTTGAGAAAGTAATTTTTCAAAGGATTTATTTTAATAATTCATTATTTTTAAACCCCATATAATTCCAGACTGTTTTTGAGGGGAGGGACTTGAGGTATTGTTATTTGACTGCAGAGAAAGCTGTCTTAGAGTCTCTGACTTCTAAATTTATATGGTATTTTTTAAATGATTGACTGTCGAGCACTTAGTTACACTGATGGTCTTTGTGGTTTTTTCATATACGTAGGTTCTGAGGCCTACAAAAAATAGTAAAAGACAGGCTGTGATGCCAGATATTTTAGCTGCACAGTGCTTAACTGTCTGTGAGGGTGTTGTGATGCAAAAATGATTATGGAGACTTGCTTAGATCCAAGCCATGGAAACAACTGATGTTTTCCGGTTTATGTTATGGCTTCTAAAAACTTACCAAGCTATTAAGATGCAGTTATTGAGGAAATTTGGACCACCTACTGGGCTGAATATATTTTATTTACAACAAGACAATGTCATTAATAATTAGGTGGTTTGGTTGGTTTTTTTTTTTGTTATTTCAGTACATGCCATATGCTTTTACAAACTTAGATAAAGCTAGTAAATTACATAATAGATACCTCTGCACATATCCACTTTGAAGAGTCAAAAAACCCCCATGTCACACTGTCAGTAGGAAATTGCAGATATGGCATGTAGTAAAAAGACTTTATATATACAATGTTTGTTTCAATAAAGCAAATTAAATGTTTATTTGTATTGGGTTTGCGTGGCAAGGTTTCGGTAGCAGGGGCTACAGGGGTGGCTTGTGTGAGGAGCTGCTGGCAGCTTCCCCCATGGCGATGGAGCCGATGCCAGCCGGCTCCAAGACGGACCCGCCGCTGGCCAAGGCCGAGCCCGTCAGCGACGGTGGCAGCGCCTGGGGGTAACGTATTTCAGAAGGGGGGAAAAACCTGCGCAATAAATCGCAGCTGGAGAGAGGGGTGAGACTGTGTGAGAGCAGCAGCCCTGGCGGCACCCAGGGCAGGAGGAGGCCGGGGGGCTCCAGGCGCCGGAGCAGAGACCCCCCGGCAGCCCGAGGTGCAGCCCCCGGTGCGGCAGGCTGTGCCCCCAGCCCACGGAGCCCCCGGGGGAGCAGACACCCCCCCGCAGCCCGCGGAGGGCCCCGCGCCGGGGCAGGGGGTGCCCGAGGGAGGCTGTGACCCGTGGGCAGCCCACGCTGGGGCAGCTCCTGGCAGGGCCCGTGGCCCCGCGGGGAGAGGAGCCCGGGCTGGGGCCGGGCTGCGGGCAGGGCTGGGGACCCCGGGGAGAAGATGTTTTAATATTTGGTTTCAGTTCTCATTATCCTACTCTGATTTATTGGTAATATGTTAAACTAATTTCCCCAAATTCAGTCTGTTTTCGCCATGACTGTAACTGGCCAAAAGCCTTTATCTCGACCAACGAGCCTTTTGTTGTATTTTCTCCCCCCTGCCCAGCTGAAGAGGGGAGCAACTGAGTGGCTTTGGTGGGCACCTGGTGTCCAGCCAGGGTCACCCACCACAACCCTGCTCCTTGATAACAAACATTCCACATATGATCAGGAAAGGTTATGTCATTATCAATGCTCACCTGAGGAATCACCTCAGCTAAAATTGTGTCCAGGAGGCAATAAGTGGCAGTGACATGTTTAATTTACATTTACACAACTGTTACTTGATATTATACTTACAAAAATATATTTTTTTCTCTTTAGTAGATCTGGGAAATTCCTAGCAAGATAATAATGATCACATGATTTTCAAGTTCAACAGAAGTGACCACTCAGGTATCTTGTGTTAGCTAGCACAGTCAGGTATTTCATTACCTTTTTGTGTTTAGTTTTTAGTTATTGTTAATAATTAATTCTAGAAGACATAGATATGTCTGTGTAGGTGAAACACATTGGACTTTTTGTTATCGTTATTATTCTTATTTGTTACATTTTCATGTGTATCATGATACATTCAGCATATTACCTAGTCTGAAAGCAAACCATTTTATATGGAGATTTGAGGTAATGAGCATTCAACTTTAAAAAATAGTTCTGGTATCCTGTAGCTTCTCAATAATAATATGCTCTTACATTCCAACAGAGAAGGATGGATTATGGGTTTTTCAATTTGCATCAGGCATATTAATTGCAGAGTAGGATTTCCACATAAAATATCAATGTACTGGAACAAACTGTTAATGTACCAGAATATGAACACTTACATTCATTTCTTGAGATTTAAAAGCAATCTTCTTTTTCATACATCTGAATAGCATATTTTTTTTTAAAGTCTGTTAATGAGAACAACGTAACCAATGTTTTCTGAAAACCTTAATTAGCTTAAGTGTTAATAGTGCTTTCCTAGTCATTGTACTGGCAAACAATACAACA
This sequence comes from Falco rusticolus, assembly GCF_015220075.1. Lineage (NCBI taxonomy): Eukaryota > Metazoa > Chordata > Aves > Falconiformes > Falconidae > Falco > Falco rusticolus. The sequence continues at coordinate 58,480,405 of NC_051193.1, read as the reverse complement.
AGCCATTAGGGAAAGAAAATAATTTACAGGGTATGGAAAAACTTTAGAGCAGCTTTTAAGAAACATGCCATGGAAGATCAACTTTATGTTGTAGTAGCAAGCAAACACTGAATTTAAGTTTTACTACTTCTCTCCTTGCCCCTGCCTCCTCCCCCACCCGCCCCAGGAGAAAAGATTCCTAGACTAATAAAAGTATGCTTGGAAGTGAAGTTCAGCTGGGAATTTACAAAGTTCTTTTAATGATATAGAACAGTCAGTTTATGGTTTGTGTTTTTCCTGATTCATTTGAACTACACACAGAAACCAATAATTACGCTTTAATAGGAATTAATAACATCAAACAGTTTTGCTGTACAAAGAAAAAAAATTATTCTTTAAGAGCGGGTAAGTAAATATTAGATACAAAGTCTTTTTTATGACTCTTAACGGTTCAAAAGGGGTTGCTTACAACTATTATCATATTTTTTATCTTATTATTTATACACCTGAGCAGTTGCTATCTTATTGTTATTTTTTCAATACTAGATTAAAATTGCACTAAAAATACACTGTTATCAACACAAATGAATTCATTCTGTGTGTATTCTCTTTTGTTTTATGACTCTGTTTCAAAGTACTAATCTTTAATGGACCTTCAACTTTTTTTTTTCTTTTTTTTTCTTAAAAACAGCACATGAATGCAGGTCCTTCCTTTTAAAGCCAAACAGAAAGAGAAAAATATTTGTGTTTGCATGCCACAGCTGCAGGCTGTGAATTATCACACTAGGGAAGAGTGGAAATACCACCCACATAATCCAACAAGAGGTCTGATTCATTTTGTGTCTGAAGCAATCATTGTGGTATTACAAAGCTGAAATAAGTTTCTTTTGCAGTCTTCACAGGAGTAAAAAATGAAAATATCATCCTTACTAGTTCAAAGTAAGATTCCATTTTTTAATTTATTTTTACTCCTATTTGTCATTTTGATTTTTCTTCCTTAGTTTCTTACTATTTTGCAACTAGCTTGCCTTTACATGTAACAGTGGAATTGAATTTGAGATAGGATATAAAGGAGAGCCAAGCACTATGTTCCCAGTCCTATCAATCCCAGCTGAACTTGTGACAAGTGATTTAGTGTATAAGAACCAGATCCAAGGAACTTTACAGAGCCTGGTTTTAGGCTTCTAATCATTACAGGGCTATCAGAAAACCTTGCTTTCTACCTCACACACAGGGGAAGTTATTTGCTATCTGTTTAAGATCCCAGTGAAGCATCTGCCTAGGGTCCTCTCTAAATATGCAGGACTCTACTCAGTATGCATAGACACTCTTTATGTGGCTTCCTACAGATCATCAATAGTGAATAATGAAGAGAGAGATATTAAATTCTGCCTTTTAGATTCTTTACTCAGGGCTGTAGGGAGGTTGTGTTCTCTTGGGATCCTAATGCTTGAATTTTCACTTGAAGAGCTTTAAAGTGCTCAGGATCTTTCTTTCAAAAAAATGAGCTAGTTTAATGATTTAAAAGTTCAGCTACTGACAGATGAAATGATGACTGCAGTAAAAGCCTGCTGGTTGCAGTACTTGTCCAGAAACAATCCTTGTTATTGCTCAAAATATTCATATGCTTGCGGTCCATCCCTTCATACAATGCTGTAGTCATAGGGCTGTGGTTATTTGGGCAAGAGGACAGAAGCAACGAAGGAAGGAAGCAGGGAGGGAGGAAGAGTGAAAGAAAGATAGAAAAATAGTTGTTTTGAATTCTCTTGAAGAAGAAGGTGAAATTAAATATTGTCTTTTTGGCAGTTGGACTCGGGTGACCTTTGTAGATCCCTTCAACTGGAACTATTCTATTCTACATCACCAGTGACTATCTTGGACATGAGCTTAATACTTCTCTTCTGCAGGAAGTGGAAACTGCAGTTTTATGTTGAATGTGTGTGAACAGGTGCACTTTGAGACCACTTTCCAGATCAAATCTCTTAGCTGAGCTGGATAGCTGCATGAACAATTTCAGGATACTGGTCAAGCTTAGGGCTAGGTGATGTACTAACCTGCTCATTTCTCTCAAGAAATTGTAAGGAAGTGGAAGAGGTCACCTCTTAATCTGACTTTACAAGTCTTTATCAGAGAAAGTTCATAGATTTCAGGTTGCTCCTAGCAAGCAAGGATTTAAATTAATTAAAGCACTTAATGTTATCAAAATTACTAAGGATTGCCTAATATTTCAATGCTTTAATCCTGTAATCTTCACTTTTAAGCGGAGATTTAAACCTAAATTATATTATATATGGTTCTAAATTTTTAGTCACATCTGTATGTGCTTAAATTCATGTGTATTTCAAAACTAAAATCTAGATCAGTACTTATGCTAGTGACAGCAGAAATATGGCTCAGAATTCAGTGAACTCCCAGAAATGTTGCTGAGACCAGTAAAGTTCTAGAGAGATATAAGTAGCATATTTAATAGCTTTAGCCATATGTAATGATCTTGTAGTAACCATTGTTTTAAGCTTCTCTAAAGAAAAATATAAAACCAAAAAAATATACGTCAGCTCACCACTTTCAGTTTACTCATAAAATATAGCCTCAGCTGTATTTTATTATGTATATTAAGGAGCTGTAATCTCTGAAAAGCTTGCCAGGCATTACCTGTGAACTCACACTATCAGGCATCCTAAACAGAAAAGGAACACGAATACAGGGGAAATAACTGTTCTGAGAGCTTTGGCATGGTCCTTGTTGCCAGGGAAACCTCTTCTTTGTCTCTACGTGTTCAGAATGGCTGCCTCATTAGACACTGAACCTGATCATCACTTTACAGTATGGGGCAGGGGGGAAGGCAAGGGAAGGGGAAAAGCTAACAGGTCTACAAATCTTCAAGAAAATGCCAAGAATGAATAGCGGTAATCTTAAATAAATCTATGTGTAATTATAATCATAATTATGTTCTGTTGAAAGTAAATTTGACAAGGTTGCTTCATTTCACATTTAACTGCAGGTGAAGAAATGAGCAATTCTTGATTGTCTTACTGTATTTAAAAATTAAAGAGTGCAAACCACAAAACTGGTCAATTGCATGTTTTGTCTAAAATATATCTCTTACTTTTAAATACTGCAAAACATGCATTTAATAAGGTCATTCAGCTTATTTAACTGCCTGAGACATTACCTTAGCATTGCTGCAGCAGATTTTATTGATGGAGTCAGAAGCATAAAATGGCAGGGAAAAGCCTATAGAGGTGCATTTATTACCCTGATCATAAAGAGGAGTGGTGAAAAAATAGTAAAAAAGTTAAAATATATAGTGACAAGAGAGTTACTTTATGTTAACTACTAAGTTTTAATCAAGATACTAAAACCAGCACCACATAAACATCTGAAGTGCAGCAGAACTAGATGCAGTTTCAAGGCATTACTCATTGGTAATACAACTATGAACCCAAGGTCCCTCAGGAGTTCAGCTCCTGCCCCTGGCTGATGAGAAAAGCCTTTGAAAACAGAGTCAGAGCTTAACCTCCACATTCTGTGGCTTATAAATATCAACAAATGGAAGGGATTTTAAAGGCGTCGTCCCCACAACTCTGTTCTCTGAGATGAAAAATGAAATCCAAATCACAGGTGAAACAGTAACAAATGCCTAACTTCTCTACTCATTTTATGACTAGGGAAAGCAACCCAGCCAGAATTAGAGGTTTTTTCTTTTTTTCAGCTGTACCAGATGTGAAACAGTATTTAAGTAAAAAAACAAGAGGGTGTCTGATCATATGATCTGAGATTAACTGGTTACATTCCAAGAGTATAAAGATATGATACAAACTAGATTTACATGCACCTGGAGCCATTTTCCTTCTTGCTCAGTGATAACCTGTGCTTAAACTCTGACTGTTGCCTAAGGAACAGTATTTAAATTCTTTTTTTAAAAGAATGTTTTTCATATAACAAATACTTCTATGGAATTTTTTCCCCATTCTGTGATAGCATTAATAAAATAGGGCTTGCAGATTACAGGCAGAAGAAAAGAGCTAAGAAATGGCAGAGTGTAATCACCTACACACACACACACCCCTCCCAACACCCTCCACCTCCACCTCACTCTCCTTGGAAAGTAGTTGTTTTCAGTTGCATGGCAAAATGCTCTCAAAGTTTTTTGAAAGATGAGTCACCACCAAGACATTTTTTTTTTTTTTTTTTCAAATGGGCACCTGAGGCAGAATAAGCTTTTCTGGGTAGCTCTTGTAACCATCAGAGCATTTTGTTTTCTATATGGCAGCCTTTTAAACAGTTACACATAGAGAAGAAGTAGATGAAGATATTTAAAATCAACACAACAAGGCAAGGAGTAGCAGCAAGAAAGGTACCAGAATATTGTTTGAAGTATGCCTGATGTACATGATTTGAAACAACTGTTCTTTGCACCACTACCTTAATAACAATTTTGGTAAATTTAGAAAAAGTAAATGGTTCCTCTTGTCTTCCCTTTTGAGCAAATACACACAAGGACACCAAGGTTTGAAGAAGAAGATTAAAAAACACTGCCTGAATCTCAATGCATAAAGTGTGAGCCTGGATGTCTGTAAGGAAAGGTAATTAATTAGAAGATACAGTTATAACTGGGTAGTAGTTATTGTAATCACTCTGTTTTGTTATGATAGTTTAACTGAACCAGGCTGGAAACTCTAGGACTTCAATGTGAGCTACATTTCAAAGTCCCATTCATGTTTTGAGCTGTCAAATACAAGATTTTATTCTTGACTTAGTCTCTACTGACATAATTTCTTGATTACATTAAGAGACTTAAAATGTAAAATCTTGTGTCTCTTCAGTTTTGAAGAGGAGTTTAGAAAGAATACAGAAGAGATTTCAGTAACTTACTGATCTCTCAATGCAGAAAGAGAAAAATGTTTAAGAAAAAATATGTATACTTTTCAGTCTCAAATATTTTACAGAAATATAAAGAATGCTTTTTTTTTTTTACAAAAAAGCACAAAAAATAAAGAAGGGAAATTCAAATGCAGCTTTTGATCCAGCATAGTTTTTAAGCTTATACATTAATTGTAACCTTCACATAAATTAGTTGCTAATATCTAATTGCTAAAAAATGCACAAGTTGTACTGCTTTTATGACTCAGGACCTCACTTTAAAGAAGGAAAAGCTTCTTCCTATGCACTTTGGAGAATTTCTAGAGAAGTTGTACTTATCAGTGCATTGAAAATAATTTCTTTTTCACTGTACCAAACCGTACAAGGTACCAGATAGCTCACATTCCTTTATTTTACACACAGTGTTGTGAGACCCAAGGAAATGGTCTTACCAAAGTTGAAGCCCATTAAATATTACACACCTAGTATGCAGGTCCTACGTTCTAGTTGGATGTAGATGATCACGAAGGAAAAAAGGGCACTTGTACAGATGGCAAAAACATTAGAAGTCTACAGGCAAAACTCCTTGAAGTTACCACTGAGCGCACAAACTGATGCTTGCACATACAAGTCAGCCTTTCAATAAAAAAAATCAGAAAATAAGTAAGAAAAAGGTCTGGACCTTTTAGAGTGGTTTAAGTCACAAGCAGATTGTATATTATAGATGGCTAATATCCTCAAAAGATCCTTGGTCCTATGATGCAGCATGAATCTTGCTCTCTAATCTCAGCATACCTCCAAGGCCACTGCAAGAGCGAAAACAGGTCAACTTCATCTTTATCCTATTATTTTTCACATGTGAGAGTGTGCATCCCTTGTATCCCTTGGATAACCACCTAGAAGCACTAAGTGAGGGCAATGATGTAATTCCTAGCTCCCCCACAAGACACATACAGGAAAAGAAATGACATTGTCTGTTTAAGGTATATATACAAAATATAGATATAGATATAGATATATACAAAAGTGACACAGAAGAACGACACAGGTCTCCCACCTTAGTTGGTGCTATCAGAACATGATGAGTGCAATGTTTCTTTCTTGTGTTTCTTTCTTCTCTTGAAAAGCCACCTTTAATGGTACATGCACATCTTCCTGCTAAGGTACCTGCATTAGCAGGCACAGTCAGTGAAGGGAATTTTAAAGTTTGTATTTGAGTCCAGTGAGAAAATTACAGTCTGTTGTCTCTCTGCTCTGCTTCTCTATTGGGTGAATATAATCAACAAAACCAATTTCTTGAAGCTGGAAAGAGTAATCAGAAGCGTAAACTAGAAATTGGGCTGTCAAATGCCGGTTACCCTACCAGATCTGCCAAGTTACATCCTTTGTTTGGATACTTTGTAACTTCACCTTTAAAAAGAAGTATTCTTAGCAGTCAGTTGGTACTTTTAAACACTATATTGTCTCTGCAAAATGAAAATCACGGTTCTCACACAAATTTGGTACTGGCAGAGCTATAAAGCTATCCTTTCTAAGCGTTAAGCCTTATACATAGTGTTTGTGCAGTCTAAAAGCAGTTCTTGTCTCAGCATAATATATATTAAAAATGTAGAACACTTTAAGGATTATTTTCAGTTTTTCTTTTCCAGTCTCTCCATGCTTTTGCCTTTTAATTTATCTCTGATACAATAGTTTTGCATGCATATTTGTGACTGTTATTTTGGGTATATTCAAGAATATTTGAAAGAATGCAAAAAATCTCTTTCTCTTCTAGGTTCAAAGTTTTAGCTATGCTTGCATTGACATTGCAGGTGAAAGGCAAAAAAACCCCAACAAAAACCCAGAGAAATTAACCTGTTGGTAGCAAAACCTATGGTTGTCAGTCTTATTCCCAATCATACCATGGCAGAAAGCAGCCCTGATACTTCTGTGACTGCTCCAGCCCATTGTAAACAGGAGGTGGCAGTTCTAGTCTTTGATCCAATATGCTGCAGTGTTATAAAACGGCACTAACTAGCTTGGGAAGACATTTCCACAATACGCAAGCTAAATAGCTTTTCCAAGGCTAGCTGGAGCTGCTTCCCCTTTAATCCCATTTTGCAGGAGGCTAAAAAGTGTTACAGAAAGGGAAAAAAGAAAGAAATTATAGCAGCTTTCTGTCAGCTCGTATTGGTAGTGTAATAGAGACTCTGGAGCTATCTGCACTGCATCCAAGGCTTTTTTTTTCCAGTGTGCAACCACATAAAAATTGTTTTTTAGGGTTTTTGTGGAAACAAAATCCTTTTTATTCATATTGTTCTCTCTCTCATGCATTGGTTTCAGAAATCTTTCTTATCACAGAAAATGTTTTTATTTTATAATACTAAAATTCCTCATAAAACCAAATTAATATACTCCTCCCCCAATATATGACAGGGTGAAAGTTAGCAGGAGTGAACCTAAAATCCAACACAGCCTATGCAACAGGCCATTGTTTTTAAATTTCTGTTTCCTTTTCAAGATGCCTTTCATTTGCTAAGAAGACATTGCTCTATCATTAAAGTAACTTCAGGATGAAACCTTCTCTGCCAGCTCTAGATATGGAAATGGGAGCCTCAAACCACCTGTTAAAAAACCCTATGACAGTAAAGACCAACAGCAAAGCAGAGCCACTCAGAAAACTTTTCACCACAGAGAGAAAAGGAGCAAAACAGGGAAAAGGGTGTGAAGGAGGCAGTCTGACATCTAAGGGGGATAATACTAGTAAGCATTGTATTTACTGCTTTTTAATCTAGCTTGATGTCTGATCATGAAAAATGTCAGTAATCACAGCAGAAATATATTGCACAATCATGTTGAGAATTTTATAGAGGGTCTGGAAACTAGGTGGAGGTGAGAACTACTAAAAACACCTGAAATTTAGAATCATGCAGGGTAGGACATATCTGCAAGATGCTGGTCTCCATGACACTGTATAAAGTAATTGCCAAAGTACAGCCTTTCCTAAGAACAGGCTTGGGATGTTTCTTCAAATAATTTTTACTTTTCTGATATTCCATCTACATCATCCCTGTAAGCAACTTCTCTCAGAGCAGTATGACTGATTTGTATCATGGTGTGTGAAACTAGGACATAATGTCATGTCCACAGATAACAAAATATCCTACTCTTTCCATCCTGCCATCCAGTGGGAACTCCTGTAGTCAGAGATTCAGCAGTGTACATTAATCTTCACAGGGTTACACAGGATATCTCTAACTCAATTCCCTTGCATCCTCACGACTGAGTATGTCCAACTGCAGAAAGATAAGACATGAGTCTGATAGTGCTAATCAGACAGGTACATACTCTGACATGTTTCACAATAGGAGGAGAATCCAGATCATGTCTTGTAGCTTTGGAAGAGAATAAGAGTGATAAGGCCAATACTGAACTGAGGAAGAAATCTGGGCATAATTGTGGAAGAATTGAGGAGGCAGGACAGTAGTACAGAAGTATTGACACATGTAATTCTTGCAGGATCCTTCTGAGATATTTAGGAAACATTTTAAGGATTTGCTTACAATGAAGTTCTCACAGTTTAATTACTGTGTATCAGCTGATCCATAGTAACCATCCCCAGGACTGTCTTTTGGCCAAAATCAGGTACAGAATACTGCTTATCCTTCTTAACTTTCCAACCTAGCTATATTTAACTACATAGCATTTACTAAACACTACAGGACCACAGATGAACAAGTTAGTGGTTCTTCTGAAACAGAGTACCTCAGGCTCTGTTAATCTGACATGATACATATGTTTCCTTGGATTATTTCCTAAAAAAGTACTAAGACAGAATAAAATCAACACTGCATATTGTAATTGAAGGGGTCATCTGGCAAACAGAACTCCTCACACAGAAGATCTCATAGTAAGAGCTAAGAGTCTGTGAAAAGATTCACAGTTTGGTTTAAAACAGAAAAAAAACCCCAACAACTCAGCAGTCCTGCCAAGAGGGGAAAGAATTGCCTATTTTGAGAATCACATTTTGAGTGTTTCAAGGTCTAGCAGTAGTTATGATTGTTACGTAGCCTTCTTGATGTCCCCTAGGAAAGGAAAACAAAGGAGACAGCATGGAGGTTGAGGCAGACAGAGAGCTATGTGGTTGCTGAAAGGCACTTCTCAGACTACAAAGCAGGTGATGTGGTATCTCTGCCCCTCTGAGAAATCAGATAGTTCTGATGTAGGATGGGATAGAGTTAATTTTCTTCTTAGTAGCTGGTACAATGCTGTGGTTTGGATTGAGTATGAGAATAATGTTGATGATAACACACTGATGGTTTAGTTGTTGCAAAGTAATACTGGCTCCAGTATACTGCTTTCTTCCTTTCTTTCTTCCTTTCTTCCTTTCTTCCTTTCTTCCTTTCTTCCTTTCTTCCTTTCTTCCTTCCTTTCTTCCTTTCTCCCTTTCTTCCTTTCTTCCTTTCTTCCTTTCTTCCTTCCTTTCTTCCTTTCTTTCTTTCTTCCTTCCTTTCTTCCTTTCTTCCTTTCTTCCTTCCTTTCTTCCTTTCTTTCTTCTTCTTCTGCTTCTTTTTTGCTTCTGTTTCTTCTTCTTTTGCTTCTGTTGTTAAGAATGTACTGCATGTGAATGTAGTTGCACCTTTTCCTGAATCTCTTTATCCCACTGGGGTGAGTGGGAAGTGAGTGGCTGCATGGTACTTTGTTTGTGGCTGGGATTAAACCAAGATACAGATGTTGAAGCTCAGGTATGTAAACTGTCCTGATAGTTTCAGCGAGACTGCTGAGGAATAAACTTAAGTGTCTGGTTTAGTATGTCCAACAAGAGAAATAATAAAATATATCAACTCCACTAGACTTTTACAATGTTTGAAAAAAGCTCAGAAATATAAAGACCCAGACAGAAATAAGTTGCTGAAGGTTAAAAAGCTATTGCATGTCAACTGAGACACTAACTGTTCATGTGAATTCTTTTTCACTGCAGATGTGACTAAATCTAATTATCCCAATTATGCAAGAGTAGAAGCCCACACATTGACAGGAGAGGAGTGAGAAGGAGACGAGATGAAAATAGAGAGAAAAAGAGAGAGGCAGAAGGAAGGGAAGAAGGAAACTACCTGCTATCAAGAACCAAATAATTAAGAAAAATGTCAAGCATAAAATCATGGCTTCTGGAAGCAGAGAAACAGTACTTATAGATGTGTGAAAAACACAAATCTAAACAAAAAATGAAAAGTGGCACAGATTTCAAAGGGGTGATTTCTACATTAAAAGTTGGATAATCTTGCAGAAAACCCTATGGTTTTCATTTCTGCCTTTTTATGATCTCAGTATTTGTAAAATATAACTGATTTTAGCTGAGATTTTTTTCCTCCTCAACATTCGATAGTTTACTCATTTTCGTTAGGTTCCTCCTAGAATTTAATACACAGTAAGCATATTTTTCCGGTAAGTTATCTGAGACATTTTATTCTGCAAGACATTAAAATAAGCTTTTTTTATATCTTCTTTGTTTTCTTCTTTATTTTTTCCCCTCTTTTTCTTTCTTTAAACCACATGTGCATATAGACACATCTTCTCCTCTATTGTCTTTCTAGTGCTCCCAATTGCTTTCTTCTCACTTTTGTCACCAGTGTTGCTTCATGAGATTTAGACTTTTTCATTAGTTATGACTCATCAGAAAGGCACAATCATACCAATTCCTGCTCAGTGTCATCTACTCTCATTTAAATATAAAGTCTCTGCCTGCTGCTGAGCTGTCAAGTATGTTTTATTCACTGGACATTACAATAAAAATTGAAAGTGCCTTTCCTTGCTTCTGTCAAGTTGTGGGTTTGTTTTGCTTTACCTCTCAAATGTTCATGCCATTTCTAACTATCTGAATTTCTTTATTTCTTTGTTTCTTGTGAAGGCTTTATTATGAATAGTTTTACTAAATAAATCTGTGATCTAAATGAAATTTGACTAGAACTTTAACCAATATCATAATATGCCAGAAATTTTAAGCACAAGACATTCTTTGTAGAAATTGTAGGGTTTCCTGTTTAAAAGATACTAAGTTTGTGATAAAACAAGTAAGGCTGAAACCTGCAAGTAAGTCTGAGTCTGAAGACTGTCATTAGCATAGATGTAGTATTTGTGGTAGTGACTTATTTCCCCTTTACAAAATAATAAGAGAACAAATCTTTAGTGGTATATCTACTTTCTTTAGCCATTAATCACTAACACCAAAACCTCATAAATATGGTGACAGACACAAAGTAATTCTTATATTTCAGAAAAGGTCAATCAAAAGTAGATATGGTAAAATTCCAGCCAATAAATAATCTTATAAGGCTAAATGTTGCACTCATTCTTTTCAAGTCACTCATTAGTCATCTACAGTGTTCTTGACATTTTAAACATATTATTTCAAAGTCCGTGCTTTATTATTGGGAAGGGAAGTTTTTTTAGCTTGAAAAGCTCCATCTATAGTTGGGGTCTGGATCACCATAAATGAACAGTTTCCCATTGGACAAGAAACTACTGTGACAGAAACATTAATAATACCTCTGAACATCTACTGCCCCATTTCATATTTTTTGGAAGAGACTTACAGTTTTATGGAGAAATACTGGAGGAACAAAAAGAAGAAGGAACAAAGAGGTGGGAAAGGTTATTTTGTAGCTAAAGCTGGTTGAATTATTAATTCTTTAACATTTCATCTTTTAATTTAGTGCTTAAAATTAGAATCATAAGCTCACGTTTTGAGTTTCAGTAGAAGGAGCTGCATCTTTGCATAACAGGCCATTCCTTTAAGGGTAAAATTTCTGAAGATGTTTAAATGACTTAGGTATCACTTTGAACTTGAAAGACAGTAGATGGCTTTCAGGCATTTTCTAAAATCCCTGGAAATGGCTTAGATGCCCATGTAATTTTTTGAATTTCCTCCTCCTGCCCTTGATATCCAACAAGCACTAGGAAGTCTAATATAAGCATTTAATTTTGAAAATTTGTCCCTTATGAATGTACCGCTCAATGTGTTCCTTTCATTCTGCATTGAAATCATTCACACTGAATTTATACAGCTATTAAATTTATTGTAATAAGTTGCTGAAGGGATTTATTAATTTTTATAATCTAAGAATTAAACCCCCTTATTTTTGATAAACTTTTGAATTACTTAGGTCACAGAGTCTTATTTTCAAAAATCACTGAGTAGTCTGTCCCATTGAAAGTTATCATTTTGCTGTAATATTATTCATAGGATGTGTTTGATCTATTCATATTTTATCTATTCACACAGGATATCTGCTCTTCAGCTGTTTGATGGCAGTTTTACAAGGACTATAATGACAAATATCCAAATATAAATGATTAATAAATCACTTAGTTATGCAGTTTCAGGAAAATAATCTGCTCCGTGTATTAAAAAAAGTGATGAAACTTTTCAGTTGGGAATATAGAGGCTGCCAAGTACTTGTAAATAATTTGTAAAATACAGAATGAATTTGCTAATCACTGTAACAAATAAATAAAGGGAGAAATACAGGGAATTCAGAGAAAATAAGAGTGCTCAAGGGCATGGAAAAAACTAATAAGAGCATGAAAAGTCTGGATTTTTTTCTGAAAGGAAAAAGGAGAAATCAGAAATGTGTATAAAGTAATGAATGCTCAATAAAGCATAGACAAAAAACCAAAAAGGCCCATTTCCTATCTGGTTCTATGGTATAGGAACAAAGACATAATTAAATGGTGGAAGTCTTGAAGTAAATAAAAGGATATAGTATATAACGTTAAGTCACTGAGGCAAAGAAGCTGGAAAGACTAAAATGAAGACTGGACGTACAGCTCCCAGTGTGGACCAGTGTGGCACTTCTAGCTCCAACAGCCTGGGTGAAAGAGATCCTGGCCCACCCTGGGCTAGGAGTAGGCACACGAAGGAGACCTCAGGCTACAGACTGGCACAGCAGTATTTCTTGTTGGTGATAGATAGCACACTGAGTAGGACTGCACTGTAAGGAATCTTACAGTTTCACAGGTCTATTGCCATCTGTCTAGGGGGAGGATAATCAAACTCAGACCAGGAAAAAAAGAATCAAAATATTTATTGTGTTCTATTTCCCTTATTAAACTGTATAAACCCTTGTTGTGCAACAACTTTGGAGACTGAGGGTAAGTAGGAGAAGAAGCTATAAACATGAAAAGAGAAGCATTAATACATAACACATTACGCTGGTGGCAGTATTTTGGAAATATTCTTATGACCTACATTTCTAATTAACAGCAACTCAAAGAGTTTTGTTTCCTACTGAGTTATATCTGTGAGAAGCTAGTTTTGTATCTGTCGACCGTTTCTCTCTTTCCACAGATGTTGATATGAAAGCCGGTATATGCACAGTAGTATGTATTATACTTAGACATTATTTTTCTGCTGTTACCAGATATACTTAGTACAATAGAACTCTAAGAAACAAAACAGAAATAATTTTCAAGGTCTCCAACCATAACATGCATACCCATATGAAGTGTATAGGTATTCAGAAGGTCTAAACACTTGTATAGCTCCAATGCGAATCTTTTGTACAAGGCCCACATTGTTGAGAACTTTTTAAAAGATCCATTAACATCTGCTGTCTGAATCTTCATAAACTTAGTTCAGAGAGAGAATAAAAGTATTTTTGCATGATTTGATATAAAGCAGCAGCAACTGGGTCTGACCGGCTATACGCACCATAAAAACGTATTTAGCTGTCAGCTCAGCCATGATAACTGTCTATGTACATCTGCTGAGTCCATGCCAGTTGTAGAGTGGATCTCTTTCTCTGAAATTTAGGGACACTACCACAGATAATTAATTCATTATTGTGAACTGACTTCACAACAGTTTAATTAAGATTGCAGACCAGCCTCAGGGCTGACTATTATCATGGCATAGATGATAAATTAAAAGTTGAATAGCACTGATCTGGACATGCTAGATTAGTCACTTGGAAACAGTGTTTTCAGATCTATTAAAAAGCCTCATCTTTATCATAATATTTGAAAATCTCTTGACTGATTTCCTGGCATCCTGCATGCAGCAAAGGCTTTTTGTCTATATGTTAGTACTGAACAGTCTTTGGAGAGAGGATTTGAACAGCAGAGATTTGTAAACACAACTTTCACTGCTCAGTAGCTAAATAATGGAGCAACAACTTAGAGAAACACAGAATATGCAGGATATGAAAATCAAGATAGCTAGCCACAGTGGCCAGGTTAACAGAGCATTACTTAATCTTCTGATTCTAAAGTTACAACTGCCAACTTGTGAACCATGTGAAAAGAAAGGTTAAGCATGTTGGTCTTAGAATATGGGTTTGAATCAACCAAAAAAACAGAAGACAATGGGACTCAGAATGAAAATGTCTCTTTCATTATAACCAAGACTGGAAGAGCTTTTATAACAGCAGGAAAGCAGAGCAGCAGTTATATTCCAGTCCCTGTGCGTACTAGAGAGTCTGAATGGGAAGTGCCCTTTCCCCACTAGATGATTGAAAATAGCAGGTGATGAGACAAGAGTTTGCTGTGAAAGAACAATAAAATACAGACTTACAGAGAAAGTGAGCTATTCTGTTTCCACTTGTTCTGTTGTTTTCATTTGTTTCTGAAGCTTGATTACTTGGGTATAGCACAGAAACAATTCCCATGAGCTATTTTCTCATTTTGAGAACAGAAAGGAATAATATCAAGTGGTGTAAGGAAACAAGGGTGACAAAGGCTGGGAGCTGTGAGGGCTTAACATTCCTTGGAACCCTCTAGGGTAGTTCCCTTCTGAAGACACTTCTAGGCATTCAGAATCTATCTATTGCTTTTGGTAAGAAAGCTTGCAATAGATTTATTTGCTTTAAAGACGACTATGGAAGAAAAGAATGGCTTATTCTGTTCTGCCTCCCATGTAATCAACTAATTTAGAAGCCAAATTACAGTTACAGAAACTTTATTACTGGTGGTACCTGAGTCAGTATTAAAAAGCCACACAAACAAAATAAAGTAAAATGAAAGCAAACTTTCTTGGCTTTTAGGTCATAAGTTGAGCTGGGCTGGCAGTTAGAATACACTGTCCATCCACTTTTACACAAAACAGATAGTATCTGCAAATCACTGAGATAAAAGCTGAGACCCAGAAAGCTGTTTTAGAAAGCTGAATTCTAGAGTACAACTTTAAGCAAAAATTGTTCATGGTTTGAGTGACTATTTTCTAGAAAAGAATTTTAAGTCTTTTCCTCCTGTTTTTTTCTCCCTTCTTGCACATGTGGTGAATCTGCACATTTATAACATCCATTAAATATTAAATAGCAATCTGAACGTTGTTTAATTTTCCAGAAACCTTGTTTTATGTTATTTCTGGGAAGTTAAAAACTGTACTTCATATTATTTAACCACATTAGGGAACATAAATGGTGAAATAAAGGCTATGTTAAAGGTTCTGTAATGTCAAAGAAGAGAGTTGTTTAAGAAAAAAAAACAGTTTAGAAATGTCTTCTTTATGCTATTGTATGCAAATTCATTAAAATTTTGAACATGCCAAGGAACAGGATGCAATTAGCTTGAGGTGTGAAGAACACAGGCATATTTAAGTTTTGATCTGTACTTGCATCTGCTTGAAAGATCCTTAGGCACACAAGACTGGTCATGTACCTGTGTACTTGTAATTTAAAAATCACTTTGTAGGCTATTAAGCATCTGCCCTTAATTTCATAGGGATCACACTCCAAGGACATTCAGACAATAACCTGTGTATAAAGCTTTGATCTTCTCCCTGATCAGGCTAGTTTTACTATTGATTCCTTATTATAATTTATTTAACATAAAAGCTGTTACATAAGGTGGTTAAAGTTGCTTAATGAGCTAACCGATTAGGGAGAAGTGAATTTGAGATCACTTTGAACCCACTCTAATTTTCCCAAAGAACCAAAATTTATGAGGTTTGGCGTCCTGGAGGAAAAGAGTAGTGCACAGTTCTTTAATTAATAGCATATTTGGGTAGGAAAGATGTTCGCTACTGAACAACTTTGATTTTTTCATGGAACTAGAACATAAAACGAGCCCATTCTCTACCTTTAGTTATGCCCTTGACACTGAGCAGAATTTGCCCCATGGCAGACTGGAAGTCCCTCGCACTAACACAGACTAAACTCCAATTGTTCATTATTTTTAGATAAGATCAGAATAGAACTACTTAATCAAATAAAGTTATGGAGAAGAGGAGAGAACAGAGAAGCTGTGCTTGAAAGTATAAAAGAAAAGTTTGCTTATGGTACTCTTTATCACATCTGTTTCTCTATCTCATTTTTAAACTGACTGGACCTTGATTAGATTTCACAACCCTGTTGCATGTGAATACATTCAGGTTCATAACTTTCGATCTCTAACAAATTAAATTGAGGTCACAGCTGAAAACTGCAATAGAATGATAGACAAAGTTAGTAGAGAAAAATATTTAGAAATAAATTCTTCATAAAATGGCTTTCAAATTTTTCAGTTGTCAGCTCTGGCCTAGATTTTATTCTTTATTTCTTTTTCAATAAAGGTATAATAAGGGTTTCAATAAGGATCCTGACCGCCATTTTCCACACTATTGTATTATAAGCAGTCTGTGTCTCTGCCATCTTGACTTGTACTATATGCAATTGTGTAACAGCTGAGGATCCAGCCAATTATGACAGATTCAGGATGAAAAATAACTTTAAATGGAAATAATAAGTCGATGCTTGACAAAACAGTAGCAACCTTTTATGTTCATATGCAAAACACCAACAAACAAAACACTTTGTTACTGTGGCACACAAGCCATAAAAAATCACCCTTGTTTAGTTTTAAGTGCCATTATCATGAACAGGACATGATGTAGAAAATTGGAGAAAAATAGAAATAAAAGCTAGCTTGAAAATCAACTGTATGTTTTAATATTTTCATCCCTTAGGAAGCCCTTCTTCACTGGTAATTTATGAGATAAGTATAGTTAGGTTAACTTTTTAAATTTTCTTTACACAGATGATCCACATTTGAAAATATAATTTTTGCTTTATTTCTGATGCTCGCTTCTAAACATTTTTTTCAATCTTTAAAAATCATTTGACTAAACCAGAATACATAGAATTTACTGTAGATTTGAAATTATCATGGTCTGGGATTAACAAAAAAAGCCTGAGACTGGTTTCAATGTCATTTAAGAGACAATGAAGACCAGAACCCCTACATGCATTTTTATCACTGAAATCTCTATGGAAATTACCTTTAATTTCAAGTCAAAAAGTGTACGTTTAAGACAATATATCTCAGTGTGGTCAGTTGTTTGCACTCTGTTCTTTGAAAAGAAATATCTTAGCTCTCCACTGATGCATCACTTGCCTTGCTAGGCGTTTGCAATTTAGAACAATTAAACACAAAGATTCAAGCACTTGATTATGTTCTATGACATTCAAATGATGGGTTTTAATTTTTTTTTTTCTCAAGGAAATCCTATTTTTTTTTCCTCAAGGAAATAAGAATAATTTCAACTTTAATCCAGCCTCCTAAATTCATCCTCTTAAGGTACCAATTCAAGCTGCTAAACTGGAGTTCAGTTCCCACTGCAGCCAGACTGCCATATGTTTTTCTCTCTAAATTGCCTCCATCATTTCTGAACAGTTAGGAGACTGCTGTCTTTCTGCTTCCCAAGTGATCAACCTTGCCTTTTCTACTGCCATTCCATTTCAGCTCTGACAACTAATAATGTCATTTACTTGTTTCTGTATAAGCTTATTCTGTGTTGATTGTGGCTTTCCCTTCATAATTATCACAAAAGATTCGATGTGTGGTCCTCATGTCACAGAAGGGCAACCCAACTAGAGCAACTGTAACACCTGTGCTGCCTCAGAATAGGCACATAATTAACAGCCAATATACAGAGAAAGAACTTGCCAAAGGTTAAGAATAATAAACAAAATCAGGAAGTACCTCATCCTTTACATATTGCTTCACAGTTTTGCAAGTGAAGGTAGGGAAATTTTCTTCCTCAGTACTTTTCAAGGTGTCTGCTTGACATTGCAGGTATCTGTACTCAAAAGCAAAGCCTGATTTTGGCAGAGTTTTTCCTTAGGACTTTTTGGTACATTTTGATTTTATAGTGGGTGTATGCAGGGCTTCTGAACTATTTTTGAAGAGGGGCAAGAAAATGTTAATGTAACAGAAGATGTTGGGAGAAGGATATAATGTTGAAAAAAGTCTCCCTGAATTTTGTATGCCAACCAGGCACTCCCTCTGCTGTATAGAATCTGTTGATATATTAGTTCTGTCAGACGTTTGTAACCTGCTAAGACTTCTCATGGGATTCATCATCTCCAGATCCAGCCTTTTCTG
This sequence comes from Falco rusticolus, assembly GCF_015220075.1. NCBI lineage: Eukaryota > Metazoa > Chordata > Aves > Falconiformes > Falconidae > Falco > Falco rusticolus. The sequence continues at coordinate 58,462,225 of NC_051193.1, read as the reverse complement.
TTAGAGGAATATTTCATCCAATCAAAAAATTGCTAAGGTTAATGGGGACTTCAAGTATAATGCCTGAAAGGAGAGCTAAAATAGGAGAAGCTGTGTGTGTCGTGTCCGTTGCCACCACCCCACCCCCCACCCCACTCCCCGATAAATACGTGACTCAATTTTTATTGAAGTTTTAATGCTTTGGAAAACAATGCAAACTGTCCTGCGCTAATGAAGGTGATGATGATTTAGCCAAAGATTTTGGAGACATAGTATCTCTAGCACAATGGCTTGTATCAGTGAATGCAAACTGAAACAGAATACTAACAGAAATTCAGTTCCCAACTGCTTGAATTACTTTTACCCAGGAGCACCTTTTGCCTAATGCCAATGGAAACAAGATAACAGGAATCACAGGGTTTAAAGGATAAATCTCTACTCAATCAGACTAGATTCCCTACTGCATTGCCAAAGTTGAGGGTGGTGTTATTAATTCCATTAGTTAGCTAAAATCCTGTAGAAAGGAACGGAAAAAAAGATTCAATATTACTATTGGTAAGGGCAAAGACTAAGATTTAAGTAGCATTTTATTGAATAATGAGTCATAAATTCAGCAGCCTACATTTTAAATAACTCTCAGCATAACAGCTTCAGAAACACGTTGAATATGAACTCTATTTTAGATGAAAACTAGGATCATTTTGTGCAAAGCAGCTTTTTGGTATGTTATCAGTGACACCAATTGCCACAGAGACTGTCTTCCTGAAAATTTAATTTAACTTTGAATGACAAACCTATTAAAAACCTATATTTAATTTATTAACAAGTACTGCACTTAAAAACAAACTTCTAATATAATTATATATATACTAGCAAGACAATTTCTAAGTGATCTTTAAATACAAAGAGTTATTGTGTTGTAATTTAGCTTTTGAAAACTCTACCTGGATTTATCAAAAGTATAATGAATGAAAATCTTATTTCTACTGAAGTAAGTAGGAAAAAAATGAACCCACTATTAGTGAGTTGGATCTGTTTTCCTACATAATAATAGACATTTGGATGGAGTTGAAACATATATTTAACAAAGGTGCATGGGATAGATGACAGTCAGGTATCATCTTTAGAAGCATAATTTTGATCTCATTAACAAACACGTTTTTTAAACATTCCTGCTTTTTTATTACATTACATTGCATTTTATTGAAGTATTTGAAGGGGAAAGAAGGATCTGGTACATCTTAGTTGCCATTTGATACAGACACTGATGGAAACCCAAAAATTATTTAAAACAATTTTCATACCTGCATAGAATCTTGAACAAGCTTTGAGGGGAAGGACTGGTTAGAAAGTGTAATCTTTGCGCAGTCTGAGATAGAGTAGAGTAGTAAGTGATGGAAAAGTGGCATGAGAAAGTGTACGAATTTAAAGAACCAGGCCTATCACTATACAGAAGTCTGAAGTATTTTTTTCCTGCCACTGCATCATCTGTGAATGTAGGAAATGCACCCATAGCAGCACAATCACTCAAAAAGTTCAGGCAAGCTGGGCGGACAACTAGCACAGCAAGGCATTTCAAATCACAGACAGCATCTAAGTTGCCTTGCTCTGTGTCTCACAGCAGGAGAAATTTGGTTTCTTCAGACTCCCAACTGGATGTATCAACCCTAGGATAAATCTTTTATACATTTCTTCAGCATTAGTTTGTGAGCATAATAATGAGTGATTCCCTGCAACAGAGCACTGCTGTCTTGATGAAAACACTTATAAATATTATAGAAAGCATGTCTTAAATACATAAAGCTCGTGTCAAGCTGATATTCAAATACTTGTTATTCACTAGTAAGTGTCTTCTGAAGAAAAACATAGCACAACAGGAGCCAGTAGCAGTCAGAAAAAGCAAATACCTAAAATAAAATTCAGGTGTAACTGGTATTTCGTAAAAGTAAACAGTTACAAGTTCTTTCTCATAAGGAGAGCTGAATTCCTGCTGTGCACAGTTTAGGAAACTTCAGGATTCCAGAAGCATGTGGAAGAGTTGGAATTTCTAAGGGAGTTCATAAATATTTTTCTGAATTTACAAGGCGGAATCTTGACCTTGTCAAAGTGTGTGGGAAAACTCCCTTTGATTACAAAACAGCTGGGTTTCCAGTAATCATGTTTGTTTCAGCATCTGCCAAGTCTGTACAGAGTGAGGGAGAGCAACTCTTTCAGGTAGAGGAGATCTTTAGTCCTGTTACCAGAAGCTTTTTCAGTGGTGATTTTGTAATGATGCATTTTTTTTGAACAGTACCTATTGTGGAAATAAAAGCATAGAGAAGGAACATATATTTTTGCTTCTGATATATTTAAAATAAGATAAAAGGATAAACACATGTGCTTACTTTCTTAAAATCCTCTTCTGCGCTATCAGTGATATAGCCAACACAGATTGCAGGACTGAATGAATGTGGAGGAATGATGAAATATTTTGTTAATACCACTCCCTCCCCCCTCCCCACCTCTTCTCTTTAATTTATGTTTATAAACATTTCCTGAAATTTTTGCTGTGTTTTCAGGCTTCTGTGTTTTCATTTTCCCTTCATTTGTCCAAAACCATTTAAGAAAATAATTTTACAATGTTAATTTAAAAAAAAAGAAAGCAAAAATTCTTCCTCCCCCACCCAAAGGAAGCCTCTCACCCAAACTCAGATGAACAGCTCTGAATTTAGAGCTTTTGTTTAAGAGGGTATATATCTTCCTCTTTCCATTTCCTCTTAAATGCTGTAAGTCTCCTCTGTTGAAGGGGCTGTATTTTTGCTTACACTGGAGCTTCTGTCATGAAGCGCAACCTTGTGAGGCAAGACTGGATAGAAACAGAACTAGAAAATGCTTAAGGTAAAATATTAAACATGCAGTCGGCTAGCCACAAAGGATTTGTGCTTTAAATAGGATTTAGCACATAACTTTTATTAACGTGAACAGACTCATTTAATCTAAAAGCAATTGTGTTGAGTGGTTTGAAAATTAAACAATGAAATATAATTTATTCTTCTGTATTACAAAACAGTCAAATGTGCTTAGTGAATTGTTCAGTTAACTATGCAGATAGAGCTTTAAAAAAATGTTTGTTCCTAAAAAACCCCAACAATATACATTTTTATTTTCTTTAACATAGGTATTTTTATCTAGTTTGACTTTAATAGGGTAAAATGGATCATTAAAACTTTCATCTTGAGAAATTGTTGGGATTTTTCTGAAACAGTGATTATCTTTTGCTCATCTTCTTTTGGTTTTCTTGCCATTTAGGTAGGGTCCTATCCACACTGATATTTTGTCATAAATATCCCACACCATTGCATGATTTTTGTGTAAGCACGCAGATCTCAATTTTCTGAAAAATAATGAAGCAATTTAAATATTAAATAGATTTTAAATTATCCAATTTCAGATAATTAAATAATTTAGACTAATTTCTGGAGTCAAGACATGAGTTGTTTTCTTCAGGAATGCAGAGGTTTAAATGCAGGAAGAAGGCGGTGTGAAGTAACGGAGAGCAGAGAGTAATGGGTTAGGAAAGGCTAACTGACTCAGCCTGCTCTCTCCTGAAAAGGATGTGCAATTCACTGCTTCGGTGTATTCTTTACCCGTTGTTATCTTAAACTGCTAGGTTTATTAGGAACTTCAGCTGAATCATGGAATAGTTTAAAGCGTACCGGCACATTTCGGATATTTTGATTTCTAGTTTCATCATCATGAAAGACAAGTACATAAATATTCTTGCAGTTAGACTTCAAATGAGCAGAAACAATTGTTTTCCCATTTGTCAGAAAACTTGTATTGACTTTCCAATATTTTTTTCCTTTCAGCTGTTTTTGCTGTACTTACACATTTATATCATTATTGTCAAGACATTTCTGTTTTATGGTATTATTGAAGTTGGTCTCTAACTGCAAGCCACAAGATCATAGGAACTTCTGGAGTCTTATGAAAGCCAATATAAAATATGCAGGTGAAAATATAATTGAATTCAAGATAAGACTTTCTTTCCTGACATTTTCCAGTTAGCTTTTTTAGTGGGCACCTATGGATAGAAGCATTTGATTTCAAATGACTTTGCAGGCCTACTGCATGTTTACTTTTATGCACAAATTAAACATTTCGGTGAACTGAGAATTAGTGTTTGGCATCTTGTATGAACTTAGTCCCTTGTTCAGCAAACATGGCTTAGACTGCTATGAACTTTTTCATCATGCATTGTATAGCAAAAGAGAACAAAGCACTTGGGAGTGATAATCTACCCTGTCGGTTGTTTAGAAGCAATATTTGGTTTAAAGTTCATTAATGTACAGAAATTCACTTCCTGACAAAAGAAAGGAAATTGTTCAACATACTAGATTATAGATTTTTTACAAGTTTTATGCATTCTTGAAGTAATGGACTTAAACCAACTATCATAAAAGTCAAAGTAATAATGTATAAATATTTTCCTACCAAACATTTTTCCTTTAGAATAAAATATGCTACTCTCTTTTCCTCTCCTTGTCTATTTCTGTTATAGTTAGTTTAATTTATACAGGAATATTATATCGCAGATTTCTGTAGCTGTGCTAACAAAGATAAATGGAAGCAGGGATTTCAATAAAACTTTGCAAACAATTCCATTATAGCTTGTCAAATGCACACAGAACCTCAGCTGTGAGTTGTTTCATTTTTATGTCAGTTTTGTCAACATCACTGACTAAAAGTATGGACCCTTACATTCAATCTCTGCACAAAAGAATAAATTGACAACTCAAGTATAAAGCTTTTAACTATGTTTTTAGCTCTGACATTTCTTACTGCCTTACAAGACTTTATACCAAAAAAGAAGAATTTCTGGACAAACCTGAAGGCAAATTTTTGTGTTATTTGAATATTAATAAAGTATTCCAACAGAGTAGAAAATTTGCATAATTTTGTTTCTCCTTTTTACATTATTTTCATGCAAGTGGCAACAGGCAAATAATTTTAAAAATATTAACTCTTATTTATAAATTGTTTCTACTATGTTCATGGTGATATTGTGTTTACAACTTACAACCATTTAAAAATAGTGGTTTTTCTGTTTGCAAGAACTGAGTTATAAGGTCTTGGTTTTCACATCTTTTGTGACCACCATGCCCAAGTTCATATCTGCATAGGGCAATCTTATTTCAAAATTCACTAGTCTACACAGGCAGTGGTATCTTATAATGAATACAAAGAAACATGCAGCCCAGAGTCACACATAACACAGCCTAGAGTCAAAGGAGAAGTGCCAAGTCCCCTGCTTGGGCCGCAACACCCCCAGACAATGCTACAGGCCTGGGGAAGAGCAGCTGGGAAGCTGCCTGGTTGGGATGCTGGCTGATGGCAGGCTGAACATGAGCCAGCAGTGTGCCCAGGTGGCCAAGAAGGCCAAGAGCAACCTGGCTTATATCCAAAACAGTGTGGCCAGCAAGACAAGGGCAGTGATTGCCCCCCTGTACTGGGCACTGGTGAGGCCGCACCTCGACTCCTGTGTTCAGTGCTGCGCCCCTCACTTCAGGAGGGACATTGAGGTGCTGCAGCGTGTCCAGGGAAGGGCAACGGGGCTGGGGAAGGGTCTGGAGCACAAGTGTTATGAGGAGCAGCTGAGGGACCTGAGAGTGTTTAGTCTGGAAAAGAGACTCAGGGGTGATCTTACTGCTCTCTACAACTCCCAGAAAGGAGGTTGGGAAAAGAGGAAACAGCCTCAAGTTATGCCAGGGGAGGTTTAGATTGGATATTATGAAAAATTTCTTCACTAAAAGGATGCTGAAGCATTGAATCAGGCTGCTCAGGGACATGATGGAGTCACCACCCCTGGAAGTATTAAAAAAACCATAGATGCAGTGCTCAGGGACATGGTTTAGTGATGGACTTGGCAGTCCTGGGTTAATGGTTGGTCTTGATAATCTTAAAGGTCTTTTCTAACTTAAATGATTCTGTGATAATCTTGCAAAACCCTGGTGTTCTTACCCCTGTCTTTCTGCTTAGGAATCAGTTTGTGAGTTTCAGAGAGAGAATCAATTAGTTAGGCAACAGAATGTACTTAACTAACTTCTTATGACTGCCAGTATGAGTTACTAATTTCTCATTTAATCTGCTTTTATATATCTTTGCAGGTTTTATAAAAACCTATAAAACAAACAAGCCAGTCACCATAAATCCAAACCACTGTCAATTATTTGTTTAGGAAATTAAGTATTATAAGTAGAAAATCAAGGTCAGAGGTGGGACTGAATTAAATCACGGACCATCAAATTAATACATTCAGCAATCAAATCATTAAGTTAATACAGGATGCAGTCAATTCTTAGGGGTCTTACAACAGGAACTGAATTAGGTTGTTCAGTTCCTTATCCCAGTAGAAGTAACCTTCTAAATTTGCCTGAATATAAAAATCCAAATTCATTTAACATTCAGTACTCAGGTCAGATTGAGATTCTTTTTCTTGAAAATACCCAGTGTACAGGACATCTCTCTGCTACTCCCTGCTTCTTTTTATTCCCATTCAGTCTGTGTTCTGCAGTCCTGAATCTTTAAGAGTCAACTGATCATACATGTTTTCTTACAAAGGTAAACTGGATTCTCTGACAGTTCATGCAAAAGTTTAAAGGGAAAACACCGCTGTGGTTTACCAAACAGAACTTCTTTTGCTTTCTAGAGCTAGGAAATTATTCTCGCTGCATTCTCAAGGGATGGGGATTATTCCTTATAGGAAGGCAGGCTGAATAAAGGCACATATACATATATTAAAGTGTCAGATGTATTATATAAAAATATGAGGAAACCATAAGCAAAGCCTAAAATCTTTATGCTTTGTGGCATTTCAAGGCACATACTATTAGAATCTATGCTGTAGCTCAGGAACAAAGTTAAGACAAATTTTTTGATCCCTTTGATGATAAACGGTGTGTGATATTTACTAAGAAACTTTCCTTAGGCAGCAGGAGTACATGCTTCTGTGGGTAAACTAATCAAATACTAAAATCCAAAATCATTTGACAATGACAGATATTGGCCTTGATAAGGTGGTTAATTTATATAATAAATTTTGGACATTAAAAATATTTTAATGGAATACAGTAAATCCAAAAGGGTTCATTTAACAAAAATAAAATAGTCTTCATTTGGGATCATTTTGATATTGACATAGTCATATTTTCACTAATTTAAGCCTTGTTGGTGTGATATAGACTGCAATCCAATTGGGGAATGGGATGCTGAGTAAGCTGCAGCAGAAATATTCTGCCCTTATAAGAACTAAATCTAAAATGGGTGCTTATAATGTAGTTCAACATTTTCTATGTAAAACTGTATATAAAAAAAAAAATTATTTCTTATGGGTAACAGCCAATCATTTTCTTATATTGTTTAGTTAATTATGTTGAGAACAATCTACATAATTATCTTGCTATAATTGGTGTTTCTGTTATACTGTAGTTTTATTTCTTTTATAAACCATTAACTTTATTAACACTACAATTTTCATGCCAATAAACATATTAGAATATCTACATTTCTTCCCTGCAGTTAAATACTCATAAGTTTAAGACATTGTTTATTCAAAATCACATGATAGCAGGTAATTACAAACATTCTATGACAGAATATGTTTATAATTTACTAAGAATAATTGTTTCTCTTTGGTTTTCTGCAGCTATTATTATGACAGAAAAGTATTACTTTTCTGATAGGCCAAAGTCCTACCTACTGAGTTGCACTTGATTTGTGCATTTATGGAAGAGAACTAAGACAATGCTGCTCCCATACCTTGTTATCCAAACAGCATAGGCTCCTATATTCAAAACTGGGCTTCTAGCGAGTGTATCTAGCACCTTTTTTTGTGGGTGACATGACTTTCTTCATGATGTGAATAGATGAAAGCTCTCCAAGTCTTAAAAAAAAAAAAAAAAAAAAAAAGAAAGAAAAGCAAAGAGGAAGCCGCATCACTATGTTGCCCAGTCTGTTAGAAAAAAAAAAAAAAAAAAAAAAGCTGAGAGATCAGCTGTATCATATTAACATTTACAGTGTGCTAATATGGTCACAGGGCTTCCAGTGAGGTCTCTGCATGGTCAGCAAGTTTTCTTCTGCATGCAAAGGGCCCTTAGATAACAATGTGTTTAGAACTCTGTCTTTATGACCTCTCACAAAAGCAAGCCAGAAATATAATTTTAAATAGAATTAGAACTTATGTTCCAATTGTTGTGGAAATAGGAAGTTTTAAAGTACAGGCAATTTGGATGGATGGAAGCTTGTTACAGTATCAGACAGAGGAACTACCTATAATGTGGTTCTGAAAATATTAAGAATATCAAGAATAAGACAAACAGGTCCTACTCTGTCTTTGAAGAAAATCTTACAGGATTTTAGCTGCAAATATTTCAAACCCCATGATTTGAATTAGAAATAATAAATAAATCTGTACTTACTACCAGACACAACTATAAATAAATGTTACCATATACTGATGAATAATTGTGATTATAAAGCCACTAGAGTAATTATTTTTTTCCCAGAAAGCATGTCTAAATAGAAATAAATTCAAGCAACGTGTGATCTGCTTGTGGATAAGCCTTGAACAGAAGGAGAGGTTAACATTTTTAGCTAAATTATGCATTGCAAATGGCTCACTCAGTTTTGTTTCATTTGCATAAGTGGCCCTGGTTCAAAAACTCACTGATTGCAATGGAAACAATTTCACTGGCTTAATATTTTTTTTTTAAACCGCTGTATGTAGGGTTCAAAAATAGAGGATAGAGGGAAAACCAGCACAAAATGCCCTTTATCAACCACCTTCCTGTCCTTAATTAACATGGCAACATAACTGTTTTTATAAACTAAGTTCTATAACTGACCATCTGGAATAAAGAATTTTACTGAAAATGGAGGATAAACAATTTCAAGTTGCAGACAGAAATCCTCACTACTAAGACCTGATGCTTTATCCCCTTAAGCTATGTTTTATAAGAAGGAAAATTTGTCTGATTAGCGGTCTTCGGATAACTTTGTATTTCAGGAAGATGAAGTAGAGAAAACACATGCCATTAGTCCAGTGACTGCTTCTGTTTTAGGAAGTAGTAATAAGTTGCCCAGAGGTTTGCAGCAATGGGTTCTAAGGTATGTAAGGAAGGACTAAGAAATCAATTTTCATGATTTTTCTAGATTATTTTTAAAACTTGCATCTTTCAGCCCAGAGGTTTGCAGCAATGGGTTCTAAGGTATGTAAGGAAGGACTAAGAAATCAATTTTCATGATTTTTCTAGATTATTTTTAAAACTTGCATCTTTCAGCAGCATTTTGTAATCACCATTTTTTAAAAAATGTTAATACTATCCTAATTAGTCTGATGTAAATTATCAACCACTAAACTACAGAACCTGCCAAAATAGAAAATGCTAGGTAATGTATCATGTATAAAAAATATGTTGATCAGCAACTTGGATGTCTATTATTTCTCATTCAATCAAATAATTCAGGAAATGTTATGGTTTGACCTAAGAAATAAATTGCAGATCTTCATCTTTATTTCATTAACTGACTACAACCTCAGTGAAAAAAAATCAGATTAATAATTTTTGTCTACTTAAGAAATGTGAATGGGATTTTTCTATTAATTATTATTCAAAACTGATACTTTCATAACACTGTTTTGAAGTGCAGAGCTCCACAGAGATATGACCTACAGATACTTGGTTTTATTTCAACTTCTTGCCTTTGCATCACTCTGAAACCGCATTGTTGCATAGTCATCTGCTAGTCATGAGGGATACTTTTGCTGTCAATACAGTCACCGTTAATGAAAATATGAGAATGTTTACAAAGCTGATCAAGATTTATGAGTCAATAAGCAACCTCGAGGGCGGGGGTTAAAGAAAAAGACCTAGCTAACATGCTAATCCTGTCAAAGAATTATTCATTCTGGAGTAGCTGCTATCTCTGATATACATTCTATGCAGAAACATTGCTTGAAATATCAGCTTGGGATTTGCAACTCGGAAAATGCAGGTTTTTTCTTTGTACTTTCCTTATTTACCTAAATTAGTTATAGTTTTTAACATCCTAGTGTGATTACTTAATAGGTAAACTCCTCATAGATGGCTGCAGTTCCTTTATATTCATTCTTTGCTATAGTTTTAGAATTCCAGATTTTCAGTTCTGGCTGAGAAACGTGAACTTTCAAGGAACTTCACATTTGTATATAGGAGTAAAGTTGAGCCATTTGCATATGCCTTGCTTCCCAAATTTGGCACAAAGTCACCAGAGCAACTGAACTTCTGTGAGCAAAAATGAATCTTTGATCTAATTTAGATATTTTTACTAGAAGACTTATGACCATGTATCCTTAAGGAATTACTGCAGTGTAATTCAATTGTGCCACATTATTTTAACCTAAAGTGACATCTGGATATAATTCACAATTTTAAAATGAGCTGTAGGTTTGAGTCAGAATACCTACCACACTAGAAAAACATACTTCTTCAACATGAGATGGATTTTTTTCTTTTTATTCACCTTTATAAATGAGCAAAAAGATATTTCTACAGGTTAGAAGAATAAACTAGAGTTTAGAAGTCTCACATTGTGCTTTTGTCCAGAGGTTTTTTAGGTAAACAAGCAAATCACATCCAACTTTTATGTATCATTGATTTAAACCTGTTAAATCAGCACTTTATTATCTGAAAAGGGTTTGGGGAAGATTAATACATTTAAAAAGTTGACTATTATAGCTAATGTAACAAGAATAGGTGTCTTAGAACTACAGGAGGCAGATACATTCAGAAAAAACAAAGAATGTTTACATTTTAAATAAATGCATTAAAAAGACATTATGATCATTCACTTAATGTTACCATAACTTAGGTGTTAAGTCGATTATATTGATTGCAGATGTGACAGTGTAAGGATATAAATAAAGCAAAGCTTGTAGGAAGATATAGTATCTTTTTTTAGATCAATTGGTACAGCTTGAGAAAAAAAGGCAAGCATTTGAATCCATAAGCTCTTCTGCTATCAGAAATTGAAGAAACAATTTTCAAAGGTAAGTACAAGTTTTAGAACAAATGCTGTGAACGTAACAAGATACATTAATCAGACTGTCTGAAAGAAAAGAGTTGATACCAAAATTGTATTCAAGGAGAAAGATGAGATGAATTACCATGATCCATGAAACCATTATCTCTAGAGTTTATGATTTTGGAGAGCTGATGATGTTATTTTATTTTCCAGCCTAATCTTTTAGAAGATTGTTTATTTTAATTTTTTAATTAGTTTTATTTTACTTAGAATTCCCTTAAAAATATTGAGATTGCAGAGGTGAGGTGACTGAGGTAGGGATTTTGGAAATGTTCTCTTAATGATGATTAGATTTTAATCTAAAAAGAGAACATCAACATATTTTCTACACAAGCATATTTTAGTGTGTGGTGGTTAATTGCATGCCAGCAATTTCCATTTTATATGTATTGACACACTTGCGCATGTTGCTCAGTTATAGTCATGTTTGATTTGATGCCTGATCTCAGAAATTTTGTTTCTGAAGACAACAGACAGGTTGAAGACCAGATTCTGGGAAGCTTTTTTTCAGGTAGGGGTTTTTTTTATATAACTCTTAATTGCCCAGTGATTCTAAATTCCAGAACAAGTAAATAACAGAAAAAATATAAGTGGGTTTGACACTTGCTTTCTCTGTATTCTGAAGTCACTCTTTACAACGTATTTGGATTTTTCTCTATAAAAATCTGCTTGCTGGAAAAAACTCTCATCTCAACTGTTGAGATAGGAATCACAACTATGTTACCCAGAGCACACACAGGTGTTTTCCTGAGGGCCTCTTAAATAACTTAATATATTAACAAGACAGTTTCACAGAGCTATTATATGTGCAATACACATCAATGACAGAGCATTTTCCTATATATTGTGGGATAACTCTTATAAAGTCAGTAAGAAAAAAAGCCAACAAAACTCTTTCTACTTATGACTACTGTGCTCATTTGCACAAAAGACCTCTGGAGACAGAAGACGTACAATTCAGCCAACTTTTTGCTAAGTGTGGTGGAAGGCCCCAGGCAGATTTATCCCAGCGTTCCCTAACTCATAGATAGCGTAGACTATACACACTGCTAATACACAAAACATTGAGGCATTTCAATCAGATTTCCCCCTGATCTCCTAGCTCTGTTTAGCTTAGATTTTTCCCTGATAGAACAGTTTCATATTTTGTGAAATCATGGAAATTAAAATTTGATTTTGTCTTAATTTACAAAGACATGAACAACCCCATACCCTCTATTAAACAACTTTTGTTTCAAGTGATGATAAATCAAAAGCTATAAAAGATGCTTCAGGAAAATTTACCTGAAGAGTTATTGCACCCAGATGCCATTAATTTGAAATGAAGACTAAATTACCATCTGAACAAAAGCAGTTGCAACAAGATTTGGGGCTATGGTCTCTGATAAGAATCATCAAAAACACTAAAAGAAGAATGATTACCTGAAACCACAGGAAGCTGCATTTATTTTGTTTTGCTTTCCCCCATACTGTATTTCTCTCTCTGTAAGTATATTTATTTATGGAACACCTGATTCCCTTCTATTCTCAGCATAATTGGACGTATATGTAAGAAGGTTTAGACTTAAAGCTTACTACTTGTATCTCACTCTCACTAAACAATATATTTTAAATATGAATTGTTTTTTCCTCAGCAGGGTAACATTTTTTATGTGTGATGCTTGTCAGGTGTGTACTTTATCCTATTTCCTACTGAGTTTTAGAAAAATAATTTTTTAGGAAATATTTCACTTCAATTTTAAAGACAGAACTGCTGGAAGCTCAATGGTCATTGCCATGAAAATAATATTAAACTTTAATTTAATCAGTCAGTTACATGAGATTAATTTCCAGATGAAAATCATAAACTAACATGAATTGTTTCATAAACTAACATGAATTTGTTTCAACCTGCAATATATCCCTGAATTTGTTGTTCTATTCTGGGCAAGATTAAGGGTATCTGGACAACTGAAATAGTACTTGGACTAATAAAAGATGTTTATTTAAAGGTGTCTTTAAAAAAAGCAAACACAAGAAACCCCAACACAAAACCAAAATGGTTTTCTAATGGATCACATCCTAAACAGGGAATATTTTGTGTTTGAGAAAATACTTTGGCTTTGGAAAGTTAAAGTGACCCATGAAGTTAGGCAACAATGTGAATTTTGAAAGAGTTACTAATAATTGAATTTTATTAGTAATTTTGAAAGAAATACCCCTACTATTACAGTGTCACAAGTATGATTTATTAAGTATCTAGTCCATTATCTAGGTCCTAAGACTCAAACCCAGGAGACAGTATGATAGACCTCATTTTAATATTCTCTTTTTCCATTCAGCTAAGAACTCAGCCAACCAGGGTTCCACCTCCACCATTTTTCTTATACAAAAAATAATTTGTATTTCTTATTATACAATTATTATACAATATTATACAAAAGACTTTTTGAAAAAATATATAACACACATACTACCTTACTACCAGAGCAGTAACCTCATCAGTAAATCAGGCTTGTTGCAAGGATCTTTCTTGATTGAATTAATATCAGGTTTTGTGTACGTTTCACCATCATCTCCTAGGGTGCTCAGAAGATGATCACTTAACTGTTTGTTTCAAGGGGCTTATCCTCTTTCCCACTCCCCCCAAAATTAGTTAATTAGGCCAATTAGTAAATAATTCTGCATTCTCATTTTTTCCTATTGGCTGAAATCTTAAGAACAAACGTTCCTATGAGATCTTGATCACCTGAGACCAGAAACAAATGCACCTGTTTCAGGGCCCTGAGCACATCCTGCTGATCTGGCTGCTGGACTTTAGATGGAGGTGGCTCCTTGCTTTATACAAGGTCACCATCTGCACACTAAAAGCCTGTTCCTTTTTGTTTGGGAGCTGCTGTAACCTTGCATTGTGATTGCTAGTAACAGGCAGTAAGCTTTGTATGAATTTGCACGGTCTCTAGACTGAGACATTTCAGGCCTGCTCTGTCGTATTATTTCTTGATCTGCAACTTTGTTTTACTAGGTTTAGCTGTGGCAGTAATTTCTCTCGTGGCAGTAATTTCTCTAGTTGACCAAGTGTTTATGTCTAATTTCTTTCACTTTTGTTTATCTTTTTGTGGTATAAGCACTTCTTCTAGGCAGAATGGGATATTTATGACACTTGCAGAATGATGTAGTGTAGAGATACAGGCTGGGTACAGTAACAGAGGCCTCAAAAAATGGATACATGGGATGTGGCATTGAGGAGTACAGGCTTGGGCTGGTAACAGATGGAGCACAGCTTTGTATGGGAGAGCTCACTCCTATAAAATGCTCACTAATGATCAGTAATAAAAAAAAAAATGAGCTGGATATCCTCTAAACTGGTTTAAGGATAACAAAGATAACAAAGTAATGGTATCTAAAGTGCAAATATAGTAACCCTGTGTGTAACCTGGAGCGCCAGACCAATGAAAACTGAAAGATGTAAATGTGTGTTCACAGACTCTGTGTGTGTATGTATAAGGGGAAAAAAAGGAGAGGAAGAAGAAATCATCATGAACACTGTATAGTTCCCAGTGAAGGGCTCCAAATGCTGACTACTTTCCACAACAACATCCCCCCACCCCCCTGAACAGCGGCCAGTGTGAAGACACCACCTTAGGATCCAGAGGATTTGTGGAAGGATGACTGTAACGTGAGGAAGAGGGATAGAAACTAAGCATGTATGTTAATCGTTAGCAGGAATACAATTAAAATTGTATTTTAAGTATTAAAAGCACTTTAACTACATTGTCATTGCAGTGTTATTCTTTGCTCTTTTTTAACAATGTTTGTTTCATTTGTAAAACTAGGTCTACAGTAGTGATGACCTTTGAATTAGATTAAGATTTCCCTTACACTAATAATAAATGATTGGCTTTATGTAGATAGGTATTTGTGTGGTATGCTTCCCTTGCCCATTAGCAAGATTCTGAGCGTAACGCTCCTTTTGAGCTGAGCTCTCATGCTTGGGTCCCAGATAAGGCTGTACCTCATCAGCATTATAGCCATACCAGCACTGGCCAAGTACGCCCCAACTTTGTCCCAGCCCTACAGACTGCCTTCATCTCAGGTCTGTTGCATTACTATGGACTTGCACAGGATTTAGAGCTTGCTTATTGTTATTTGGATGTAATCCTATCCTGACCTCCCTCACTGACACTGGAGGCAGTACCTCACTGCTCTGGGCTTGCCTGGCAAGCTGGTTTCCTGGATGCCCTGGCATATCTGCAGCCTGCCCTGCTCTGCTCCCTGCTTGAGGCTGCTGGGTGAGGCCCTGCCCTGCCAGACCCATGAAAATTCCCGGCAACTCCCAGCTCCCTGACCCAGGGAGCAGTGCAGCTGAGAGCAAAACTTCTGTGTGGGCCTTGGGGAAAACCTGATGTCAAAGCAATGACTTCGGTGTTTATTTACATATAGGTTTGCATCTGAATAAATGAGACTAAGTGATGTGAACATGGGATTCAGTTGGTTTTTTTTGTTTGTTTCTGGATTTTTTTTGTTGTTGCTTTGGTTGTTTTTTTTTTTTTTTTAACAGCAGGTGCTGATGAAGTTTAAAAGGGAATACAGTAAGTGGGTGAAAGCAGATAATTAGTTCACTCGGCTACACAAAGAAAAGTCTAGATTAAAGCTTTCCCTTTCTATTTTCTCAATTAAAGTTGAGTGACCTGACTAAACATTGTGTTCTGTGATGCTCCACTTCCTGTTCGGAACACTTTATACAGATTATTAATTGCATACTCTTTTAGAAAAATTAAATGGTCCTTAGTTATGAGCTATTTATATTTTGCAATTTTTCTTCATTTGGTTTAAATTAGAAAATTAAGATAGGCCAGAGATTCAGCTAGCAATGAAAGTTTGGTTAAAATAGATGTGTTTGTCCTAGAAAATACAGATTTTAGTATTTTCCTCTTTTAAAAATAAGTAACAAAATTAGTCAGAAGAGTCTTGACTGGCCTAATACATGTGAATTTTAACAGACGGAGGCAGAGGACACATTCTAATATGTAAATTTTTACAAAAAAGTGATCATTATCTGTAAACATAGAAAGGAACTTTATACAGTCCCACAGAGGCAGAAGGTAGCTAGAACCTCAATATTCATACCTCCTATAGACTTAGATTAGGCATAAAACAACAGTTACTAGAAGAAAGAAATGGCTTATCAGAACTGTTCTTCTGGAAGGCTAGTCATTACTATGACTGAATCTTAATGGGATTTTGCTGTTAATGTTTTAACTATTGTCTTTAGAAAAATACCTTGTATTTTGTAATATCACATTTTTTACTTTCAAAATTTAATTGTCCGTTACTTGTAACTCCCTTGAATCCATTATTCATTGCATGCAAAATGTTAGAATAATGGAAATTTCTTACAAGATAAGAATATAAGCGAAGCCCTTGAAAAAAAGCAATGGCTTCCCTACAGTACCTAGATGCTGGTTTAATTATGCCCTAGAATGCTGTCTTATGAATAACGCTCATTAGGTGGCTTGATAATTCAAATTCATTTGTTCTCAAAACTTTGAATTTAATTGTACTGCTACCAATATATATCCTGCTTTAGAAATACAAGATTTGCATATGCCTACTGTACTGAAAACAAGATACGCCACAGTCTGAGACATAAAACTTTTGCTTAGATATTAGTTTCATCTATGATATTTGTTAAAGCTGGAGTTTTATTTTGTCTTACTCCTCCCCTAGACATTAATCTATCTTTTGGATCTCATTAAAGAATTCATTACTTGACAGGTTTTTGCCATTATTTATTATATATTTTTTAAAAATCCATACTTCATTAAATTAAACTTAAACCAGCTCTAGAAACCAGTGACAGGAGACAAAAAATATATAGTCTCTCCAAAATCCATGGTTTACTTGGAAATGTGTAATAAAAAGACTTAAATTATCTTCTCTACTCAAGATCCAGGAAAAAGCACATATCCTGCAGAGAGACCTGATTCAAATACTTTATCGTTGACACTTTCGAAAGTGGAGATCACACACTGGTTAGACTAGGAATAAGTATATACAAAAGAACAGAAAAAAACAAGACCATGTATCACATCTGCTTTCCTATTTTCTCTTATCTTTCTGCAAAGATCTAACAACTTTTATTCAGTAGCAAGATGGCTGTATAGTTTAATACATTTTTATGTGTAAAATGGAAGTGTTAATTTGTGTTAAATCATCTCTTTTGAGTGGCTGGGGAGGACTTGTGGGTTTAGTTTTATCTCCTAGTCCGGTTTCCAACTCTGACACTGTGAAGTCAGTGGAGTCTCAAATCTGTCAGCTGGAGCCTAATCCTAGTGATACATACCTTTTTTACTGTTAAATATCTCCAAATTTCCATATTAAATGTTTCTCACAATGAGTATTACCATTGTAGTTCTAAGAAATTTCTGTACATGTCAAGCAAATATTTTGCTAGTATATCTTGTGTTTTGAAGATGTGCACTGCCTCACAGACTGCAGAAATTTAATGTGGACAGTAGGATGCCTTCCTACTCACTCATTTAATATTGGAAATTCCCTTGAGGATGTCAATGGCATCCCTTATTGCTATGATCTGAAGAAGGAATTTGGCTTTCCTGTCTTGCACTGGAAACTTGCTACTACTGGATAACATGGTATTCTGTAGGACAAGACTCTCAGCTGTCTCTGCTTAAAAATGCTCAATCTTGTATGCAATGTTCACAAACTCAAAAGGAGAAATTTAATGCAGCTTAGTGCTTAGAGCATTTATTTAGGGAGTAGAACTTCTGTGTTAGAACATTTTTTCCAAACAGGAAGTAGATGAGGAGTTTTAAAATTAGTTGTCTCACCTTTCAAGTTGTTATCCAAACCACTGGATATTGTGTAAAAAAACAATACTAGGAAGTTCTTTTCTATCATTCTTTGCTAAATGGATGACTGTGCTTAAGGGCCTTCTGCGTTTCTAAGAGGACCAAAGTCTATGTCCTTGAAGACCAACTTAGATAACTTTCCATTCAGACTGTTGGCTTCTGTAAGTTTTCTGTATATTGTATGGAGGAACCAGAAAGTCTCCTTCAGGGCTGCAGACACTATGATGTGTTAGGATATCTAAACCTGATGTGACACCTAATGCCTGAGTCACTTGGTACAAGTAGTAGCTACACTTTAGTCTTATGAGTCACAACTAATTATAACCCATTAATTTGAAATATAGTTTGTCATTACTATATTCCATCATGTCTAATTATTGTGCTAAAGGCATCCAGCTTGGTTCTTCCCAAGAGAAATCTGTAGCCAGAAATGTTGGAAAGCCCTTTTAAAGAAGCTTGTGATGGTGCCACATGGATATAATAGCCTTCTGTTGTTCCTAACCATAATAAAAGAATCTCGGCCTCTTTTGAGCAAGATCATGCCAGTTGCTATAATGTTTGTAAGCCCTGGCTGGTAAATCTACATTGAATTTGAAGAATCTACTAATATAAGGTACTGTTGTCCATTGTGCGTTGGTGAAAAGTCTTTTTTGTTTTGACTACTCCTTGAAAAGTGACAGAGTAGCTGCAAAAAGCCTATTGAGTCCTTTGCTCATTGGCTGCTTCTTTTCTTTAAATACAATTTGCTTAAGGAGATATCCAAACAGGACATTTGGCACAAGATTAGCCATAAACTATAAGCTAAGGAATAATAACAAAATTAGTAACAGTGAATATACCAAATCAGTACAATTTGTTGCTTGTGAATCCAGAACATGCATTTTTTTAGTGTAAATACAGCAATTCTCCATAACTAGTCCAAAATTAGTCCATGTCCTTAAGTTAAAATGGGTGAAATAGGAAAACAGTTGAATATTTACCTATAGATAGAGCAGTCTCTGTTCACATCTGTAAAAGGGGAAGTTGTATTAATAGTTAAATTTCCAGTATAGATTGGTAACAGTGTAAATACCAGTTAGAAACTTGGTATTATTGAGTGACCTGAAAACAAATAGGGTATGACTTCTACTTCATAGACAGTGTCTAACACCATTAATGTCATGAAAGAAAAGTATTTCTAGCAAAGTTTCAGAAGAATTTTGTATAATCAAGATGACATCATCCTCATCAGTTAGAGACTGAAGAATGTAATGAATTGACTGACTTAGCAGAGTTCCTTCTGAACTTCCCCCTTCAAATAACTGCAAGTAACTTGAAAATTTTTTTCTTTGTTTTCTTGTGTGCAAATCCAGAAAATCTGTATCACTTCCATACTGTTCTTTGAACTTTTTCTATACACTTGCCGCTGAGCAATTATGGTATAAAAACCTGTGAAGGGTGATGACTCACTGCTTTCAAATTTCAGGCACATAGTAAAACCTTCACCTCCTGCACAGTGAGGGTGGCTATGCTCCCTGCAGGCAAAACTACTTAAAAGAAACTCACCGAGGATAAAGCAACCCCATCAGAAGCATACGCTGCAAAGATAGCTAGCTCAGCTTAGATACAAGATGCCTTACACATTATTCTGAGATGTCTATAGCATTTCTATCAGTTGTTACAGAGAAAGGTAAGTCTCCTACACAGATCCAACTTTTTGTTTATTTTACTTTTATTTTTCCCTGATTTAATAATAAAAAAAGCAACCACCATCACAGTGAATGTATAATATGATAATTTATATTAATTTGTGTGATTAATTTAGGAACTGTTTTGCCATCGCTTTGTTGTTCTATGTTACATATCAAAATGGAAAAACTTTGAAAATTATGTTTTTTACTACATATTTTCACAAAGCTAAAATATACATCTCACCCCTCACATATTCAGTTATGAAACTGTACAAAAAACCTGATACCAGAGACATCTATTTGTAGGTTTTGGTATGTCTCCAATGCAGATAAAAGTGTCAATTCAGATTTTTCTTCTGACTTTACCTGAAGGTTACATTATGCTTTCCATTCAACTGGATCTTCACTTATTCAAGACTCAATTTAATGGATTAAAATTATTCTCTTTTTTTTAAATAATTTATGTGAATTTCAAAGCCTAAAAAGGCTTTGAATGGCAGGAATGACAACTGCCCAGAATGTTTTGATGTTTAATGCTGGTTATGGATTTTGCTTTATAAAGTATGTCATTGTCAATGAATAGTATTGTATAGCTATTTTCATTTGAGCCTAAATGTCTGACCATACAACTTCTGCCTGTGACAATCTTTTATTTCCGTGTAAGAGGTCATTTCAGCTACAGAGCTTAGGTCCAAAGAATCTAAACCTGTTGTGATAAGTGTAATATCAGTCCTGTGTATAATAAATTAGGTTTTTTTCCATTTAAAATATAAACAAGTAGTGTCTGGATCATCTCAGAGGCAGAGCACAAAAGAGCATTGAAATTATTTCAGAGAAAAAATCACTGAATTTTATATTATAAGCAAACATCACACTCACAAATTTGATTAATTCAAGGTTCAAAAAATCTAAATGAAAGGTTATGACTAGCACATACTGCAGTTTTAAAACTTTTGAATCCTAAAAACTTTATATATATTTTCCTTTTTTTTCTCTTAGCTAATGTGAATATCATCAAATAATTCAATTTTATGATTTACAAAAAACTAAACCATCAAAATTAACACCTGAGGCCTGATTTATAACAACCCCCCCTAACAATCTTCAGCCCCCTTCATTCTCAATACACTTTTCAGTCTTTGTATAGCGGCTTCATTTGTGGTAGTACTCACTACTGATCATTCCACTGCATACTGAGCACTTGAAAATCTGGTCTCTTCGTTCGGGTCATAAGAGCTGAATTGTTTTGAAAATCTGGCCCTTGTAGGCCAGATTCTCAAAATACTCTCCTAATAATTACTCAAGGAAAAGCCCCAACCCCAATCCTGCCATGACTTGAATTTTAAGTTTACCATGGAAGAATCAGAATTAGGAATCGCTGAGACAAATGCTTTCATTTAATTATTTTCACTTAGTAGAATGTATGTGAACTCCTTCAGGATTACAGTAGGCTCACAGTTTATGTATTTAGATTTTTTTTAAACACATTTAATCTACCTTTCCTTAATTAATACAAATAAGCCAACCCCCCCCATATTTGATTGTAAATACAGCCGGTATCAACTGAAGGCAGGTAAACATATCTAGTGCTTTCATTGAAGCAGCGTGTACATTGCCTTCATTATAGTATTTTAAAGTAAACCCACGGAGGAGGAACTATGTCCTGTCTCGTTCCTCTGAGTGTCTGCTTGTCCCATTTGGTACACCTGCAGCGGGTATGTATCCCAGCTAGTACTTTTTTAACACATCATCTGCCAGGGAAAGGAGGGGAGGGCAGGAACAGCTCAGCAAGCAGCTGCTGGCAGAGAATAAAAGCTTTCATGCAGTGTGAATCAAGGATTATATTGTGAGGTTGGCAGCTGATATAAAGTTTGGAAGCAAGAATCTGTTATTTTAAGCCATGAATTCTGACAGTTGTCTGTACCAGCCTAGAGTGAATCCTAGTCACATATAGTCAGGTCAGATATTACACAGATTTAGACAAAAAAAAAAAAAGCAGAAGGACAATCACTGTTGTTATTTTGTTTTAAAATGGCATTGCAGAAGTGCATGGCACCAACAGGTATGAAATTTGTCTTATGCGAGAAAATGTGTTATATTGTGTTTGTTGCTTATATGCTATTGCTATTAAACCATTAAGGACTGAATTCAGACCATCAAGCTTGTTTCAGTTTAGCAGCTTCACGTCATTTGCTGTCCCAGAGAAAATGGCAACACTTTGATCTACTCTTACCATATCACCCATACAATTTATTTGTATTGATCTGTATAGTTTGGCTATTTTTCTTTTTTAACACACTATCTCTCAGCTCAAATTCAGAACATTAGAGAAGAATTGAATTAAAAATAAGGTAAACCAAATTCTTGAATAATAGCACAGGCCATTTGAATCTACTCTCATAACAACAAATCCTTTTAAGGTCCCCAAAGCAAAATTAGTGCCATCTAGTATGCACGGGGGGGCAGAGGAGGGGTAGAGACTAATTCAAAGCGAATTAATCTGCAGTTCATTAGCAAACACTAATGTTGCTTTTGGGAATGAGGAAATTAGCAGGATTATAATTATAAGCAACAAGTGTCTTCATAAACATCTAATTGCTTGTCAAGGATGTACAATATACTATGTAAGGCCATTAGGTAGGATTGTTGCATGCCATAAATCAAGTTTTCAGTTGTGCAACAGATTGTGTTTATAATGTAACACTGTTTCTGAGGAGATATTACAGTGACCAAAACAATTTCACAGGTGTCAGCAGGCCTGGTGAATTGTAGTAAGAAATGAATTAAAGCACAATTTCTTTATCTGTGTAGATTAGGCATCCCACCACAAAGCTATAGCCAGACACCACTATCAGCTGAGTCCCCTGGTAAAGACAATAAACCAGCATTAGACATTGAAGGAGGAGGCTCAAAGAAGATCTTGTGCATCAGGCTTGTCTGCTTTCTGTCAGGGTTTGTGTGTGTCCATGCAAATGCAAGCAATAATGTGAAAGGAGAACAGAGGCAAGCCAGTTATCAGCAAGTCACTTTCTTTAGTTGCAGCAAAAAGATTGGCTGCCAGGGGAATCAACTTAGATATAGACTCCTATGGGGGCTTGTTAAGTTATACAGCAGACTTCCTGCAAAAATCTTGAATAACAAACAAACCTGGCAGGCAGAAATCATTATGATGCCTGTGGCTGCTCTAACCAATCTCTTCTAGCAGGGTCACTTGATGGGATACTATGAAGAGCATGAAAGGGATTTAGGAGAGCTACGTTGCCTAGAAACTGACTGAGTCTTTTTACAAGGGAAAAATTTCAAACACTCAAAACTCTTCAAAGCCTTTTCTGTTTTTAGTATGTTACAGACTGTATTTTGGATTCTGATTCCAAAGAGTTTTGTGGATGCTACAGGAGATCAGTTGTTTGTAAAACTTCCTTGATACAAATTTCATGAATGTAAAATCCATTGATTCCATAAAGTCTTACATGAAAGCTTGAAAGAGAAACATTTCTACATGTATTTTATGCCTGCTCTAAATTTGATTTGCACTTTCTGCCTCATTTTCATAATTTTTGTCAGTTTAAAGGCCTGCATCAATTATTCAGTCATGTGCCAGGTGGCAGGAGTGACATGCAAATACACAAATAGGTTAAAGTTTCTGCAGCTACATAGATCTAGATTAATGACTGCTGCTTTTCTTACAAATGTGCTCTTGACAAGATTCTCAGACAACAGCAAATATAAAATATCCTCTTTTTGAAAACTGTAGAAACATAAAGAAGAAAAAAATAAAATTACTTCTAAAATGTAAATATTTAAACATTCTTTCCTGCTTTTCTTTAAACTATATTCATAGGGACTACAGAGGATAGGGACACAAAATATTGCAAGGGTGAACTACCTTCTCCTGGTTTAGCTTCCAATGCTATCGAGCCAGTTCCTGAAATATTCTCAGGCAGATTTCCCCTATACTTTAGCATTGTTTTACCTGACTAAAGACTAAGCAGGGACTGAGAGCTTTCTGTTTCAGTGTAATGAGCTGAAGTGAGAAGCAGAGACTGCTCAGAAGTGACAAACTCTTTCTGTATGTGAATTATGTATGTAGATGTTACAAAGAGGAAATTAAGGCAATCCCAGTGAAAGAGCAGTATTTTCTCCAGTATCCTCTGAAACGATGCACTTAAACATATATATTCTATGTTGAGTGAAGGAAAACTTAAATATGGTATCTGAGAAGTTCTCTTATGTCTTACCCAAAACATGTAAACTTCATATACAGTGAAGTTTGTTCTGATTCCTTTTTCTTCCAAAGAGAATTTGCAAGGTCTGATAAGACATTTAGACTATGAAGGTAAGTTATACAGAGTAAAGAAACACTTGCGTATTGCAATAAAAATATATAGATATAATAATATCTGCCAATATATATTGTTAATATTTCATAAAATCCCCCTGCTTATATAGAGTACTGTCAGGTTCAGGTCCTCTGGATTCATTAAGGCTGAGAAGACCTTGAAGTAGTCTGGAGATTTTGTTATTTAAAGAAAGTTCTCATTTTGTTTATAGCTTTAATATACTTTATGTATTGTCACTATTTCCCTCTGGATTAATCTTGTCTGAACCAGATACTATGAATTTTGCAAGAGCATTCATGTTCTTACAGATACTTTTGCCAGGATATACAGCTTGATGTTGATTCCAGAAGTCATTCCAAGCAATCAAAACTTGTTCCCTTCACCAAAATTTCCTGTCATAGCTGTCTATATTTAGATTTTGAACAGTAGGATTTCTTTCTTCCTAGCTCAACAAAATAGATTACTTTGCTAGCATATCTGGCTTGTTCATGGCTGGAAGAAAAATATACCGGATGCTTTGTAAATAACAGAAATGAGGTTTGTTTATAAGATTCAGAGAACTTTCAAGTTCCAGCTCAACTGTTAGGGTTGCCTGGCAGATTCCTCTTTAGTTGCCTGGAATATTAGTTTGATGAAACAAAACATTTCACTATAGAATTGAATTGTGTTTTTCTTTGAGAAAATTGATTGTCTAAATAACAATTCACTTCAAAAATTAATTGCCAGAGAAGATAATTAAATATCTGTTTTTTGATCAACTATACACTCATTTTTTTCCCTGTTTGTCTGAAAATGAAGATAGAAAATTACACAACTAATATGAATTCCCAGTTTGATACTAAATGTATAGATCATTGTGAAAACTGCAGTACACTAAAATTATTGAAAACTTCAGACTGTCATGTCACATGGTCTGTTAATGTAGCTTCAAACACAAGTATTGATTTTAAAAATGTTGTAGAGAAATCACATCCCACAAACTAATATGTTTAAAAGGGATAAAAATTAGAAATGTTATTAACAAGCCTTTAATATATAGCCAAATATGAAAAAGCATGCCTGGCTTATGCTTGCATGTACTGTGATTGTGCATGAAATTTGGGTAATTGAGCATGAGGTAATTGTGTGATTTTGAGGGAAAACCTCACATATACATGTTGTATGTCAACAGGCATGAAGTTAGGCACAAATTTCATAAAATACTGAACAATACTCCAGTTTAAAAATGGGAAGATTTTTTTTGTTGTTTTGATAATGATTTGATAATTTTGACTTCCCATGAGAAAAATGGCATCTACGACTTCTTTCTTTCATTCACAGTTTGTATTACTACACCGTTAGGTATTTATCAAAAAGAAATATTAAAATAACTGATTTGCATTTTGCTTGCAGAACCCAAAATATGTTCTTGATTGTTAATCATTTCATAATAAAATATAATTGCCATTTTTGGTTCCTGTTTAGAACACTCAATAATGTGTTGGGCAAAACCAACAGAATTTTTCCCAATGGCAGGTTGAGGGGCATCAGGAAAACTTTCTGTAAGAGCTGCTTTCAGTCTGTTCAGAAAAATAGCTAAATAAGTTATAAGAGGGAAAGAGCAGAAATGATGACACAGTTGGCAGCAGCAGAAGTGCTTTAGGTATGTTGTGCTGCTTATCAAATTGTGTTAATAGAGCAGTTAAGTATGATGAGCTGAAAGTGGCCCAATTTCTATGCTTAGGTTAAGAGGTTGCCTAAACACAATGGACAACTATAATTCAAACGTGTATAAATGCACCAAGTCATAGAAATGGAAATACCACCCGAGAACTGAAAACATTTAAAAATTGCCATTAGAATGTTGAAATGTCAGCGGCCACTGATTTCAAAATGGTCTTTCCTTTAAATCATCTACATTGTTTAGTTCTCAAATACTGAGTTATAGAGGTATTCCTGCTGCTTACCTTTAGCTATAACCTCAGAGTATTATAACCTTAGATATTTTTACAGGTGCTTCAGCTCTGTTCCATTTAACATTCGTCATTATGAATTATTTCTGCCATGCTTTCCAAGTAGGATAAACTACTTTGACTCCAGGGTATTTTTGCTCTGCAACAGACTAGAAGATGTTCACCTTTCCCAGTTTCAAGCATGTGCAAAAAGTCACTAAAGATCATACTGCTCTAGACTTGTTCTGCTTGACTGAGGGAGCACTGCAGACAAGAAGAAACGACAGATTCAGGCTAGAAAAGTAGAACGCATAGCACTTTGTATCAAGTAGGCTCTTGATGGCTACTACAATGGCTAATAACACTGCTGTTAGATACAGGTCACTTGCTCCGAGGGAATAAGGAACACTTTCATTCAGGCAGTCAGTTGAATCAGACTGCGACTTCAGTGGAAAGAGAACTGCTAGCTTGGCTTTAAATCAGCTTCATTTTGCAGTAGATTTTGAAAGCCTCATTCTAAAACCAGCTTTAATAATCAATATGAAAATTAACTATACAGATCTATAATGTAAAACTCTAATTAATTTATGGGTTTGCTTTTTTTTTTTTAAATTTTTATTAGCTCTGGTGGCCAACATGTGACAAAAATGTATGGTTAACTAAACAACGTTCAAGACATTGTGAGCTTGCATGTGAGAACCTTACTTCAAAACCACTATCATTCATTTTTCTTTAGAAAATATGAGCTGTTTTTTCAGTTTAAGATCCTAGGATTTCTAAAAAATCAGAACTAAACTTTTCATCTTCAAAGAGTGTCAAGCTATAGGTTTCTTAAGATCCTCAGCTTGTGTCCAAGCCCAAGAAGCATCAGGATGTGCTGGTTTCACTGACCAATGTTTTACAAACCATAAAGATTATTCCTTATTCTGTCACATTTTATGACAAAGCTGGAATACCTATAAACTTTAGGAGTTCTCCAGAGTCCTTCACTCTCTGATCATGTCATACTTGTGTTGAGTGTTAACTTGATCTGGCCTCTCATAAACCTTAAATAATTAAGAACCAATGATCTTCCTTTGACCTGTCTTTCATATAAGTCTGGAAGACAGCACACTCAACAGAGCTTTTGATATGGTGGCAATTTTTATGGAGAAGATTACCTTGTTGAAAAGGAGACATTTACCAACTCACACTGACTGCCAGGCTTCATATTAGGGAAAAGCCAAAGCATGTCGGTAGTGACTTGTTATATTTCTGCCCCACAAAATAACACCAAAATTAAAATTCTCATAATGATGGTATGAGTGAAAGTATATTTTACAGTGCAAATATATCATCCATGTTCTTTCAAATTTTAATCCAATTTCTATTTTCAAATATAAAATAATTCTTTGAATTGTGTAACTTCTCAATATTTCATTTGAGTTTACTTAAAATTTATATTTTGTTATTTTGTCCTTTTTTTAAAAAAAGCAAATTAAGTAGATTGAGAATTATGGCTTATACTGAATCAACTAATTGCAATTTGAACACAATTGTATCTACCATCTTAAAATATCTTCAATCACAGGTGTTCCCACTGTGCAGAAAGGCCTTATTGTGTTTTTTGAGGATGGATACTTTACTTCTAGATGACTGCCAATTAGTCTGTCATGCAGGAACTGCCTGCAACATTCACCAGAAAACAACAGTCAAAGTCCTTTTTTTCTTTTGGTTGTTTCTTTATTGTTCTGGAGTCCACTTCTGCCATCTTCCACCCATTTTCCTATAGATTACTTAGGAACACGAATTTTGAAATAAATGCATGCAAGTCTTTTTGGAACACATATGTTCCCTTCACTATCAAGCCTTTGCTTTCCTGTTAAGGAAATGCTTGCAATGGTCCCCCACGGTGAACTGATCTGGGTAGGCCAGTACTTGTGCTCAGGTCAACGTGAGACTGTAACATCATGAATTTTGATTCACTAGCTGTCTAGCAAGATGCTTTTCAGCAGTGTTGAATATAAAGAACCATTACAGGGAAGTAAATTTTCTAACCAGACTCCTTGCTATAGCAGGACTGAAAAACTCATTGAATGTTTACTATTTAAAAAGGGTTTTCTTTTGTGGGGTGGAGGAGAGGTGAGCAATAATTCTTTTTTCAGAACTCAGATTATTGTTTTTTCCCAGTATAGAACCTAAAGGTATGACTGTGGCTGTGATCTCTGACTTTCCGATTTTCTTCTGCATGTAAATATTTATGCGCTCAAGTCTAAGAAAATGCATTATTGTCAATGACCTTTTACCTGGTCAATATTTATTTGTTTTTCTTCACTATAAGGAATTATTTCCAGTTAGTGTTTCCTAGTTTGCCCATCTACATAATCACTTTGTCTTAACTTTTGATCCAGGGGTATATTAGGTGGGCTTTCCCGTCTATTTGAATACTTCTAGCTGTTGATCAAATACATACTTTATTCCTTATTAATTATTTATTTCTCAGTTCTGAGAATCACAGAGATTTTCCTTAATTCAATTCAATATGTTTCCCTCCCCCCACTTTGTATTTCTGCAGGACATTTTACCGTTATATTCTTACTGAGGTCTTTTATTTTTCCAGATCTTACCTACTATTACTAGTCTTTCTCTCACCTGAGTTTTTTCTGCACTGTGTGATGTACTTGCATTTATCTGCCAGACTCTAATAAAAGATATTATCTCAAGTTATCTACATTCTTGATCAATTTTGTCAGCTTCTCTTATGGGTCAGGGTTATGAGTTAAATGGTTTTATGTATGTGTATATATATGTATATATAAATGTGTGTGTATATGTATACATGTTAAATGAGGTACATTGGGTAAATCAACTATTTTGTTGAGGTTTAACAAGACATATAACAATACCTTTTTTTTTTTCAGAAATGCAGAAGACATGTAATCAGGTCCTTTTTTAAAAGGCATGATTGCTTTCTAAGGAATAAATGATACCTATCTGAAGCTCATATCTTGAACAAGAGGAATGTGTTTTTCTTTGGTTCTACTTTCTTCATTTGCTTCCCTTGTGACCATTGTATCTTGATTTATGTCCAAGGTTTCAAATTAAAGAGGTTTACCAAATATTTCATGAAGAACACAGATAAAAGTGCATATCTCCAAACATAGTGTTTTAAAACCCCTATAATATGTTAAACAAGACAAAAGTAAAAAAAACCTGCATTCCAAAAGCTGAGGTAACACATGGAGGTATTAAATATGCTATCTTCACTGATATTTGTGGGCTTGTCACATCGGCAGAAGATCGATCAATTTCTTAAATTAATTTGACTATAATGTGTAACTAAATAGAAAACTAAAATCTAAGCATGCAATGAATCCCATTACTCATGCATGAGATGCATGAAAAATATAAAAAGTATCTACCAAAAATTCAGCAAAAGCAAAGTTTTCATTACATTATTAATAAGGAAATACTTTTTTGCATCATTATTGAAGCTTATGCCGAACATGCATGTTAAAAATTCACCTCAGAACAGAATGGAAATTTTGCTCTTTGGTTAGTTGCCTAACTGCTGGAATTCATGTGTGCCCCACCATAGTTAACTGCTTTTTGAGTTTAAGACATCTCCATACAATCTGCTATTTTGATGCTGATGTAAATTCTCCAGCAACTACTGAGTGTTCTATCTATCTTGTATGGGCTGCCTCAGTATCAAAAGATTCTAATAATTTAGACTGAAACATAATTTGATATTGGTTTGAAATATCTTTCCTGCAAATTATTAGAGGGGCAAGTTGAACCCACGCTCTAGACACTATGACAAAAGAAGTTCAGAAAGAAAGAGTATCAAGTAACTACGAAAGGAAAAAATATTTATCTGGGTCAGTATACATTTGATTTCTAATCAACAATTACATGCATTTCTACATGTTTTTCCAAAACTAAAGCTTTTTACTTTAAAAAAGATATTGCACATTGCGAAGTGGACTGTTGCTAGGATCCCAGAATTAAGCAAATGCAACCAGCATTCATGAAAGTCATGTAAAAGAGGTTCTATTAGCACTTAGCACAAGATGAATGGATGATAATCAAATAGTCTCAGCCCACATAAAACAGAAGAAGAAAAAACCATGAAAAGTCACTTTTCACTTTAATGTTGTTGACAAATAATAAGCATTCCTTTGTAGTGTGAGTAATAGATTGGAAAAATAATTGCAGTTTTAACTCTGACATGTACAGTCTATAACAATTATGAAACTAAAAACTGATACTTAAAATTATTTTTATTTTTAGAAATATAATTATCTGAAAATTCTAGCTATAAAACTTCCTAAAGCTGCATGTATTTTGTGTTATGTATTTACAGTGCTTCTGTCATCATCAAGGGAAGGAGCTTTTACAGGAATGATTATTGAGTTCCCTCTTAGTAATGTGGTCCTGTTTCCTTTTAATTTTTGTTTAGTAACCCAGCAATTTTTAATGGCTTAATCCATAACAGAATGTCTGAGCAATTAGAAGTGCAATTGGTGTGTTCCTTTTCTTGTATTTTTGTCTCTATTCTAATTAATGATGCAATAAATCTAAAAATTATAGATTTGACTGCTTGCCTTCCTTTTCCCTCTTTGTAGATTCTGTGGTTGTTATTTAGTGCATAATTTTAAAGTAACTTTTGTTTGAAAGACTGAGAAACACATTTAGACCAAACTGCAATGAGCATGAAGTAAAGGATGATTAAATCTAATTATGCTGAAGTCTTCATGGAACAACTAAAAATTGAGACTGTATACTGCAGGCTTTGATTACTCACAGTGTATTTTCTTCTGGCTGTATGAGTGAACTAGTTTGTAGTCTTTTTCTGTTGCAGGCTGTTCAATGTTCTTAATTGAATTCAGTAGCGTCCCACCTGGCAGCGTTTCCTGCAGTGTTGTCCTTGATAGAGCATTAAACTGTTTTGGCATTTGCCACTGTTTTGCATGTTGGTAGTTAGAAGTCAAGGGTAATATTAAGCTGGACCATTCATTACAGATATTAAGGATAATAATTCAAATACTAGATAATTTTAATGTATGTTCTTCCAAGGTTTTAAACTGTTGGGCTTCCAGACCATTATCAATTCTCAATGTTTATCATCATGTTACATTTCAGAATACTTAACTGATAAACTGAGACCATGAAGGTGATAAGACCAGAATTACAGTGTGTGTACATAGCAGTCATAGTAGTATTCTTCTTTCACAAATTTGTCTGGTCACCTTCTAAATCCATGGAGTCGTTACTAGAATAGACTGCAGTAGGGTCTTCTACCCCTTCTTTATTCCTGTGCAATGACCAACTGTTTTGGAACTGCCCTTTCAATTTTAATTTCTTGCATTTCCCCATGTCCTTGTACTGGGATGACATAACAAACAGTAAATCCATTTTCAGTGTCTCTGTGCCACTTACTACTCTATAAAACTCTACCATATTCTTTCCTTATTCATCCTTTTTTTCTGTTCTGAAAATTCCTGTTTCAATATCCCTTACACAGAAACCTTTATTATCCTTATCCATCTTCTCTATTTTTTAAAATTTTAAAATTCTGTCATTTATTTTGAGACAGAGAACTCTGAACTACACACAGAATTCTAGAAGTTACTGTGAAGGTTGTATGCAATGTCACAAGGTTTTCATTATTCCTTTCCTAGTAATTTTAGGGTATTTATACAGTAACTAAACATTCTTTTCAGTCACAACTGAAATTTTTAGGTTAATTTCACTACAAGAGTGAAAAAACATCTAATTTTGTATTTAAAAAAATAGCAAAAATAAATGTTAAAAGGAAGCAAACTGCCAGTAATATTTCCTGAATAAGTTTAGAATTCATACTTGACTAATCTCCACAATTTTATTTTAAATATATTAACTAATTATTGTCAGCAACCTAGAAGAGTTCCTAGTGGGGACACACGATATGTAAATATTTTCTATAAAAATAATCAAAGACTATGAGATTTAAAAATGTAGTTTAGTTGGCATTTATAACACTTAAAATTAACATGTTCTATTAATTAATATTGATCAAGGGATTATTTTTTATAATTTTACAGGGTTGCCTGTTCCTGACCTTCATGAGAACTTTTAAGTCACCTATGTCATGTTCTGCAGACCTTATGTCTATCATGACTAAAGGACTGAGTTGTATTCAGGTGCAAAATGTTTTCATTTTAAATGATAGTTGAAAGGCTCAAAAGGATACTAAAAAAGAGGTATATATACATTTTGCTCTCATCAGACATATAATAAATAAGTGCATAAAATATACTTTTCCTCACAAATTTCTGAGCATTCAGGAATATATAGATTGTCGGTCATATGTACAAGTTCCTTAGCTGTAAGGCTTATTCACCTGTCAACCTCCTGGAGATAATTTCATTAGACATGAAGGTATACTAATGCAAACACAGGTAGATATATATGGCTAGATAGATATTTATGTATACATAAGAATATAAATGAATAACTGATTTTTAAAAAATCTGAAATACAGGTAAAAAGCTTAATTCTGTCTGTGGTGTATGATTTACCAGTTGTGATTCTGTCAACCTTTATGTAATCACATTCTCTGATAGGTAATGTCCTCGTGGCTTCATCATTTGATGTTTTTTAAGCAGAATCATTGTTCTCTGTGACATTTCTTTTTGTGAGTGTGTGTGGGCTGTGGATAAATATTACCAAACATGATAGGGGGGCAACAGTACAGTCAACAGTCAGCTGCTCTGTGAGTTCTTGTTTTGTCAATCCATCTCAGTCATGGTTTAAATTAAATTTAATGAGATTTAATTTGAATAGGAATAAATGAGATTTTATTTAAATGAAAAACAGATGAGATGGTTGTCACGACACTGAAGGATAGTAGAAGAACACAGCAGGACAGATTCTAGGCAGATCAAATGGGAAAATGTTTTCACCTTTTCTGCTTTTGGTGGTCTTGTTGATGGAGATTGCTCTCCATTATCCATCGGTAAGGAGATTGTAAAGTCAAATACTCTGGTCACATTTTTATTTACATGATCATAGAATAGGACCTGTTCTGTTTTTCTCTAACTGCAGTATGAAAGCAAAAATTCCTTAGTAACAGAAATAGATAGTATGATGATGATGGAATTTTATGTCAAAAAGAAATGTCTTCGTTGGTTTGATGTTTCTCCTCTCTTTCACTCATACCAGACATCCTGAAAATTCTAAGTAAATTCAGGTGTCATTCAGACCTGTGCTCCTTCATGCCCTTTGCTTTTTCCTGAAACTAACCTAAGCATGTACTACTCTTTGTAACTTTTTTTTTTTTTAATATAGAGCAAATGCACACTTTGTATTAAAAGATTTATGTCAGACTGCTAGTTTCTATAAGAGATACATCTTTCCTTTCCATCTGAAAACCTACTTTTCTTCTGTGGCAAAACCCAGCTTTTGTCTACTTCAAAGGCCAGTTGTTCCCCTTTCTGGTCTTCAAGTTTTGTACTATGCATTTATATAAAGTCTGGAGAAGAACATAATTTTGATGGTTTCAAGCAGTAGTTTGGCCACTTATGCTTTGCTGTCGTGGTTTTGCTTTCTTACACACAAATATACCAGTCTTCAAATATGAGGACATGCCTTATATTTTTCAACCTTACCCATAGGATCAAAGGAAGAAGGATTAGCTGAAGTCACCAAAATGTAAGGATTTAGACATGGTGCTACATTAAAGAGACATGAAGATACTCCCAATATCAATGATAACTAATGAATATATTTGTATCAGTGAAGTCAGAATTATAAATTATGTTTACACAGGTGAATTTAATTATCATAAGTGAGGCATCCTTGTTCTTAATATTTGTGTTTTTATAACCATTTTGTTACTGCATATATCAACATTCTTTTTTACTGCTGTTCTGTTCTTCCCTGAAATATCTCTGCTTTCTTCAGAATTCCTGAATATGTAGAATACCATTGAAAGAAGTTTTGTCCTAGAAACGTTCTGACCTTTCTGATTCCTGCCTATCTGAGTGCCTGAATGCACTATTCAGTTATTTATGAACAAACTTTAAATGACACCATTATAGTTTTTCTTTCTTGTCCCACCACATGTCACTTGTTGGATGTACTGCTTCTTTGGTGCTAAGATATCTTCGGAGTTGCACTTTTTTCTGTTACATAGGCTTACTAACACAATGACTTATATTTATTGCTCGCTATTTAAACACTGTAACCAAGTTTTTAATGAAGTGGACACCTCAGTGTGCAAATGTGGTTAGAAGAGATATGAGATCTCTAAAAGAGAGGTCATATTTTTAATAGAGCTTTTGATATAGTTAGAAAAAGCAGCCAAACCTTTAGATAAATTACCTCTTCTCTAGGTCTGAGAAAGTAACAATAAGTTCAGGGTAAACCCAGAATGTGATAATTTCTATGGTGTAAAAGTAGATGAATTTGTATGTTCCTACTGATGTTTTCCCAAATCTGTCCCTGTCATGCATACTGCTTTTTATCTGTTTCCCTACCTGATTTCTGAAATAACCAGAGTAATGCTAGGAGAGTTATCTGTCTTTGAAGACAGAAATGTTATGTTCACAGAACCACTGACAATCTTGTATTTCACTCATATTTGCTTTAAAATTTGCCCTCATTTGGAGTGGTTTTCCACAAATTTCAATGCAGGACACTTTGTGGGGTTAAAAAGATTGTGCTTTACTCATTTTTCCCCTGACATACTTAACATAACTATTTTAATCTGGGTCAAAATTTGCCTGTGCATTAAGCCTGAAGTCCTTTCTTTAATAATATAAAGGAAAGGTGCACATATGTTATTACATTTTGCAATGGAAATATTTCCTTTCCTTACCCATTAGAGTGAATTTAATTTACAGTTGAGCTAGAACTTGATACATATACCTTCCGTACCTGCATACATTACCTCCCTTATATCATAAAACTGCATTGCATCATTTCAGCAAAAGGTACCCTAGAGGGTGATAATATAGTGAGTGCTTCTTAGTATCAGCTATTCATTTTCTTTCTGATGCAGATTACAACTTTTTGAGCACTGTTTTGAGGATGATGTAACTGTAGGAGTCTTATAAAAATACATGTACTCAGAAAGAGTATGTTTTACAGTTTAGTGTACTAAAAAGATAGCTAACCTGAACTACTGTAACTTAGGTCAGAAAGGACTGCAGCAAGCACTTTCTCACAGAATCTCTATGGTGGAGTGACACAATTGCACCTTCCTCCCCCAGAATACCAACATAAAACAATAGTACAGTGCAATACTCACAAGAGTTCCAGAGAACATCCCAAGGAGTTTATAGTCTGCATCAGACCATTAAGGCTGAGAGACAGAACCAGTTCAGAGGAATGTGAATCCTTTGTCAGATAGATTTCTGTAACAAAATTTATTAAAGATACATAAGAATATAGGTCTCTTCTGAATTAAGTGACCAAATGTTAGAACACTTCTTAATCAAGCCCATTGCCAATTTTTATATAGAGGTGAAGGGAGACTGCAAAAGCTAAAATTTGCCTACTTTTTTGTATTTAAAGGTAGTCAGCTCCTAGTTTCCTTTTTGCTTCTTGCCCTCTTCAATAGCAGAACCATAGCAGACAATTTCTTATGGTTTATCTTCTTGACCATGAACTTGCACACGAGTTATTACACTATAATGCAGAGATATAGTATCATCATGGGCAGACTCATTCTAAGTAGTCAAGATATTGTTTAATAAAGCTAAGTTATTTCAATGAATCTATAGTCTCATAAGCTTCAGGGGAAGCCTTACAAGTCTGCCTAAGATCTTAGATACTGCTGGCTAGCTGTAGAGATGATTTTTTTAAAGATTCAGATTTTTTGAAATTCAGTATATGAGGCTTGTCTATATTTACAGATATAGAAACCGAGATGGATAGATAAAGTTAGTTCTAAAACCTGCAGAGATTTTGCTTACACTGCTTTTTGCACCGCTGACATATCCAAACTGCAATTTTGGCAGGCAGGTAAGGCTGAGAATGCTTACTCTAAGGGATAGTTATAGCAGGAATAAAACCTTCTGAGACTGTACATTCTGGATTCATCCTAGATTGACTCATTTGACTATTTTCTTTGCAGAACATAAAATATGCATTCTCGTTCCACAGACATTTCTTCACTGTATTCCATTGTATTGTGGAGAATGGAAAAAGAAAGCTATAGAAAAGGGGAAGACAGAGGAATAGAGACAGAAAATCTTCTTTTAATTTGATTAAGGTATTTATAAATTATTTCCCTCTGCAGTATTCATCTAAGTGTGCTCAGAGTATTTATGATAATAGCCTCACTGTGAAACTGACTGTCTGTGGTTTTGATACTAAAAAAGAAACACATAAATCTGCTAGGATGTACTGACGTGTCTAAGATCCAGGTATCTTTTGCATTTTCCTAAGTGTCACATTTCTTCATTGTCACACATTAAACTTTGTGGAGTAATGCAGTTATGCTTTTTCCTGGTCTTCCCCCCCTGCCCCCTTCCCTTTTCTTTAATTCTATTATTTTAACATTATTATGTAAATAGCAAATTATGTTAGTAATATATATAAACTTCATCATCTAAACAGGTAAAGCAGGTAAAGTGCTGGAGTAAGTGTTCCTATTCAGTTTTTTCCATCATACATTTTAAGAAATTGGTTCTCTGTACTTTTAATGTAGTCTAATGAGATTGCCGACTGTTGAAATTTATAGTGATGATACCTAATGCTACTGCACAAGCGTTAGGCTGATAGTACTGTGAAATGACATGGTGATACCAGCCAGTCTCCAAATGAAGATGAACTCACCTGAACAA
Organism: Falco rusticolus; assembly: GCF_015220075.1. Lineage (NCBI taxonomy): Eukaryota > Metazoa > Chordata > Aves > Falconiformes > Falconidae > Falco > Falco rusticolus. Next base: position 58,425,540 of record NC_051193.1, on the reverse strand, counting down.
GCTGACTGTCCACTCATTTCTAAGCCATTCAGTACCCTTGTTATAGTCCCTTGTTTCTTTTTGAAGCCACTAGTGAGGTGAGAGTCAGCCTCTTTTCCAAGTAACAAGTGATAGGACAAGAGGAAATGGCCTCAGGTTGTGCCGGGGAGGTTCAGATTGGATATTAGGACAAATGTCTTTACTGAAAGGGTTGTCAAGCATTGGAACAGGCTGCCCAGGGCAGTGGTTGAGTCACCAACACTTGAGGTATTTAAAAGGTGGGTAGATGCTGGGCTTAGGGACACGGTTTAGTGGCAGACATGGCAGTGCTAGGTTAACGGTTGGACTTGATGATATTAAAGGTCTTTTCCAACCTAAATGATTCTAAGATTCTATGATTCTATGAATAAATGCTAAAATTGAATACATAAATATTATGCCTAACACTAAATCCTATCAGTCTTTGATTTCTGTCTGGCTGTTTAATTGACATTAATGTTTTAGTAGCTAAACAAAGTCTTTAATCCAGCAAATCCAAACTGTTGTTGCTCGGCCCTACATATTTGTATGCAGAGATGTGTGATTCATATCAAGCAATTAAGTGATCTAATGTTAGCTTCTTTACTGCCACTGAGGTTGGGCTCCTGATTTGATACCCTCAAAGCTGTCAAGTTGAGTTACTCTGATAGTTTAAGTTTAATATTCTGAAATTTTTTGCTTTTTATTACAACCATTGAAATGTCACTCAGTACTTTATAGTAAAGTACGTATACTCTATTTCATATACTCATAATATTCATGAATTTACAGTAGCTAGTCATGATTTCTCTGAAAGATCTCAAGATGACATAACTCTGCTTCTAATGAAAAAGCATTCTAATGATGGTAAGAATATGACAAATGTATAGTAAAATATGAGAGATACAGAAAATGTTTTTTATTTCCAAAATATTTTGTGTCAGTCAATGACATGTACCCGGTATGGCAGTACCTGTCTGTAACACGGAGCTCTGCAAGGCACCAGAGGCAAAGCCCTGTGACAAGAATTCTCTGTGGCCAGAGCTAGGAGGGTAGACATTATGTCATTCCTGATTTAGTCCATAGGAGGCCTTTCATCTTACTCTTCTTGATGTCATATTTTACAGGTTACCTTCTGTGCACAGTACTACAACAGCTCCATAGCCATTAAACTATCTCTTTATTTCCTGAGCTACTTGTTACTACTATCTGTATAAAATTGTGGTTGTACCATGAAAATATAAGAAAAAGCAAAACAGCAGAAAAATTGTTGTTATAGCTAAACCAAATCATATAAAGCAACAGGCAGATCAATCCAAGTTCAGAAATAGTAAACCTAACAACCCCCAGAGCTGAGGCCTTGCAAACTCAGTGTAAAGCCTCTACACTGCAGTTAGCAATGGCAATACCGTAATGTGGGGCTACATGGCTACATGAATTAACAAAATATTTCACTTACTCTCTACCCACCCTTCTGCCAGAGAAAATTCTGCACTGTCATCACTAAAATACCTGCATAGGATACTTATTTTACCAAGAGGAAACTGCTCTTCGTTACTGTTAGTGACTCTTGAACAGCACTGTGGGTTTTTTATAACTGAAGACAAACCTATCTTGGAAATCCTACTCATTGTCAGAGCTGCAAGCCAATGGAGAAGCTAAGTTCATATGGTTAACTTCCTGACTTCATAGATTTGGGTCTTTACATCTTAATGTAAATTGATTTAAAGCTGCTATGAGTCTTTTCTTACTGAATTCAATGAGGTCTGTACTGGTGTCAGTCAGGTCCAGGTTTGACGTAGCTCTGCTTAACATTAATTATGTAGAGATTTTCCATTTGAGTTTATTAGGAAAAACATCTCTATAGATGAGCAAAAAGTTTTCTTTTTAAATTAAGGAAAGTTTATTACTGGTATACACTAGGAAAGATGCAGAATGGATGCATGACTTGCAGTACAGTTTTATTAATGACTTTATTTTGTTTTCTTCATGCATTTGAGAACAAATTCTCAACAGTTTTTAGCAATCTATACTAATTTGTGAATATCTTTAGGAAAATTCTGAAAACAGTGGTTAGAAAAAAAGACACAATTGAACTGAATTTACCAGAAGTCCTTTTATTTTTCCTTAATTGGGGAAACATTGTAGAATACTGATGGTTAACCTGATATACAATCCATGGCACATGGTAATTGCAGAGCTAGAACCATTTTAGCCTGAGGCATCTATCTCACATGAAAAGGAAGTTATCACAAATGCACATATATTATAACAAAAAGTATTTTTCAAAATTTATTTACCAGTTCTTTTTCTGGCCAAAATTCTTGTCAGGAAATAGTTGTTGGCAAAGACCGTAAGGGAAAGGTGTTGTTTGGTTTTTTTCTTCCCAGTGATTTTTTTATAAGACCTTTGCTGACATCTTAATCTAAAAAAGATAATAAATCCATAGGTGGACCAAGTCTTGCAGTTTTTTCACCCCAATTAGCCCTAACAAGGTAAAATCCTTTGTAAATCTGAGTCCAGCTGCTCTCTCAGTTCCTTTAGTTTGTAGGTGATTGCCATATAATAGCATTTTCTGCATCTGACAGTTTAGCTGTGCCTCCTTCAAAGTGTAAATACCCTGGCTGTTCTAAAATGTTTTGCTAAACTCATGTAAGTAGGGGTTGGTATTGGAGAGGCCAGAAAAACATTGTATAATGAAAACTGTTACTACAAAGGCTTCTAAATAGAGGAAATCCCCAAATAAGCTATCAGAGCAGGATTTTTTGCCTCCATATTAAAATTTCCTTTCATGTGGTTAGTTTACATAAAGTGGCTACCTAGGGATATTCTTTACAATTAGTTGACATATTGTTTGTGTTCTTGTTGCTACCCTGTACATATAATGATCTGAAATCAGATGAAAGAAGTTTTATCCCCCCACCTCCAATACCTGAGAGACTGCAACCCCCCTCCAAGTTTGCCATTTAAATCCCAACTGTGCTGTTGCCTTTAACTGTGCAAGACAGCAAGACAGCACATTTTGTAGATTAAACCAATAAACTAGCAAACATAAAAGAAACAAATCTCATAATTGTGGATTTCAATTAAAGAAAGGAGGATCAAAGCAAACATTCTGCTTGAAATTGCACAGCTGCTATCTACACAAAATGAGAAAAAAAAAACAACCCTTCTCCAGCTAGCCATAATTTTTGGGGTGGGGGAAGGAGGGGGGAGAGCTCAAGCCCTGCAGTAGGACAGATTGCTTATGCTTCTCACGTCCCAATCAGTAATACAGAAATATTGAGTAATAAATTCCCTGCCTCTCCTGATCTGAGAAGCTCCCACCATCTGTGAAAGACAATTTGTAACAGCTTTAGTATTAAGATTCAGTAAACAGACAATCACAAGCATTGTGCCAAACAGTGCCGACAGTTGGAGAAAAAACATAAAGCAAAAGCACGAGTAACACTATGACCCTTGTATTGCAGAATTACCCAGCGACCAAAACAGTTTCAGTTGCGGAGGGTTTTGTCTTTTTTGCCTCTTTCCCCAGTCGGCAAGGAGTGCTGGAGCCTGCACACAATGCAGCAACATCTGTAGGCTGTATATGTAGGCCTTATCCTAATGTGTTGAATTATTATTGATGGCTGAGGCAGTTCTGCTCTGCTGGTGAACCAATAATGTCAAGGCAGTACCTGCAAGATTAATTATGGGAGAGAATGGGCTCTGGTTTCCAGGGACTGCGACTTTAATAGAGACTGAGCATTAGTTTCAGGGGATTCAACAGACAGCTGAACAAATGCCTCAGACAATGTTATACATGCTAAATCCTGGCACTTACCTCTTAACAGGACTGAAAAACAAAGTTTGGAACAATTGTGTTTTAACTGGGGAAAGCAGAAGGCTCTGTAAACTAAATGAAAAGGAAACAAAACAATACTGAGGTTGCTAAAGCAAGTTAGGCTCTATACAAGTATGTGAGCGTGTTACTCTCTGCAATGTATTGAAGAGGAAGGTGACTAACTTATTTCTGTAGCATTAGCAGGAAGAGAAACTGCTTTTCAGTGACTGACAGTACCTAGGTTTTCAAAATACGTATGACATTCTACTCATGGAAATATAAGTTGTATCAAAAAGCAGAACATTTTATGTATTTCTCTTGCACCACTGCAGTGGAAATCTGTACTCCAAGAAGCATTTTAGCTGTACAGAACTGAGAATATGCAGTGGATGAAGCTGCAGCCATAGCAACAGCTACATAAATTTTCAGGCAATGACAAGGCACATGGTACAAAATCTAACCAGTATAACTCCTACACTGGCTTCCAAAAAAAAAAAAATATCCTGCTGCAAACAATGTGGAGAAGAGGGTACTGAATGCTGTTTATCACAAAGTAATCGTGCCTTCCACTTTATGAAGACCCTGGGCTTCCTGCGTTTTGCTCGTGTGATCAGCGGTGCAGCTGAGAGATTAGCTGTAGCTCCCTGTCCTGCCCTTCAGCTTCAATCCCTCCTTCCCTCTTCCGTTATCTCCAAGGCCTTATATTTTTGAAAGAACCTTGGGAATTTTGAGGCCCAAGTTTCAATATATTGTCCAACTACCCATCTTTTGTGCCTTTTTCTAGTTGTAGAATACTTTTGACAAAATAATCCCAAAATGAATACAACCCAGAGGCTGGTGTGGCTCAATACTCCAAAGTATAGGCTTATGAAACTCATCTCAAAAGGAAAAGAAAAAGCTTCACACTTCACTGATTTTCCAGTTTCACAATTGCTAAGCACATCAATTCTTTTCTTCAGACTTGAAACAGCAGCAGGAGAACTATTAAGCAAATGCACTTAAGGCTGAAAGATCCACAGTAGGATATATTCAAGCTTCCATCTTTACTTTGTGTCCTTAGCTTCTGGGTGATTTCTTTCACAATGTCCTGTGAAACTTCACTGCCAATTTTTCATTGCCCACAAATACAGGATAGGAGACCCTGAGGAACTTTGCACATCTCAGACTATCTGGGAGCTTTGAAAGCCTAAACAGAAGTGAAAATGAAGCTGACAAAAGGGATAGAAATCCTGCTCTGAAATGAAAAAGTAAGGCTCCCAAACATGTCTTTACTCTGTGCTTGAAAGATGACTAAACTTTAAAATATGTTTTCAAAACCAAACTGTGTTAAATATGTAATTTCAGCTGAAGATGCTGTTTTTTTAATATTTTTTTTTGTAGGTCTGTGTTTTACTCACTGAGTCCAGTAAGTCAATGACAAATGTTAGGGATGACCTTTGAAACAGACACAACTTCACAAAGCCTTGCCGTTCTGAATAGTGAATACCAGTGAAATTATATTGATCTAAAAAGAATATGACCAACTTGAATAGCAAACCTATTTTCTCCCTCATAAGTTCAATTCATTTCACCCAAAAGTGATTTAGTTCATATTGAATAAATAAAAGTACAAAATCTATATCCAGCACCTGAGTGTAAGAAGGCATCTCCTGCTACATTGTTCCTGAGTCTTGGGAAGGAATGAAGTCCTGAAGCTAAATCTTGTTCAGCTGAATGAAAAAAGACAGTTTTGAATTGTTCCGTTTGTCCGCATATCTTTTCCATGCTGATTTTGATTTAAGCTGCTCAGCAGTCACACAAATAATGGTTTCCTGTCATATGCCATAAAGAAGTTGCAAGACGTTAGAAGTGTGACTGACAGTAGAGTATGTTACTGTTTGTTACTATTGTGAGGATGATCTCTTGAAAGAGTGATTAGTTAGCTAAAATGTCACATTATTCCCACCCATATTTGAAGCAAGTGAGGTGTCATGGCTTCACCTTGTCTTTATCGAACAGTAGTTTGTGGAGGTGTAAAGAAACATGATGAAACTCTGTTATGTGACAGCATCATTCTTTTTGAAGTTCTATTTGATCTCGTAGACAAAGGTTGTCATGTTTCTGCCCAACCATCAGCTGGTATTTTTCTTACTGACAATCTGAATTTTTGAATGAATGGCATTCTGAACCCAAAAATCCAGGCCTGGATATTATTTTTTCTCCAAACTCTAGAAAAATCTAAAATAGGAAATAAAAAGTCTTAAATGATATAAAAATATCATCTTAATTTCATGTAGGTACTTCAGAAATATTTAAACCGGAATAAATTTATAGTCATTATAAAATCTAAGCTCCCATGAAGAGACTACAACTTGCCTCAAAGAATCCAGACTCAAAAAGAAGACAGGTAGGCCAAGTGCATTCAGCCCAGAGCAAATCATAGATCGGGTGGGCTATTTTAAAACAATCAGGCCTTTTAACAATCAGATTTAGCACAGTGAAGGTTTCCCCAAATGGTACAGTGTATCACTAAGTGCTGTTGGCGTGCAAAATCACAAGAACTTAAACAAGAAACAGATTTGTGTCAAAACTCCAGAGCAAAAATGCTAAACATTTATAATGTTACTTTTGAAGCCACAGGCTTTTCATTACCTTACTGTGACCAAGCTCTCAGAAAATTGCTTCTCTCCCTCACAGCGGAAAATAAGCAGTAGAAATGTATCAGACATATCTTTGATTAGTTGATAGGTGTTTGGAAACAGTAAGAAAAATGCAAAGTCTGGATGCTTTCTCCTGAGGTGTGGAAGGTATTATGCAGGTGTTATGACCTGATCAACTTTAATTTGCACTGCAGTGAGGTGCATCATGCTAAAATGAGTTTCACCCATCCAAATGCTACTGTATCCTGAAACTCAGTTCAGAAGGTAAGCAGTGTTTGAACATTAGCCAAGGTAATTTATATATAACGCAGCAGTAAACTGAGGAGTCAAGGAGTCAAGGAATAACACAACAGAATATTCATTCCTAAATGAGAACATTAATCAAACTAAGAATTAATTATTTAGTGTAGTGAACTTTATTACCAGCTCCTCAGAACTGAAACTAAAAACTCTGTAAAAAACACAACTGTGAAAAAGGAAAGAAAAAAAAACCTGAGAAAAAGTGATGATTCTTCCCTTGGGTTAAAATTGGACTTGTTTGGGTTATTGCCATACCCAAACTTACCACAAACCCAACTTTGTGTGTTATTTTCTTGTCAATGGTGACAGTTCATATCCTCTGTCAGGAACACCAGGTAACAAAGGAAGAAGAAAAGTTACAGCTTATTAAATATTTATGCTAGTGGTTGAAGAAAATTATGTTTTTGTCTTCCAAGAATTATTGCTATTATACTTATTATATTTCAAATAATGAAATGCATTACTTTGTTACAGAGTATGTAACCCACTGTCTTGGTTACTGTCTTACTATTAAAATAAGAAAAAAATAGGAAAGCTTTATAACACTACAGCTTCCTAGAGGAAAAAGGGGAAAATGACAGTGTGTTGAAGCTTTATTTGGTGTTCAAATTCTGAAGTTCTTTGAGGTGTTTGACAATCCTAATATAAGCTTCTATTGAATACTAACACTGGGTGTACAAGCATATTTGAAATTATCTATGTTCCTAACTCTTTTGCACTTTTGAAAAGCCAGCTTTGTTTCTTAAAATACGTTGAATGTAAAATACAATGCACAAATGCATTGGAAAAATTCCAAGTAAATTCTTCCTTTAAACATTTGTTAGGACTTCCTACTATTTCTGGCCAAAAAACCCCCAGTGGTGTTCAAAGCTAGGTTTGAAATGTCTTTTAGGTGTTTAGTGAATAACAGCTGTATCACTTTTACCTCTTCTGTTAATGCAGTTGCTTTGCCTCAGCACTGATACTGACACATTTCTTCTTGTGCTGTGTGGAAAAGCTATTGAAGTCAGAGTTTAAAAGTGGTTCCTATTTTTCTTGAATGTTAACTTAGTGAAGTACAGTACATTAGGTTATTTGAATCCATGATCAAAAGAAGCATATTTTCGTAAGACAAAGTCGATTTCTGGCAAAAGATGCGGTAGTAATATACAGCACAAAAAACATTAACAGGAAAAAATAGCTTTTAATCTCTACCCATTTTTCCTTCCCTCAGAGAATAATTAGAGTCCCACCAACACAACTGGCACACCAGCTATTTTACTGTGTCCTGGCTTCTGAGTGGGTATTCACTATTTTTCAATTGATGATAAGAACCATTTTCTTATCCTGTGTGTGTGAACTTACGGGGGAAAACTGCATTTGTGTGCAATTTAAAATACAAATATTTAGTGAGGATCTCAGTGAGTGATTTCATGGCTTTATAAATGTATTCAGAAAGCTCAGCTCATGAAAAACAAAGGGAATTTGAAAGTTTTTGAGTCTATACTTGCTGTAGTTAAGTGCTGTAACTCAGGGTAGGTTAATCTATATAAGTAGGAAGCTGTCCCTATAGAAAAGTGAAATACCTACCTTCAGTAACATGTAACTAGTGCTCCACAGCCTATGCTTGTGGTTGTGCTCTGTGGAGCCCAGTGCCAGCATTTTAGCCCAGATGGCTGTAGGGATGAAGAGTGGCTGCATTCCTCCCTGAAAAAGATGGTTGTAGCAGTAGGTGACTGTATGTATCTCACTTTGTGTGAGAAGGGAAGGTACTAGGATTGTTTTCCTTCACCATCTTTTTTTCCAGTAACGCTGTTTTTTTCTGAAAGTCATGCACACGGATGGGAGTCAGAGACAGAGGACAAATTAAGTGTGTGCAGGAAACTAGGCTGCAACTATCCACTATCAGTATTAGGAACAGGTTCAGTTTCAGTATTTCAAACCTGGAAGGGAAATGGTACCTGAAGGAATACTTCTGGCTCTTCCACAAGACTGATTTAATTTTGTCATTATCCTTGGGGTGATAAAATTCAATTTTGCTTACAGTTCTTAGAAACTTTGAGCTGTCTGTGGTACAACTTCACCAAAAAGGGAGGATACTTTTTTTTGATAGAAATGCCCTTCTGTGGCAAAGAAGTCCTAGATTCTTCCCCTAGCTCTAGATAAAGTTTCTCATGAAGTCTAAAGCAATTCAGCACAGCTACAGGTTTAGAAATGACCTGTATCTTGATCTGGATATGCCAAAATCCAGGCAAAGAGATCTACAATAAGGAGCAATAAGACATCAGGGAAATCCAGGAAAGAATGTAAATGTTTTGATAACATTCACAGTGAAAATCTATTTGGGATAAACAATCAGAAATGGTATTTTATATCCTTTTAAAGTGGAAAAAGCTTTGAGGAAATATGAGACCTAACAATGCATTTTCTGATTTTACAGAAGTTACTTTTTATTACAAATGTTTTATTTGAGTTAGTCTCAGAGAAGTACAGATGACAATGATACTGCCTTCTCCAGGAATTTCTTTCCTTGCAGTTTCCTATTTCTAGACCAAATGAGATTGAATTTTATGATTTGACAAAAGGTACTGTCTTCTAAATAAGCAATTAATGATCTGGTTTTTTATCAGAGCTCTTCTTTTAGCAATTCACATGCACTTCTTATAACAGGTCAGATGACTCTGGAACTGCTTTCTCAAGAAATTTCTCTTCCTGAAAATTTTCTTATTTCTGGACCAAATGAGGTAAAAAAACCCCAACTTTTGATTTTATTTCTCCAATAAATCAAAAAATTTGTAGTTAACATGTAATTGATCACACTAGGTTGTCTCATAACTGTGATGAATGTGTTCTTTGCATTCATTTCTGTCTTTAGAGCAGCCAGTAAGCACAGTGAACCTAAGATCTTTAAATAGTAGATGGATTCAGTGCATGGTAAAATAGGCAGTACAACAAATCCAAATCCCTAAAATCAACCATAATCCTTTTTTATTATTAAATATGGATCAAACTAATTTTCAATTAAAATAACAGCATTTACACCTGTTTGACAGCATCAAGCTCATATACAAATAAGAAAGTATGACTACTTCTTACAGTAGCAGAAGCAAACACATTATTTTTGTCTTAATATGATGTGCTTTGGTGTAATCATTAGGGAACAGATTCTTAGCTAATATAAAGTGCCATAATTACACTAGGAAGTTATGATGTGTTATACCATCAGAGAATCTGCTTTGAATGTCATACTCATTTGCACCTAATTTCAGCTATTACTTTTTTTTTATATCAGGATTTTTAGATAACTACAAGACAAAAAAAAATCTTTTTGAGCCTTACAAAGACAACTTTTGAAACCTACTATGATGTACATAGTATATGCTACCAATCATGTCAACAGGGTTTATTTTCTTTGATTTCATACTATAGCTTTAGGCATCTGCTATAGCAGATAGAAGTAGCTTTTGATAGCTCACTAAAGTTATCATAGCACCAAAGGACTTGAAAAAAGGCCTAAAACATTTTGTAAAAAACATAAATGGGAAGGAAAATAATAGCAAAAGAGAAACACAAAGCTGGCTTTTGCCAAAACAAAACACAAACCTAGACATGCAACACTGCCTTCAGTAGCAAGGGAATCACTGATATATATTGTCCAGTGCTCTTATTTTTGCCATATGAAGTAGTGCATAGTGGCAGAGAATGCTAGAACTGATTTTTAATTGGAATTATAAGACTAGATTATCAGCATCTTCCTATCTTTCCAAAATAAGCTTGCTATTACTGCCTAGAAACCAGGTGCTGTCAAAACAGCTGTAAATTCTGCTGGTGTAATTAGAAATGATTTTGATTCACCTTAGGAAATGGGACTGTGATTGATTTCTTTTATGCAATATCTGAATTTGATACACTGTCCATAGTACCAAGCTCTGACTCCTCTCAATGTTTAAAGAACCTAGTTCCATAGTGCTTATTGCTCTAAAGAGAAGCAATCGAAAAGCACTCATTTATCATACTTACAGTGCAACATTGTCTGATCTACTGACACGTTAACCACAAAATCTGTGTGTTTTTTGAGAAATTCTATACTACATGCTTCAGACTGTAAGAGATGATGAGGACAAAAGGGCAACCCCCAGCTTTCCCCAGTAGGTGAAAATGTTGTGAAAACAGTGGATTAGATCTGGAGTTTCCCACACTGCCCAGAGAAAGGGGAGGTGGGAATGGTAGGACGATCCTTCCAGTGATCCATATCCACACATCTACCCAAGGCTGAATTGAACTGACATCATCTGTCAACGACTTCATATACACCGTGCTTTTGCTTGCTCTGCATATTCCAGCAAGCAGCAGGGAAACACTTTTTTTGGTGTGCTTTGAAGTCAATGGTAAGAGTCACATTTCCTTTACTGGGAACATGCTGTGGTGAGAAATAGATAAGGTTTAAGAAACTTTCTCTCCAAATTCATGTTTGCATGAAGAGTTGTGATTCGGTAGGTCATAAAACTTCCTTTTGCCAACAGACTTGCATTTAGTAGATTATGCTAGCCTAAGCTGCAACACTGAACTCTGTATGTGTGAAAGATACTGCTTTGCAACTAGCACTGACAGATGTGAGGGGACATAAGGTTATGTGTTCCACAGTCTCTGCAAACTACACTTAAATACCAAGCAGCTGGAAGTAGCTTGGCTCAAATATCGCGCCATTGCTTTTTAGAGGGGGGCAAGGATGGCATTATTCCGAACAGCTTCTTGGTTCAGCTGTCACTACTGTCAGTATTACTTGAGCCACCACTGTGATAACTTGAAATCCCACCACCATTGTATGATTCACTATGCTGTTTGATCCTAGGAAACCCTGATGCTGTGCTGTGACTTCAAAGCTGCTGCTGAAGCTGCATGTGTGGAAGGTTATCATCTACTGTATCTAATATAAAAGTACTGAAAGTCATTAACCCTTCTGTGACAGACCAGGTTTCTATTTCTTGAAACTACATCCTGAATCAATGTATTTTCATACTCCTAAATAAGCCCAGTATACACTCTGGTCCTGATCTCACTGGGACTAGACTTTCGGTTTGGTATTCATTAGAGGAGGTTTCATTTTGGCCCAATACTTGCCTGTTTTCCAGTCTCCAAACTAGTACTTCCTGCCCATACATTACCTACAAGCTGCAAGACTAGTACTACCACTACCCAAACCCTAGATAACCCCTTGAAACACTTTCTCATTAGGACTTGAAGATTATATAAAGTATTTCTAAAAATTGTCCCTTTAAAAAACCCTACCAAAACACAAAGAAATATAAAATACCTGTATGAAAGTATGTACATATACATATGTGATTTCCCCCTCTTCCTCCTATGTAAAAGAGCCTCTGGGTTGGAACCAATGACATGAATTCTCATAGAGGTGCTGGAAAATTGCAACCCCAAGTATTGCTCTATAATATGAATGGCAAGTATGGCAAAATACTGGAATACCTCATCATGTAATAGGCACATTTCTGACTTGGAGTGGAATACTTGTATGTTGGATGCATAACTATCATGTATTTAGTCATATGACTCATATACAAACCTACTGGATTACCATTTTTATTTACAACCTCTCTTTACAGAGAAGTGGTACAGTAATCTTCAAAAAGTACACACCTCCGATTCATCAAACTAAAAAAATGTGTTAGGAGTTGTGCTGGTGCAATGTTTCAGGGCTCAGTGGTATGTCGGAGATATACCCTAAATGGTGTGGATGACACAGATGCCAGATCAGAAGATTGTGCTGGAGTTACAGGGCTGGGCTGTTATTCTGCTAAATGTTGAAAGAGTCGTTAGCCATCAGCCATGGTTTAGTTGAACAATTGCATGTGCCCTGTATATATCACTTGATTGAATCTCTAACTGAAGGTGAATGATGAAAATCAGACAAAGAAAAACAGGAAAATACTTCTGGGTTAAAAATGGACCTGCTACTGGATGTTACAGGAAAAGGCATAACAATAGTTTAATCAAATAACAGTTTAAAATCACATGACAGCTTTTATGTACTCCTGGCAGGATCATGTTACCATAGCTATTTCCATTTGTCTGTTTAGGAATGTAAAGTCATTCAATAATTTGGATTTTATGCCAGTTACAAGATATTGAAGAAGAAAAACAATTACTGCAGATTTTTACACTCTAAAAAACATGAGACAGGCATTTTTCTGTCCAGATGAATTTCTTGGCATTAACAAAATAACAAACACAGCATGAGTTAGCATGAAGTTATTAGTAGGTGGAGGCTGATCTGGATGCCCCAAAGTTCCAGAGCTGTGGGATATACAGTAATCATTTCTCATTTCAGTCTGTGTATCCAAAAATCATCACAATGTAACATAAAATTTTACTGATACCTTGAGTTACTAGTTTATATGACATGTACATGCAGGAGAAGAGTAGCTTAGAACTTCCTCAAAGTCATTTTTCTGTTAGCTAAACTTCAAGCCAGAAACCACACTTTGAGCATTTTTAGACATGTAAAAACAAATTTACAGAATCTTGCATTTACACGACTTTTGAGTTTCCAGTATCATTTCCTTTTTCTTCTTCATTTCAGTACATCTTAATCAATCTTCTATTTTTTCAATATTTTATTCTAAGCCCATGTTCTCATGCATCAGTTCTTCAATATTTACTTTTTGTTCCAAAGGTCTCATTTATCATTCTCTTTGAAGTACTTGTCTTATTTATGTCTTTTCTCTTCTTTTCAGATTCCTTGTTCCACCTGATTTTTTTTCCTTTCCACTTAATCTATTTTAACCCATTTCCCCATTTGGGTTTCTTCCTTCTGTACCATTATTTTTACTTTCTTTTCTTTACTCCTGAAAGTTTTCCTTCCTATTTCGTCTCTATTTGTTGTTTCTCCTCTCATTTTTCTTTTTCCCTTTCTACACTTTCCTTTTTTCTACTGTTTTTTACTCTCTTACTTTTATTTCTTCTAAACACACCCTCACCTGCTTCTTTTTTTAAACTGACTCACAACTTTCATTTTTCTTCTCTCAGTTGCTAACAGGATCTTTGCTAACAAGATCTGTGAGGAGCAGCACTTCACAAAGAGTATAGATAATACAGCAAATCCAATCTGGGGTTCCACGGGAGACTTCTGTCAAAAGCAACATTGTAATAGTAGAGCAGTTGGGGAAGCTGCTTTTCTTTCCTGTTTTTCATATGCAAAACAAAGGAACTCTTTGTGGGAAGACAGATAGGACAAGCTTTAAGGGAACAAAAACCCCCAAAAGAAGTACTTCATTGAGATGGAACAGAATAAATCTCATAAAATTCTGATCAAAGAAATTTCAAACATTTGAAATTGTATTTAAGAAGTCATTGCTATGTTTTAACCCACACAAGAAAAAAACTCACATTGACCAGTACTTATAAACCATAGCACACATACTAGAACAGAAGTATTTAATTATTGATTCTTGATTAATCAGTAAGATACATACTAAAGGGTTAAGCAATTGTACTTCATCCGAGGATTTCTGAAAAAAATTATATTTATGAATGAACTTTAGAATTAAGACTAATCATATGTGCTGATATGCAGCCTAACATCCTTTTTCATTGGTATTGGAAGGTAACTTCCTTTTTAAATAAAAGATCCACCTAGGCAATTTAATTTTATTTGATCTCAGTTGCACTAGAAATTTTGATGTAGTTCTAAGTCAACATTTAAAAACCTTGGCAACATACAATGTCAGAGTATTTTAAAACATATAATGGGCTGCAAACACCTTAGAAGCCCCTACAAATGGTCAAACCAACAGACAAGGAGGAAGTGGATTTGATAATTTCTGGAGCTGAGTCTGTGCTTCTATATAACTTCAAAGTGTTCTTCTGCAGTTCAAAAAAAAAACAACCCCAAACTGTTACACTGTGGGATTTAGTATTAACATTAAATCAGGGGAAAAGTCCAATGTTATTTAGTAAAGTGGAGGAGACAATTCTAACATTCTTATGGATTAAGCAGTCTCTAAGGTATCTCAGGGAAACACATATTCCTGTCAATGTACATTAACTGTTTCCCTTATTCAAAGACCACTGAACTCAACAAGGCTTTTATGAGGAGCCTGAAAGATTTAAGTTTCCATTTCCCTTGACTTCCACTTAGAAAGGGTGTGAAAACAATCCTGTTCTTTCTCTGACTAGCTGGGTAGTCAGTTGCAATGAGGCTTCGAAATGTGCACAGGTGAGGGTACAAGTCTTCAATGAGCCATGGAGATCAGTTAGAGAATTTGTGCCTGAGGAGTCACAGTCCTCAAAGTTACTCACATAGATGCTTACAGAGAGATGCTCGCTCAGTACACTGTCCATTGCAATGACACAGACTCTTCCTATAGTGCTCTACTGGAGCTAAGCAGGTGAGTGTCAGTAGGGGACAGGTACTTTAGTAATCTTTCTCATTTTTCTGTGTTCTTATTCCAGACCACAAAAAAAAAAAAATGTTCAGGAATTTCAGAGATTTCTATTTTAATCAGTGTTTTTAGAAATTGCAAGCGAGGGAGCAAAGAATCTATCTTTCTTTTCCAAGAGTTAGTTAGTGTTTTGCCCTGCAATTGGTGTAAATCCCTAGAAATGCTCTCTGTGCAGAACTCAGATGAAATATTTATTTCATCTGATGTAATCTAGACACCCTCTATTCTCTGAGTTTCCTTTACTCATAAGACTTCCAGAGCCTGTTATTAGGGACTATTCTAACACTGATGAGCTGTTCTCTTCTTTCCACAGTTGAACCCTGACTTTTCTCTCAAGCCAGGAAGATTAATTCAAAACACAGTGTACACTGCTTGAGGAGATGAAGGACTTACAGCATGATCCTTTCAGATAAAATTGGTGTAGTTCTCCATTAAAAGTTAATTAAAGACAAGCCTAGAATACAATTATGCTGGATTGCACTTCCAAAAATTCAGCTTTATATATGCTGTTGGATAGCTAGGAAGGTTATCATATGAAGTTTCTCAAGAGGTGAAAACTGTTTTCATATTCAGATAAGGAGGAAGTAATCTAATAAATCTATTACGTTTCAAAACACATCCAAGAAAACTGAGACTAAGAAATCCTGAATATAAACTAGAGATATATATTTTTATTTGCTTATTCATAAGATGTTCACCAGGGTACTTCGCCTCAATCTTTTGAGGTCTGTTCTGTTACTTTCAACCTCTTCTACTGACTTTTAGATTTATTATTTAAAGACCCCTTTAAGAACAGGGTTGTGCACTGCAGGAGAAAGAAGCATAGAAAACCTGGGGACACCTTTGTCTGAGGACAGTAGTACAACAACTTCATGTTAATTGTCAGGAAACCATTCCCATCCAGTCTCATCATTTCCTATCATCAGTACTGAGAATTTTTTTCTCCCAGGTTGCTTTTTCTACAGCTTCTTTAAAGATTGCCTAAGACTGACCAGCCTGTTAATTTGCTATCTGCCTTTAATCTAGCAAGGGAAAAGATTCAATAGACTATAAATACTACTACTGGTAGAACCCAAGAAGCCAAGATCAGGATCAGTGCTGTTGCTGACTCAAATCTACTCAAAAGAGATTGCCTGTGTCACGGGGAGGGTAAGCTCTGCAGCCTTTACTCATACAAGAGAAACCAACCAACAGACCAACCAACCAATAGTGCAACACACAATATTTTGATGATAATAATAGCCTAGCTCAAGACAAAAAGATAAACTAATTTATCCTTTTTTTCCACTAGCTAAAACTTAGATAATACCTTCAAAAAATGAATTCAGGACACTTATATTGTGCTTAGACATATTTATCACAAGCAATTTTATATCAGCTATAGGTAGCCTTCATGATCTAGTGCTATATAAGCTGGGTGCATTAGGATATTAATATATTTGTAAACTGGAAGATGTTTAGAACCTTTCAGAAGACTGCAATTCCTCTCTTACTACCTAGATTTCTGGATATTCAAAAGAGAGTGTACATTGCATATATAAAGACTTTAAAGAAATACTAGTCATATGTGACCAGTATGACAAAAGTTTTTTTTGTAGGAAAAAGTTTTTTTTTCCCCTCATCTTTTGTCTGGGGTTCAAATAAATATGGTATGAAGAAAGCCTATCTATATCTGGTGTAAACAGATGCTGAAAGAATATACATTTTTAAAATTGAAAGTGTTAAATGAACACAAGCTGTCAAAAACTTGCACAACTGCTTACTTTTCCTTTCACTGCAGAACCACCCCTACCAATACCTCTGCTGACTGATATAGTTAGAAATTTTGAGCACCTTGTAGCTTATTTTCATCAGGTAGTAACTGTTTTAAAGGCAGGCAATTTTAACATAATGCAACCGAAGCTTTGGATCCCCTTGTCATTCAGATAACAGGTATGTGAAAAGTCTGTATCAGCTCAAGGGGAGACTGGACACATTCACTGAAGAGTAGACTCTCATAAATACATACAAACTACTGCCAGCTCAGGAAATCTCTGAGCCAAAACCAAGTGGGGACTGAGAGAGCACTCAACAGAAGTATCATTTATGCTTGCCCATACTTCCCTCCCTAGGTTTTAATTTTGCCTCAATTCAGAATGGAATAAAGGGCTTGCTGGACCTTTACCCAGATCCAGTACTGCTTTTCTTACGTTTTTATGTCTTACCAGAGAATAGTGTTATTACATAGCCCTCTGTTAAAAAGAAATAAATATATTGATTTTTCAGAGCAAATTCCAGGTTGGCAGTGTGTTGCAGTTTTAAATCTGTGGGTCATTATTTTAAACATGCACACACACACACATAAAACCAGCAAGTACAGAAATAAGCACAAAAGTATTCCAAGTCATGATGTCTTCACAACAGGATAGATAACATTCTGTCAGAGAATAAAGATTTATTGGCTTCAGGACAGACAGTTAGACTAGGTACATCAATTGTCCATCCCCCATGCCATTCAATGATATGAGGCTCATTTTAAACACTTATAAAAATTAAAGGTCAATTTTTGAGTTAATATCTTTAGTTAATAATTTCAGTTTCAACTTTATTAAATTCAGTAATTCTGCAGAATGTAGAAAGAGTAAACAGTATACTTGTAATTACAAGGCCTCTCTATGGATCCACTAGAAATGTGGATCCTTTTATTTTCAGTTCTCTGTCTTATTAATAGAACTGGTTTTGCCCTTAAAAAAATTCAAAACCAAACAAAAGCAGCAGTAACCCCCCTGTCTAGACAATGTAGACCCTTAACTGACATAATACAGCAGATTGTCATAATTATTCCCCAGACACTTTTTGTTAAGAATGGTTTCTTCCTCAGTTTCAGAAGTTATAAATCAATAGACACTGCTTTTTGGGTTTACCAGGAATCTTTGATACTGATGTAGGTCCATTATCTCACAGTTTTCAGTGTTTTTATCTTCTCGGTCCTCTGTTTAGGGGGCAATACCTCTCTCTGTTCCTGTTTTAGTGAGTCTTAGATGTGATCTCTGATCTCAGGCCCAAACCTGGCATAAAACCTAAACTTGTACAGTGTTTTGATTGCATGTATGCAAAATGGTTTGAGTGGTCTTAAATGCTGCAAAGACAGACTAAACCTACCTAGCCCCTTGGCACCAGCTCAAGACCATGTGTGGCTAGGTATAATGTGGGCAGGATGGACACGCTAGGCTTAGGGTTACCAATCATGTTTTGCTGTGGTGTCACGGGGCTGACACAACCAGGGAAGTCAGACTTGAGATCCTTCCCAGAAGATCCTAGTGCTGCACATAAGAGAGAACAACAACATGGTCTGGCTGAGTTCTGATCTATTGAAAAAAGTATGGATGTGCTGCTCTAGGACCAGGGTCATGTGGACAGATACAGGTCACAAAGCAGTCACTGTTTTGGCCTACCGTAGGGACAACTAGCTATCTGCCAAGCAGTGTAGATGAAAAAAATAATTCAGAACACACACAGGAAGCTGAGCCAATTAGAATTGTAACTATTTTTTCTATGGGCACTTGCACACAAAAGAAAACAAAAGTGATCTGATAACATTCTGCATTTTGAAGTCTTAAAATGGCTTCATAGTTAAACGGCCATGAATAAACTCCTCCACAGCATCTACTGTGTAGGATTTTGGAGTATGATAAGCCTTAAATAAAATAAAGCTCCAGCCTGTGCTTTCTTACTACTTAAATCTCTTAATCTTTCATATAAATGTCTTCCCCACTAAAACCACAGAAGTTCAGCATCAGCAATTGCCAGGGGAGACTGTAGTGTAGTACCCAGCAAGCCAAACAGGTCATTCACTGGAGAGCAAGCCAGTGTGCTGGGCTATGACACTTGAACAGTGTTAACATTAACAGAGCATTGCCAGAAGTGTGTCTGTATATTTTTGTTGGATGATACTACAAGTAGCAGTATGTAAAAAGCTGACAAAGGGAGAAAAGATGAAAGCCAAAAGCTAGGATAGAACTAATGATAATAAAACTCTTAGCAAGTCAAATTACTGAGAGTCTCATATCAAAAGCTACTTTGACAATAATGGGATTCCAAAGTCCATAAAATAAGTCATGATTCGAAGATAAAAACATCAACAATTTGCATAAAAGCTTTACTTTAAAGATTTAGCACTGTGTACCAAATGAAGAAAAAAACCATTGCAGTAACAGTAACACTTTAATATAGGTATCCATTATTTAACGCTTGTATAATGTAAGCCAAATGAACTCATTATTATCAGTGCTATTATACTGAATGCTAAATGAACTCATCATAGAAACACACTTGCTTTAAAAACTATTACTGCACCATCAGTGACAAGGGAAAAAAAAATGTTGCATACAAACTTCCTGAGATGACTAATTTGATTTCAGTGTTAACTTCTAATGCATTATTAATCAACGGTTCATTATACTTTTAGATAGCACTTAGTTTATTTGTGGTTTATTTGTATACAATTCATTTCTGTAATCTTTTACTATACTGCACTTTATTCTTATGTAAACAATGCTGGTTTGGGCTGACACAGATTTACAGTAAATGGGAGTATGATAAGTTTGTGTGTAATTCAAATTTGTTCTGTTTCACAAAACCAGGAGAGGTGCAAAAAGGGTGATGCAATCCAAAGTAAACAATAAGCTAATACTATGAGAAAAGACTGTGAAAATTACACATTTTGAAACAGACTGCATGAATTTATTGTTAAAAGATTTAAAAGTACTATAGAAGATATAATATAGATTACAATTTATAAATGTGTGTGTAGTATTGTAATGCAAATTAAAATTAGGTACTCATGCTAAAAAAAGTGATCTCAAAGAATATGATAATTCATATGTACTATTCCTATTTATATGTGACTATTTATGTGCAGATGTTTTAATGTACCAAAATAATGTATATAAAACATACTATGTTACTCAGAGCCTGCAAGTGTTGTGATTTGTTTTGTTTTCTATCAACATAAAATACAATATTTGCATGATGGAAAAGTAACATTGCTTCAGTCTGGACTGGAGAAACCATGACTTACATTATAATCAGTATTTCAGAATAATTTCAGAACACTGACATCATTTTCTGGTAGCAGTTTAGGAGCAACAGAGTAATGGAGGGTTAGGATTTCTGGAAGGTAGAAGTCCTGTTCTCTTCAGGACTGTTTTAACACATTCAGAAATTACTGAAAAGCTCCTTTTCCCCAGTGTTTCACTAAAAAATGGACCGTATTTTTTCTTTTATTTTTTTTAATGTTTTGATTTACATTCACATTATAAATTAAACTATTAGTAAGAAAAAATCACATAGATTTAAACTGAATTGAAAATTAAAAGGAAAATATTTTCAAACATATTTCAAAATAGTTAAGCCATACTTCTAGAAAGAGTTTTATAACAAAGACTTTGGAAGCAAAGTTGAACACCAGCTCTCCTGCCACAAATTTTCAGTGAGATGTCAGGTAATATACAGTCTTTCTCTGACGATATCCTATTTACAGAGGAAGATCACTAATAATTTTTGCTTCCTAGTAATACTGAGGAAAGAGTGAGTAATATATAGGAAATCTTTAAAGACATTGAAGCTGGCTCCTTTAGGAAAAACAAAGAAACAGTCCTGAGAAAATATTTTTCATCTGTTCTTAAATGGTATAGTGTCCTTAACTTATATGTTGATTCACATAATAACCGTTCCTTTCATCTTTTTACGGAAGGCTTGAGATAGTCTCAAAAGGAAATGAGCTGGAAAACAATTCCTTTGTGATACTACCTGTACAGATTTTGAAGAAATCTCTCTAGGAGAATTTCAAATAACAGTGTCATCTGTCTTTTTGTGTCTTTGTCCTCTGTTATGAGAGGATTCTTCAAATCTTATATTCTTTCTGTTTCTATAGGGTAATTAAATAATATATATACACATCCTCCTGCATAATTTTATTCTTTGTGGTGACACATGCATTATTCTCATACGGTACATACATTGACAGAAGTTCCAAAAGCTTAAACCAAAGAACTTTTAGTTTAATGGAAAATATTGAAAAAGTTCTGCTCAGGTCAACTTGAAACACATAAACACATTTTTCATATTCAAATATTTTTTTTTAGTGTTTTATATTTTAATAATTCTGTTAACTGTTTAATATTTTATTATTTCTTTTGGTGATACAAACAAACAAAATACTCAGAAGCACGCTGATCAGCTTGAGGTTAAATGCTGTATTTAGTTCTCTGCTTACTTTGTTCACTTAACTTTTCTGAGAGGAAATCCTCAACAAAATGTCTTTCTGAAATGAAAAGTTTTTAAAAACTCTAAAGGAAATATTTTGATAGCTTTGAAATGTGAAAACCTTCAGCCTGTCTAAAGTACAGAATTTTAGTTTAGTGAATTCAAATTCATCAAAAAATAAGAAAAATAATACTGTCCAGCTGTAAAGTCTAACAATTGAATTGTCTAAAATAGTGTTTGTCGTATTTACAGATTTATAGTAAGTAAAATAGCTGTATATTTATTTTCTGAAGAAACATAGAGGCTTTCTTTTCTCTTCCCGCTCCAGGATCATGATGGCAAAACCCAATATGGCACAACAATTTTAAAGCTTTTAGACAATAAACACTTATTGCAAAGATACTATAAACCAAACCGATCATTGTGTTGGTCACAAAATTTGCAAGTTGGATAGTCTTAGCCTAAACACCAAATGCATTTTTGAGCTTTATTCTACCTGAAATGTCTTCATTCTGTAAACCACAATTAGCTGCATCTAAATGTGGCACACGAGATTGTTTAGCTTCCAAATTTGACCTATTCCCATAATTTATTTGGAGAATCCAAAAATTTCATTTTGAGCTAATTTATTTTTTTAAATTAATTCTACCTAAGTTTAATTACTGTAATATAAATGTAAATTCTCTGAATAAGAACATTTCAGGGGAAAAGAAACATGATCAACATGTCATAAAATCATGGTAGATTTTTCTTCATCTTGTATTTGTTGATGATCCTGGATTGAGCTAGTGAATCAAAAACATTAAAGATCTGCACCATTTACTTTCAAAGGGCACAAATTTTTTTTTTGAAAGTTCCTTTGCTTCTTTTGTGCTATCCATTTGTTAATGACCACTGTCTGCTCAATATGAGAAAACCAAGGTTTGAGGCAACAGGGAAATTATGTTAGAATAAACAAGGTGGATACATGTCCCCCCTAAAAGTGAATATTCTTTCCTTTGCAGCTGAAGTCCTTTTTATTTCAGTATTTTTGCCAACACATGGTTTTCAGAACACAAGGTTTCTTATATGATTCAGCAACATCAAGGAGTTATCTACTTCTAGAGCTGTCTCACGCTTCATATGTATGCTCTTTGAAGTCCAAAACTGTATTGGCTTAAGTCTGGAATAACTCTGATGCTCCTTGTCAAAAGTCATTCTTAACTTATGTAAACAGAATGCTCAGCTAAATCTCTTCTGCATTGCTTCAAGTTCCTGACCATAAACAAAACTCCATGTTTAATTGGTTACGCTTAGATTATTCTATAAGCAACAGTAATGACAAATTGAATTAGGTTGTTTGGCGCTCTGTGACAAGCTCATTGATCAAGTCTTCAAAACCTGATTATAGAACATGCATTGCTTGAACTCTGCCCACTGAGGATGGTCCCACAGAGAGGATACACTAAACATCATCAAGGACGGCATCAGAGCTGCAACTGGTAATGAAGCACATTTCATAAAACATTCATTTCTCACAGTTTGGTGTAAGAGCCGATTTTATGACCAAGGAAGTCTGGCATGTATTGAAGGTTAACAAATGTGTGTTGGTTGTGGTGGTGTGTTGGTGTACAGTGATGCACATTTATACCAAGAGTCTGGGGTAGTCATGAGGGATTTGCACCATTAGAAAAAAAAGTGAAATGTTATATTTTGTGAGTTTTGGTTCCTTATCTCTTAACCAGAAAAATATGATCTTCCTTTACAATCATAGTATAAAGCCACAGTTACAACACGCTAGTCTTTTTTGTTAAACCTTGCCTTGATTGTCTGCACTAGAAGGAAGACCCTACCAAACCTGCAGCATTCTCATGTCACCTTTCAAGGAGCTGTTACAGTAGTTAGCCAATATGTCAAGTACAGATTACATCAACATTTCAGATGGATGATATTTCAAGGCTTTAGGTTGCTGTTGCCTGGAGTGGCTGCGACATTATTGTAGCACATTTTTGAAGTATTGCTCTACCAATTAAAAATGTCTTTTAATGACAGATTATATAATGATAGACATATGTGTGTAGGAAAGTTAAGGCATACAATAGATCGAAACAAAGGTGTCCTGCATCTTGATAATTTGTTAAATTATATCTATTTTGCAGCCAAGATACATAGTTACAGGCACTAATTGAAAGTCTGCTTGTTTTCCATTAAGCTGACTCACTTATTCTTCTCTCCTAGTGGGGAAACAAACAAAAACCAAGTGATGGCCTTAGTTAAATAAAAAGCTCATAATTAGTGAAGTCATAGTTATGTCTCACAATGCCTTGATACAGAGCATAGATAGCTGTGCAGGAAATGCAACTGGAAACAGGCCAGGTTCAGTCCCTATCCTGTTACCATCCTTCTGGCCTCAACAGCTTATAATTCTGGCCTTAACAACAATCACCAGGTTTATTTGATGCATAACAGACAGAAAGGAAGATTTCCTTGGCAGTGGGGAATGTCCATCACTTGACCTTAGACTGAATTTCACCTTTCTTCAGTCATCTAAAGGTTGGGCACAGTCACTCAACTAGAGACAGAGATAAGCCCTTCCAGAGGGTGTTTCATCATATTCAGCTTGCATGCCTTTATTAGGTGAAGATGAATTGCTATTTAAAGGGATCTGTACTTCACTGACAACAGAGGTATCCCAGACAACCAGCTGGCTTAATTTCTTGATTGTTGACATTGAGTGAGAAAAATCTTCTCTTTGATTTTGGAACCTAAAATATATTCTTTGCCTGCATTTTTCTCTTGATTAGATTAGTTTTCCTGAATATGAGTTTTTATATAGGCAGCCAAACATATCTTACCACTCATATCCATAGAGCATCCTGGCTAAAGTCATTATAGTAACCCCCATTCCCTACATTTTATTAGCACAGTCATTACTCAGGTGTTGATCTCTTTTGTCATCTCATGTTTTGTTTAGCAAACTTTTTGCAAAATTTCTGGGAAAAAACTCAGCATGATAGTATTCGAAGCCATATTCTTATTTTGGATTAAATTCAAACCCCACAATCACAAATCAACAGCTGTTCAAAACAACCTCACATTTCTGATGTGAAAACAACCACCAGATGGCGACCTTACAATTGCATAAATAAAACACAAAACATTTAATTTGGTTGGGTTTTCCCTGGTTTATATTTAGTGGGTCGTTTGTTGTTTGTTGGTTGGTTTTTTTGGTTGTTTTTTTTTAAATTTTTTCAAAACAAACCCCTTCAATAGCATAAACTGTCTCCAGATAGCTTAACTGTCTGGAGGTTTTATTAGAGCAGTGAATTCTTTAAATTCTTCACTTCTCCTTTCTTCACTGTAATACACTGCAGTTCTATTCTTCTTATTAAATCTCTGATTACTGACACATAAAACACTAGCACAGTGGTGACTCCCACAAAGTATGCAGTGCTACATTTAGCAATGAAATTATGGTCAGTATGTCATTGCTTCACATTTTGTATAGCAGCAAAGCCTTTTTAAAGTTTCAGTTTGCATTGCCAGGCTCACAAATTGATCTGTCTGTCAAACTGATGCAGGTGCCAGACTGATGCAAGTGCCAGACACATACTAAGAGCCTTATCCAAAGTCTGAAGCCTCAGCTGGGAGGCTTTCCACCACTTCCAGTAAGCTTTGGGCCAATCCCCTTTTTTCTCTTTCATTCTCTGCCTAAGACATATCTAGGAAAGATTTGATGTAGAAAGCAATCTCCTGTTAAAATTATGTCCATAAAATACATTATTCTTCATGGATTTAAAATAGCAAAGTCAGGTATTTAAAAATATTTTTTGGAAATACGTGCTAGCAACCTGACAATCTTGCAATGGTTAGTTATACTAATTTAAAAGAATAAAATGAGTAGGCATATACAAAATTAGTTACAGAATAACTTTGATACTCAAAAAGATAGTAGAACAAAGTACTAAAGAATCAATTTATAAAAGATTAGAGAAAACAAGATGATGAGAATAGCCAACATGGATTTGTCAAAAACAAATCAAGTCAAGCCAGCCAAATTTCCTTTCCTGTCAGAGTGACTGGCCTAGTAGATAAAGCAGAAGACAGGAGATGTAGTGCATTTGGATGCTGGAATGAAAAGTTCCACTTACTATATTTGCAAGCAAATGTTGTAATAAAATCACTGCATGGGTACAAACACAGTTAAAAATCATAGTCAGAGATTAATTAGCACTGGGTCATTGTTTGACTAGAAAGTCTGTCCTGAATCCTGTTCTGGTCAGCACTTTCATCGTTAGTTTGAATCATGAAATAAAACACAAGTTCACATGAGCTGCAGACATCCAAGTTCAGACCATCAACACACCACTGAAAAGAGGACTGGATTTCAAAGTAAGCGTGATAGAATGGAGAAATTATATAAAATCAAGGAAAAGGAATTCAGTTAGGCAAGAAAAAAGTACTGCTTCAGAAAAGTGAAAGCAGATGCACAGGTACAAGATGGGAAATAAGTAACTGGAAAAGGAAAATAATTCTGGAAAGATAAACTCCTTGTGTAACATATTTAGAGAGACTCACTCACTGTGTGCAATGGATCTGATGCATACAAATAACTCCTCAGTTTTATTTGACATTGATAAGGTATTCAACTGGTATTTCAACCAGTTTTGGGAATAACGCTTTTGGGTACAGACTAACTGGGGTCAGTCCTGAGGAAGATAATTAGGAGGGCAAGGTGTTTATAAAATATGACTGACACAAAGGTTGAAAGAATTGATTTTTTCAGGTTAGAGAAGACTTAAGAGTTCTTCAGTGTGAAAGAAAAAGTTTTTATAAAGACAACAGTACTCTCTATGCCACTGGACAGGTCAAGAAATAATGATCTTAGTTTACAGAAAGGAAGATTTTAAACAGATATTAAGAAAGGCTTTCTTACTATAAGGATAGTTAAATATGCAAACTAGTTAGTAAGCAAGGTTGTGAAATCTCTCTTCTTTACAAAACCAAATTAAACAAACCTATCAGGGAGAGGCTATTCAATCCAACCTTAAAGAAAAAAAAAAAAAAAGGTGTTTTTTCACACAAACTTTTTAAAAAAACTTAAGTTAAATAGCCACTACTATGAATACTTTCACCAGAGGTCAAATCCGCAAAGAAGCTCATCCATCACTCTCTTTCAAAATGGTTACCATTTCTTATTATTCTTAATGAGCTTCAGTTAAGGTGCTATGCTCTCTTTCAAAATTATTATTGTTTCCAGAGAGAAAAGCCAGCAGACATCTTTCTTGGGAACAAATTGAAAACAATGGGGGGCAGATAATCATCTCAGAATAATCACCTAAAAGTTGGCAAGCTTTGAAAGAAGACTGCTGTATGGAATTTTTTTTTTTGCAGCAGAATAGTATTCATCAACCCATGTGGAAGAACCAGCTTCAGGAATGGAACTATGAGAGGAAAAATCCTTTAATCCTATATGACATGAAGTACAGGCTGTACCAAAGGATCCTACAAGTTTCAACCGAGTGACATAGAAAATCCTTATACCTATTTCATTCTAAGGATGATTGGAAAAAAATGTTAAGACCAAGTAACTTGTGATCAATTTTGAAAATTCATCCATGGAAGCTTATTTTGAAATTTTCAGAAAAAAACTGAAGAATATATCTTTGTTACAAAATAAGGTCATTTGGTGTTTGTTTTGCATATGAGACAGATCGTTCTTAAAACTGGAACGGCAAGCAATACTTCCATGGCTTATATTAAGACTGTAGTATATAAACCAGAGAAAAAAATATTTTCTGATTGTGTCTTCCAGTGAAGCTAAGAAAGAAAAAACATCCACAAACCCAGAATAATGAAAAATGTCAAGAATATGTAAAAATAGGAATGGTTTAGATGATAACAATTTAAGATTTTCAGTGTGCCACACTGTA
Source organism: Falco rusticolus (assembly GCF_015220075.1). Lineage (NCBI taxonomy): Eukaryota > Metazoa > Chordata > Aves > Falconiformes > Falconidae > Falco > Falco rusticolus. The sequence continues at coordinate 58,398,185 of NC_051193.1, read as the reverse complement.
GGAGAGAGACTCCCACAGTCTCGGCATTTTTAATTCAGAGCATTTTCTTCAAGCTCATTTTGTGATCATGAAGAGTGGAAATACTGAAGCATTTACGTCATTATGAGGAATGTTTTATCAAACTGGCGAACCTGGCATAGAATGAAGATTACAGAGTCACCAGTGCAGTGGAACATCTTTCAAATATTCTTACTGTCCTTCAGTAGTATGGATGCATCTTGGCCATGCCCAAGTGAAACCACTTAAGAGTATGAAGGGCTTTTATTTCCTTTCTGGACTATTATACAGTGTATTTTTCATATGATTTTTGTTTTAGTCTTATCACTAAAGACCAAATAAACACAAATTTTACAATCCCATAAAACTGTTGAGTATAGAAATCATAGAAGTAACCCATCTTTTTAACTTCTTGCACTCCCAGGGAGGGGTGCAGAGAAGGGAGTAACAATGAAAGAATCCAAATGCTAAAAGCTGAGAGCTGTGTATTGTTTTGGAAATTATTTATACTGTGGGAATATCCGGTTGCACACATTTTCATTATGTTCACTACTTACTACTTTTCCACAATTTTATACTTAATTGGTAATTTTCCATTATGACTAATAAGATAAGTACAAACCTCAAAAAAAATTGTACAATTTTGTAAGGAGACACTACCTGCTTTTTCCAATTGCTTTACCACCTGCAGCACTGTCATGGAAAGAGACTGACAGCTGCCAGCCTCTCCCAAATCAATGACCTTGGAATCTCTGGAGGAATTTATGAGTTTGAAGGTAAAATTTCAATCTGTTAGAGAGAAAATATCTGCTCTCTTAACAGTTGAATAGATTTCCCTCTATGCATTGATTAACACTAAATCTTTTTAGATCTTTCAGCTTCACTGTTCCACTGGCATTGGAGTTGTTGGCCCAGATATATATAGTTCAAACAGAATTCAATTGAGAACTTCACTATAAATAATATTCTCACCATACAGAAAACTGACTATCATACAGCTAATATTTTAACCAAGCCAGAAGACCTCTAACTATGCAGGAAGTCCCATTCTGTGCCACAGTGTTAACACTGGGGATGATACTACATCTCAGCATCCAGCTGGAGGGCATGAAATCTTGAACTCTAGGCAGAATTTAACTATCTAGTTTGGCCATTGCCACCACATACATTTGAAAAAAATGAGAAGTGAAAAAGAGAAACTGAGCAATTTCAAGGCAGTTTTAAAACTGTTTACAATTTTTCTCTCTTGCAACTATAAAATCATTAATTCCAGTGGATCTGTCAATTGCCCAGTTATGATTGGCATTTTGTGAGGAAACAGAAACAGCTCATGTACTGTAACAACAAAATAATAATAATACAAAAAAAAAAAGACTAAGTAGCTTTCTTTGATAAACTCTTAGGCCACACTACCCTTTTATTTTGGTCACCTAGAGCCATTTCAGAGCTCTGTGAAGCACTTCTTTCTAAAAATGCTGATTTTTTCTGCAAGTTGAGGATGTGAAGCTGGAATGTATCTTAAGAGAAGGGGCACTTGGATTGACTTGCTCAGCACACATGTATTATCCAGCACAGGTAGAAGGTCCAAAACTTTATAAGAGTGACCACATAAAAAATTCAAAGAAACAAGAATAGATTTTACATATTGTAGGGCTTCTCTGTAGTTTCCTCCAAGTTTACTTCAGTTTTTTTGCAGTTTTTCAAATTATGTTTACTGCCTTTAAAATTTTTAACTGTATTTTGAATACTGATGATTTCATTTTGGGTTGTTTGGACAGCTTGAGAATCCTCTGAGATATAACCCTCACTGAATTATATTTGCCAATGTAAAATCAATCATATTTTTTCTTTTTTTTTGGCTTTGGGTGCAGAATGCAGGAAGGAATGAATTGTTATACTTCTGCTTACTGCTATTCCAGAGGCTTTAAAAGTTGTGTCTTTATTATACTGGTCTTTTTGTTCAGAAAAAGAAGGCACTATAGGTGACTTGCATTCATCTAAGAAAGTTTGTCTGTCTTTTGCTTTTTAAAACACAAGCGTGTGACACAAGAAACTCTATACAGTGTCCATGTATCCAGCACTTGGGCCTAACTGATAAAAAGCGATGTTCTTTGCACCCTGGTCAGACATGCCTTGCTGCTTGGCACTGACCATGGAGGCTCCACTGGACGGCCCAGTTACCAAATAGTTACTTCAGACGCAGAGACATTATTGTGGGTGAACTTTAATGAGGCTCAGCATTTGGAGGGTTCAGCAGGGTTATCAGTGATAGGAGGATACAGGACAGTACCCACTTCAGATCTGTATAATAGAGCTATCAATGTAGTGGGATAACTTACAAGGTGGAAAAATTTTACAATATTCCAGCTGCATGGAGCCAGTCCTGCAAGGGGAGAGTTACATTCATCCGTGTCACTTTGAATCATTGCATAGTCAAAGTGGTTTTCAAAAATACAGAGTAACTTCTGAGGGTGTAGCTGCAGAGTATCCCCACCTGTGTCCCAGACACATAGCAGCCTTTGCCCCAGACAGTCCCATGGTTTTTGGTCAATATATATAATCAAAATTTGTGGAGTTTTGTCTCTGTATAATTGCACACAGAAACCATATGCTGCAGGGCACTCAAGGCCCCTTTTGACTTAATAATCACCAGCAGTCGGCCAAAGGGGAATGTCCTGTTCTCATACTCAGACCCTTCATTCCATTCTTCATTAGAAGAGCTCCAAATATGTCCATCTGTATTTGGCTTGTGTGGCAAGGTTTTGGTAGTAGGGTGCCTGCAGGAGTGACCTCTGTGAGAAGGCACTAGGATCTGCCCCCATGTTGGACATAGCCAGTTCCAGTTAGCTCCAATGGACCCACCACTGGCCAAAGCCGAGCACATAAGGGTAAAAAATGCTGTGCAGAAGTTGTGAGAGACAAGTGAGAAACATGCAAGAGAAATAACCCTGTAGACACCAAGGTCAGTGAAGAAGGAGGGGGAAGAGATGCTTCAGGCAGGAGCAGAGGTTCCCCTACAGTCAGTGGATAAGACCATGGTGAAACAGGTTGTCTCCCTGCAGCCCATGGAGACCACATATGTGGAAGATCCCACACTGGAGACTGTGAATATTCCCTGAAGGAAGCTGCACCCATGCCAAGCCCACACTGGAGCTGTCTTCTGGCACGAACTGAAGCCTGTGGAGTGGAGTCCATGTAAGTTATGTTTTCTGGTAGGAACTGTAGATGGACTGTAGCCTGTCCAACTGACTCATGCTGGAGCAGTTTGTGAAGGAACTGGAGCATAGGAAAGGTGTGAGAAGGAAGGCACGGCAGACACAAACTGTTACGAATTGACCATAACCCCCCATTCTCCACCCACCCCACACTGCTTGGGAATGAAAGAGTGAACTTGAACCTGGGAAGAGGGATGGGTTGTAGGAAAGGTGTAGGGGTTTTTTGTTTGTTTGTTTTCTTTCTTACCATCCTATTGTGTTTTTAATTGGTAATAAAGTAGTTTTCCCCAAGTCAGGTCTCTAACTGGTAAGTGATCTCTCTGTCTATATCTGCCATGTGTTTCTCTATTTTATTTTCTCCCCCGTCTGGTTGAGGAGAGGGAGTGAAAGTGTAGCTTAGTTGGTGTCTGGCAGCCAGCCAAGGTTAACTCACACCACCCCAATAACTGTTGAGGAGTACAGTCTCCCACACCCAGGGCTGCAGCCCTACTGACCAGCACTGCTGTGCCCCCACCCACACCATGCACTCTGGACTTTCCCCTCCAGCACCTTTACATCTTTATATACTTTTGCATTTGTGGTTCACATCTATCCTTTTGGTGTCTCTAAGGTTTTCCACAATGTCTGGATGCAGATGACAGCAATCGTACAGTTTACAAATGCATTCTACTCCTACCTATCCCCTGCTTTTCGGTGTCACTGTGGGTCAAACATGTTGGTAATTCCTACTTTTGTTTGCAACTCACGGTTGAGTTCACCTGTATTAATCTCTGTGCTGTTGACCCCCAAATCTGTGTGCGTGGGTAGACAGACACTATTTCTAGCTTTTACCTATGATATCTCTTGCAGAAGGGCAGTTCTTACTGAGTTGCCTCCAACTATGCCAAATATTTCTTGATTTTTTGTGAGTTTTAGAATGCCTAGGAAATTTTGGCAGCCTAGAAGAGGCATAATTTTGTATCAAAACGGAGAATGGGTGTGGTATGTCACATAACCACTGCATCAGTCTTAGACACAATAAGAATGAACAGAGAAGTGATTTAGAAAGTAACAAATAGTAATTTGAAGATGCTGCATAACAAGCTTCCAAGCAATTGTTCTAATTGTTTGATTAATTAAAAGGTATGATTATATAAAATCTTTACATAATTGTAGCCAGTTTTGAGGGGTTCTTGACACATAAAATATCTGGTGAAGTTAAAGTGCAGGTAGAGCATAGTAAATCTGTCTGATGGATCCAGAGAGGTTGTTGTCAGCCGGAAGTCATCAATGAAAGGGGAAAAAAAGGCTTCCAGGAACGTTTGGAGGTGCTCAGCAGACCCTCAGTACTCTCTCAGTTTTCCACCAGTGACCTGGAGGTGAGTATAAAGTCACTGATGGAAAAAATTACGGATAAGAAAAGATCGCTGTAGCACAAAATCCAGATTAAGAAAGATTTCATAGACTGGGTTTATTTAGGCTACAAAACAGAGATTATCCTAGATTTAACCTGGAAAACAAAATATTTTTGAAATCGTGGCTAAACTGAAAAAGAAAAATCTCTGTAGGTCAAAGTAGGAAACAAATTGTTTAGGTTTGGGTTAATATTGTGAAATGTTACTACTTTTAATCTTGCAAACTTTGAATTTATTTTTGAGATAAGTTTTATTTTAAGTGCTGCCATAGTAGCCTGTTCTTATTGGTAGAATCATTCATGGTTAAACTATGTTAAACAAGAGGTTTTTTAACATTTTTTTTTTGTTACAGAAAAATATTGTGTATGAAAATTTAATGCCTTCTCTAAGGCCAACCTTATTAAACCTTATTAAATAAAATTTATTGTGCACAAATTATATTTAAAAAAATATAAAATCAGCTAACCATAGCTCACTACAGCTTTGTACATGATCTGTGGCGGAATATCTTACACTTATTTAATATTCATTCTACCCCATGGTTGTTCCATTTTCACCTGCTGAAAACAAACTACCCACTCCTAGAAAGAAACGAATCTCTCAGATCTACAAGAATAGCAATATATTTTACCTGTAAGTTTTTCCACCAATAGCTGTGTCTTGAAATAATTGCAAATTGCTGCTCCCAGAAAAAAGAAAAGTATCCCTATAAGATGTAGCATTCTGTAGAATGGCATCTAAATTTGTTCTACATTCTGTTCTGAAATGTCATTAATCACAATTTCCAATAGTAAAACAAGTTAGTGTGTTACTGATAGCCCCCCACTCAATCTGTTACTCATGAAATTAGAACTCTTGTAGCAGAAGCATTACCCATGAAATATTGAGTTTTCAGTATCGCATATAAATCAAGAAATCTCCAAGTTCTTTGATACTCATTTAACACCTAATCCATTATGAAAGTGAGAGCTGATAAGCTCCCAGCTTCTCATGGGCACAGTGAAGTACACCAGATGGACTTATTTTCATCAAGAAAAGAAGTGAGCTTACCCCAAGAATAGTTTTTATTAACTAATTCCAAGTTAATTTCATGAGCTTGTTCCAAGTTTCAGTATTATAAACCTGGTATTTGGAAGTAACTTCTTTACAATTAAAGTAAACTTTATTTTTTCTTCTCATAGTTAACATATTATTCTCATCCAAACTTGTAAAACAGTTAGCTTCTATTTCAGTACATAGGATGCTTCATAATCAAGGTGTTCTGTTATTAATGTAACAGTATTTCGGGGTGGTTTTTTTTCATCATTTCCTTTATAACTGATCTTTGTTGACAATAGTCAAGCTACCTGAATAAACAACAAAATTATATCATTCAATATCATGAAAGTGAGATATTTTTTTTCTGTGTACAGACAAGTGAAAGACCTTCTACCATTTCAGCTGACTTTATGAATTAATAAACAAAGTATCAAGGGGCTGACTCCTGAAAAAATAATTGTTTTCAATTCGAAGTGCATAAATAGGTTGAAAAGGTAGAATAGCTTATAGCAAGTACATTCCTGGTTAAATCAGTGAAAATAACTGAGGCAGTGCTTGAAAGCCATACAATAAGAAGGTGGAAAATTCAAGGTATCCATGACAGTACTAAATCTAACAGATGAGATTAGTAGAATTCGGTAGCGAATTCAGCAGAATTTCTTGAGTAGCTCTGTTTAAACCACTGCTCTCTCAGTGGTTTCCTGTGTAACAATTTTATTGTACAGTATTTTTCAATGTAGTGACTCACATCTGATAAAGAAATAAACTTGCATAGTTACAGAATTATTCAAAGGAAGAAATTTTTAATATATTATATATAAAAACACACCCTGTAAGAGTGACAGGTAGGTTATTGACATGGAGGATTGGTCTGCAGATTTGAATTATTCTATGCCAGGTCACGAGAGGAGGAAGTTGTACCAAGCCAGACATCAGAAATAATTATTTTTATTTAAATCCCTGGAATTTTCAGGGTACAGCTGAGAAAGCTTTCTTGAACTGAAGCAGTCAAATGAGTCTGTGTTTTACAAGTATTAAACCTTCAATGAAAAGCGGGATTTTTTACAAGCAGAGCAGATTGGGAATCCAAAAGTACTAAAATTTCTATGCTTGGGTTTTTACTGTTACTGCAGCATTATGAAGATGGTTAACACAATGAGACCAAAACTAGATGCTTTGGTATCTTCCCTGTTTTCATGAGGATCCAAAGAACGATTTAGTAGATCCTTCTTCCAGCTTTTTTTGTCAGTATTCAGTCATGATGTTGATAAAAACTACTGAGACTTAATTATTTCTGTTAAGCTTACTTTATTTCTTCATGTATTTGCAAAGATGAAGACCTCTAAAGAATAGGAGTGAATATTTTTGGTCTACATGCTCATTTCTACTGCTCGAATTTTTGAGAAATGTTTGCAAAGGAAAAGTACAGAAATTCTTTCTGTGCAAAGTCATTAAGGTTTCCAATAACCTGCTCTCTGAGCACTCTGGACAGTACACTGTGTCACCAGCTGATCAGTGCTTATTCCTTTCAAGTATGTATCTACATGTACTCTAACATTACAACTGCAGTTTCCTACTACAGAAATACAAAACACTGCAGCTTACAGATAATGGTCTGCCTCGGTTGCCTGGTAAAAAGAAAGCAAGCAGTTAATCTGAAAAAGAATTCTGTTAAAATGCTGCACAAAACCATCCAACTTATGTGTTCTCAATTATCCCCTTGAGAAGGATATCCACTGACTACAGAAAGAGCTTACTGAAATTAGTCTCCATAGTATAATGTTAATTTTAAGACTACCCAGCTTCTTCTGAAGGTGATGGAGTTCTTGAGAATTTTGTATATTTGTATATTCTTACACTATATTTGTCTTTTTATATGCCTATAAATCGTTGATGCAGCAGCATCTAAGAGGGCAGACGCTCTTACTTTCAGTTTTGTGTTGAACAAAATGTCAGTGGGTGACAACCCAAGTTTTACTGGTGCCATGCTCTAACTGAGCACTACTGTATATTGCTGAAATTCCAAAAGCCATTGTAGTGGGCACTTTATCATTCAGACTCCTTTCCTCCAACTTATGAGGAGCAGTAGTGGCATGTCTAAACCTATTTTTCACTGTAAGCCCCTAAACTACTGATCACTAAAATCTGACCCAAACATTTAATATCCAATAAGAATTAATGAACCAGGTCAGTCATACATTTCCTATCGATCTTGCTCTTTGGGATAGGCATTTTAGCAGTTGCAAAGTTCACATGAAACCTTTGCTGTTTTAATCTCACAGATATAATTTATGGGATTGGCTTTTCTGTTTTATTAGTGCTAGGTAGAAGCTCTCATTCTTTCCAAATCTGTGGAGTATATTTGGCTATTCAGTTCTTATGTACATCTTTCCAGATCAGTGCATCTTCAGTGTAGACTTAGCATCAGCTGTCCCATCCAAACAGCAATGTTTTTCTGATGAAAATACGTAGGTGAGACTTTTCTAAAGGGAAAGTTAGGTGTCTATCTGGATATGTATATACATCTGTGTACACATATGTATTCTGCTCAAAAAGGGCATTGGATGGAACTTTGCTAAAATAACTTGTTTAGAAATAACATGGCTCTGAAGATCTCTTCTATTCTGGATGAAGTGAAAAGATATGCAAGGGATATAGATTAATAAATATTTAATCTAAGAATGCCTGTACAATTGTCAGGGTTTATGGTCGTAGGCCAGATAAACTGGGGGAAAAAAGCCAGAAAACAAGGAAAGCTCAGCCTGGATGGAACTATTTGACATTGCCTAAAGCAATTTACTATTACTTGATACAAGCTACCATAGTCTTATTTAAAATAATAGGAGACCAGTTTAGCTAACTTTATTGGCATGACATATAGAACATTTCTCTGAACTCTAGCTTGTAGCAATTGGAAAAAGAGATATTATAATAATGTGAAAATGATTTTTCAGTTAAATTGAACTTCAGCATGTGCAATGTATACATCACATAATCACTGTGTACATAAACTTGCAAATGAGCAAATGCAAACAAAGCAGTTGAAACCCCAATAAAAAGCATTCACATAAAGACTAATGATTAAAAAAACAATCTATCTGCACCTTACAACTTTAATACTTAATCATTACTCGGTTTCACTCTGTCTGCCATAGGTATATTGTGCACCTAGAGTACTTATAAAGTACCCTAGAAATCATTTAATAAGGTTTTAAGATTAATTAAGCTTTAAAAATTGCATTAAATTGTGTTTTCACACAATAATTGTAGGTCATCAAAATATTCCCTTGTGTGCTGGTTTTGGCTGGGATAAAGTTAATTTTCTTCATAGTAGCTAGTGTAGGGCTATGTTTTGAATTTCTGCTGAAAACACTTGATAACACAGGAATGTTTTCATTATTGCTGAGCAGCGCTCACACAGAGCCAAGGCCTTTGCTGCTCCTCACTCCACCCCACCAGTGAGGGGCTGGGGGGGCACAAGGAGCTGGGAGGGGGCATAGCTGGGACAGCTGGCCCCAACTGACCAGAGGAATATTCCATGTTTTATGATGTCATGCTCAGCATATAAAGCTGGTGGAAGAAGAAGGAAGGGGAGATGTTCAGAGTGATGGCGTTTGTCTGCCCAAGTAACCATTACCCATGATGGAGCCCTGCTCTCCTGGAGGTGGCTGAACACCTTCAGGCTGATGGGAAGTGGTGAATGAATTCTTGTTTTGCTTTGCTTGCATGTGTGGCTTTTGCTTTCCCTATTAAACTGTCTATCTCAGCCCATAAGCTGTCTCAATTTTACTCTTCTGATTCTCTCTCTCATCCTGATCAGGGGGGAGTCAGTGGGGGCTGTGTGGTGCTTAGTTGCTGGCCAGGGTTAAACCATGACACCTTGGGACCATACCTAAGAAAAGGGTTCCAATCTTTTCCCTCCTTTTGCAACCTAGAAGTGTCCCACTGTTAGTTCTTCTGCATACTTTTAAGACTAGATATTCATTAGCAAGCATATGATGCAATAACAGTGGAGTTGTTGGAACAGTTGGAAGACTGAGTACACAATATAAGTGGTATTAAAAGTTTACTTTAGACTATCTATAGTATCATTGCATGGATAAATAAACATTACCAAAAGCATTATGTGTGCTTCTGAAATACATCTGGTTGAGTTTCAGGAATCAAACTGGACTGAAGAAGCCTAAGTTTTTCAGCATGAAACTGCTGTGCAATGAGAACTGAAGCAGGGAAATATCACAAAACTTCCTACAAGGAGGTGGTGAAAGTGCACCTCGAGAGTCAATGAACTCTGAGATTCTCTTTTAGCCTCAGGTGATAAGACCAGTCTTTGGTGCATGAACTGTAGAATGGATAGGATCTTGATCAACAGCCAAACTATCATGATCTCGGTTTGTCACTGTGATCACTCAAAGACCGCTTTGCAGACAGAAAATTATGCTGTCATAAACCTTCCTGGGCTACTACTTGACCAGATTTGTGTCTACAACAAAATGAAGCTGTGAAAGCACCAGAGAAAACATGGCATTTTTAGGTAATCATTTTAACAACTCTTTTGAAATAAGGAACAATTGTTTATGCAACAACTTCTATGAAACTACTTCAGGATGCAGCCAGTTGTTTTGCACAGAGGAGCAGAGGAGGTACTTTAGGCCTATATAGGCCTAAAGAATGGAAAATGTTCTTATTCTACATAACAAGAAAAAATGGCATTAACACATTATTGGGCTGTCAGGGTACATCCAGATCTCTCAAATGTACAGGACAACGTATTCTGTGATTTAAACTTTATTTCATGAGCGCATTAAGAAATATAATAAGCAAACACAACAAAGAAGGACTCGATGCCTTTTTTGCCCAAACTAGTCCACCACATTAATTCACTTATTCACCATTCAATCATAAGATTTTATAACTTATAGCCTGTAACTTTTAATATTGTGCACCTATGAACGAAAGAAAAGATTTGGTTACACAGCTGATGGTGAGAGTGCTCATCCTTCCTTCTCCATCACAGAACAGGTGTCCCATGTGTCACACCAGGAGGCATGAAAGCCTCAGCAGTTCAGTTGCTGTTGGATCTACTTCAAAAACTTTTTTTGGATAAGCTAATGTTTCATACCCTCCAGCTTGGAGGTTTGGTCTGTACCACTTCTGTGTTAGTGGATTCTGAGAAAACTGCCAGATTATAGATTATGGCTGCCAGAGACAGCAATTTGCAGGTGACCATGGCTGCATAAGGGTCCTTCAGCTCTTCCTGGCCACCTGTCCTGCCTACACTGCTCTTACTTTGGCCTCATGGCACTGCTGCCAGCACACATCAGGCCTTAGCGTGAGCTAGGTTAGCCAAAATATATGCGGGAGTTAAGTGAACAGTCACATGGGTGGAGTAAAATATTTAAAGATTACTTCAGCAGATGTAAAACTATTCTTTTAACCATTTAACTATAAATGAAATGGTTCAAGGTGAGAAGAATATAAGCTACCAAGATATCAGTTCTCCTTACACCTACCAGTAGGAGATACATTTCCTCTTTCAGTAGCCTGGTAGCAAGTAAGGAGACTAAGTATTTTTATGTCCATTGTTCTACATAATTCTCTGTCCATTTTGTAGCAGAATTGCACTTATGGCACCTGTATTAGAAATCAAAGATGCCAGTGAACAGCTAGGATACTGCCTAACTGGATAATGCAGCAGTCAGACAGCTGTGATCTGAACAACTAGCCTGGCATAAACCAGAGAGGTTCTTTACAATAGACCTTTCTATCCTTTCACAATTTAAATAACTATGTCAGCCTTCAGTTACCCTGATAGCAAAAAACCCCTATATTAGTTGGAGGCAATCTAAAGACCAAGGCCAAAAGATTATTGGGAGGAAAATTTGGTTTATGAAAAAAGATTTAAATTTTTGTACACAATTCCTTTGCTTGATTTTTTTCTTTCATCCAGATGATTTCACTAATCTAATTTATAATGTGTCATCTCAAACAGTGGTATCAACACAACTGACAGGTTAGTCAAGTGCTGTGGGAGGGGAGAGGCAAGACGATAGGTAACAGAGAGACTGGAAACATCTTAAATTAGCTTTGCAGTATAGGATTGTACCCATGGTGTAAATCAATCGCACCGAGAAAAATTAAACTGAAGACTTATCTCAGGAGTGGATTGAATAAATTCCTAAAAGAAAAATGTACATTACGATATACTGATCCAACAAAATAGTTGTGAAGGTCCTAATTAAGTGATTCTAAAATAATCTACAGAGGACGTTAAGAGTCCTACGAAGGCTCCCTATAGCCCTGGTGCAGAAGACGGAAGATAAACATACTGAGAACACTTATCTACAAATGAATGTAACACAGTTCAGTTGTGTTATGAGGGAACTGGTGTTGCAGTAGGAAGGAACATGTAGCTGAAGCCTTAGAGACAAGGCTGTAGCTTGAGGAGACATAATTGAATGCACGAAGGTGGAAGGAAACCATAGTGTGGGACCTGGGCATGGAACCTTAGTGTAGATGATAAAAATATGCTGTGAGAAGGTGAGGAACTTGTGAAGGAGTTTCAGTGGAGAGTAATGTTTTCAGTAAGGTTGTGGCTTAGTTTGGGTTTAATGTCATAGTAGGTGGGAAAGTGACATCAACATGTTTATATGCACATACATATAGATGGAGGAGATACTTCTGCTTCTCTTATTGCTAGTGTCATCAGTGGTGCTTAAATGAATTCATCTGGGGCTCACATGGTGTTCCCAGGCAATAACTTTGGATTAAGGAGGATATAATTGCTCATCACCTGTCTTTTCTTTACAACAGACATTCTTCTTAGAACTTTCAATAATATCTTTCTAGATATTGTTATATTTTATGAAAATATTAAAAACTTTCATAAATTAGAATCTAACCCTGTATTTAATATGCATCATTCAATTTTCTGTTATGAATTGAGGCTGTTCTTTGCCCCTGTTTTACTGCCTTAAGATTCCTCTTCTTCTGCAACACGTATCTAGGCTATAGCAGAGAAAATGAAACTTCCAAAAGAAAGTTATATTTTGCCTATTCTGAGGCCTGTTTTCAGAATGCTATTAGGAATGTTGTGCTCATGGGAAAATACACTTCTATTATTGTGTAACTGACCCCTTTAAAAATTCATAGGCTATCCTATGAGTTTTTACATATGCAGTAGAAGTTTGAGACCATATTACTTCAGATAGAAAAAAATAAGTTGATAGTAGGTTTTTTTATCTCTCAGTTCCCAAGGGTTTTTTTAAACTGTGTCAGCCAAATCTTAAAGCATTTTGCTTTAGAAAATTAGAGCAGCCCTGCATTTAATTTTAAATACCTTTATTCCAAAGCAGTCCCAAGAAAGGTAGGGCTGCAAAGAATGAATAGAACAAAATATTCTTTTCCTTTTTCTTAGAACAATATTACATTTGCAATAAAATAATAAAAACTGAAAAGAAATGCAAACTATATAAAATCCATTTTTATACTATGCCCCTGGGCTGCCACTGTCTTTCAAATTGCAGAGGACCAGTCCAACAGAAAATCGAGGTTACTGAACTGGAATATATGATGTCAAACATCTGTAGATGAATTTGTGAATGAGAAGTTTGTCATGAGGGAAAAATTAAATTTTTATAACTTACAATTAATTTGCTTCTTGTACAAGAATGTAAATGCTTAAATATATCTCAAACATAGAGTAAGAATTCAGTATGAAGCTCATTTTAAGGTAAATTTGTGAGTGTAGGTTTTTTTAGCTTTTCTTCTTGTGTACACTGTGTTAATCCAAAGGCTATACAATAGAATTATTGCAGCACATGAAAAATAATTTTCTAATGTTTTTCATTACAGAACCATTTCCAAATAACTGCCAGCAAAGTTCTTTTCTGCCCCTGTGTATTCATCTCCATCAAGCTAATCACAAACACATATCACAGTGTCTTTTGCAAATTTCCAAATCTGAGAATCAGAACTTTCTCCTACATGTTTTGTTTACATCAGTAGTTTTAATTAGCATAAAAAGTATTTTAACAAAAATGTTTATATTGTAATGTGAAGCCTTTCTAGTTTTCTTTGGTTTTCTGCAAAAATATTTTAATTATTTGTATATGCACACATTGGAATGAATAAAGTTTTTTTGTCAATCAACAACATAATCTGAATTATTTTTCTCAACTTTGACTAACCTGAAAGGGAGCTTCTGTTTGTTTTCTTTTCTTCATAGGTCCCACAGGAATAAGATTATTCATATCATTTAACTCTGGATATCTGACTTGGGTGTGAACAGTCTCTTTTCCTTTCTAACTCATGGAATCTATACAAGGCTATATGAAACACTATAGGATATTCTACAAAAAAGTTTAATGATAAGGCAGTATGACTAACTTAGGAAAGACGTGATGGGTTACCAAACTACTAGCCAGATGAAAAATTCCAGTTGTACAGCTGTCAGTCCAAACCCCCTCTCCATGAAGGTAAATGGACTCCTTAAGCCATACTGCAATAAGGAAGGTTGAAAAGGAAGTATCAGGGGACATTTCTTAACCTTGTTACACCTACAGCAACAGAAAATTGTATGGTGAATAAATGAAAGCAAAGTGGACAAACCCAACAATTATAAAATACTGGCAATACTGGAGAATTTATGCAAATCAAAGGGAGGGACAAATGGCATCCAAATTAAATGAGCCCCATTTCATCAGCTGAAGTAAGCAAATATTGGCTGTCAACACAGTGAATAGTATCACAGGCTTCTCTCTTCCCCCTCACTTGCTGTGCAACTTGAGGTCATTGACTCACTTTGCACGGTGGAAGCTCAGGAGAGGATGAAGATTACTGAAAATATTGAATAATACTGAAAAGTGTAGCGTTTCCCCATATTCAGCATAGAATGAAAAAGTGATCTATTAAAAAGCCAAAACTTCTCTGGGCAGATTTGAGGAATGGTGTCTATTTTGTTACCATTAATGATCTTTTCTACACACACAAAAAAAAAAAAAAAGGAAAAAAGAAAAAACTATCTAATGTCAATGGTGCAGGAGAAATACATGAAAATAATAACTCACTGAAAAACTCCACTTTAATGGGCATAGATTTGTTGTAGACAGAAGTACTTTAATTAGAGGAGGATTTTTACTAAATTTCTCACATGTAGGATTTATCGCATACTCGGTGTGTATTTTTCACATCTTATGTAATTAAGTCCTTTATGTAATGATTAAAATAAAGAATTGGTTAAAGACATAGTTTAAATATAATTAAAGGATATTATTTTGAAATTTTCATTTTAAAATAGTGCGTTTGTGAGGTTTGCTCATTTGTGTAGAGGGTTGTAATTTGGTTTTGCTAAGGTTGTTTCAGAAGTGAATGAAATAGGGAAATATGAGGCTTTTCCAGTGACATCAGTCATTAGGGCTGCCAGAGGTTTTTCTCTGCAGGTTATTCCAACCTACAAAACAGCATTTATTTTCACTTTTCTTTCATACATGCCTTTTTTAAACTTACACTCTCCACTAGCCTTAGATGTGCATCCAAACCTTGTCATTTAAAGTCAGACAGCGTTATCCTCCATTCTACCTGTGACAGATGTTACATGATGTAACAGATGTAACAGAACTAAGAACACCAAGAAGTGCTCTAATATCAGAGCATGCTCAGTAGAAATAAAGTCTTATGTGAATTTACATGCAAAACTCTAGTAAGTTTCTACAAGGCATATACAAATAGGGGTCTTCAAAGACTTCCATCTTAGTGATATATCCATAACTCTGCCAATTGCGAGTGTGTGTTTTGATACATTTCAAATTACTATTCTAACCTGTGGGGCTGCTACAGCCTCTTGTTTAAATTACTCTAACATCCACTTGTAATGGGAGATTGAAAAAAGAAAATTTTTCATTAATTTATTTTCAGAAGTGGTTGGAGCAGTTCTGCTGAAACTTTAAGAAAAATATCTGAACATTCAAGCAGCTTTCTGAGAAAGTCTTACAGTGAGAAGTATGAGGCAGCTGAACTGTTATTACGTAGCCCTGCTTCTGATGTCATATTGAAAGTAATTTCCCATACTTGCATAGATAAAAACATTAATTTCCCAGGGGTCTGTAGAAAAATATTCCATCAGTGTAAGAAAATGACAGGGATACAGGACTGGCAGAGTTAGGAATTACATGTTCAACACTGTTATTCCCACAGAACAAGTTCAAATAGTATTGAAGACGGACTTTACAAAAAGAAAAAAATCCTTAAAACTCAGCTTTCTAAAAAAAGATGCTGTTTGACATTACCATTCCACATAATTTCCTAGGTGAAAACCCTTTTACTTTTGCAAGGAGAATTTGTGTTAATAACTGTTCTAATCCAGTCCCAGTGCATTTGCAGAGTTGGAACAAAAAGTTAGAAAGCTATCCTCTATCCCCTGTGCAGTACATGACTTCAGGAACTAGAATCTGCCAGATAGGCACTTAACAAATTACTGTTCCAGAAAGCTACTTTTACCTCATTCTTTTGAGAAGCTTAGATTATTTGAACTAGGCAATAAGCCAGCTTTCATGGTAGCATGAGATGAACAAAACAGCACAATGTCATTATATCAATTAAGGGTATGTGATACTGTACTTGTGAGAGGGAAATGTATAGAGCCAATGGGTTCTAGCAGAAATCATGCTCCTCAGAGCAATTGACCTTTATGAATATGGATGGCGGTTGTTAGAGAAAAGGACTCCACATATGATTCTAGTTAAGGCCAGATGGATTTTTTTAGGCACTATGGTTGAGTGAGAAGGAAAATCAGCATATTTGCAGAAGAGGATGCAGCGTGTCACCTGTTAAAATTCCCTCATCCCCAGAATTTTTTCTTACATGTTTGCAAAGTTGCTACATTTGCTTCTTTACAATTATTTTTCATTCTTCAGGGCCTGAATTTCTTAAAACCAGCTTGCTTAGGATCAGCTCCTAGGTCCTGAAACCTGTAAAAAATATTTCCACTGTGAAAACTCAGTTGGACCTTTGCAAAGAATAGTTAGATTTAGTTAATGATTTTAACTGAAGAGCAAAACACTCATGGGAATAAACATAATTTATGCAAGTGCTTAGCTTCACAGTTAGTAAATTGACCTTTTTCTCTCCCTCTTCCTTCCTGTTTTCTCCTATCCATATCTCCCTGCATTGTGATTTATAATAAAAGAAATAGGGTTTATGCAGTATTTATATAGTACCATTTACAATAAGTCCTAAATCTGTAGTATGATTTTTTACTGCATTCCAACCTAATAATAATAATGATTCACATTCAGTGAACACTTTAATGTATAAATGCTCCACAGTTCAAAAAATGAACCAAACCAAACCAAAACCTAAGCAAGATTCTGCTTATCTGTCATTGTTGCTTTCTGTGTTGTGATACCTGAAGACTCGACTACGGCTGGAGAAAAGCCTTTTAGCTTTCTGATTTTTCAGGATGAGCACTGGCTTGTGCCATCAGACACAATTTCTTCTCAGACACTTCTTGTATCTTGTTAGGAAATAGTCTGCAGTTCCTGAGTCCACTAAGCATTTCTGAGAGTTCTTATTTCTCAAGCTGCTATATTTGGATTTGCAATCTCCAAGCATAATAAGCACTGTAATTTTTCACCCTGATTCATATTCTACCTGAAATATTTGTCAGGTTTAATCAAAAAATTAGTAAAGTTTTATTCAGTTTGACTTCAGGCTTCTAACTGCAAGACTGACAGAAACGTTTACAAATTAAACAAGTGTAGTGCTGCAGTCTGCTCCATGCTTAACAACAGGAATTTTATTCATTTGTTAGCCTCTGTTATGTATGAGTCCCCAGTCTAGCTATCAGAGTCATGAGTTCAGAGTCTGTAACAATATATTCTTTTGTATACTCCAATTATGGTTCCATTCTTTCTATTTGTTATATATGTTTCAAGGATCAAGACTTGTTTTTACAGCATAGCCCCTCAGTTCTAAACATTTACATATGGGTATACTACATATATGAAGCTGCTAGCTTAAGTGCTTTCTGAATTGGGGCTTGGAAAATACATTTGAGGACTTTACTGGAGACAAGTTCCTTTATACTTGAAAATAATTACTTCAGCTCCCATGTAACCAGTCAAGGCATCTGTGATCTGTGGGAATAGAGATGAGGGATTCTTGGGTCCTTAACAACTATTATCACTCTGGTTTTAGTTAATTTGCTTCACCCCTTCTGTATTTGATCTGTGTTCAAAACTCAGTCGAACTTTCTAGTTTCTATTACTTACATTTATATTCCCATATATTCAAGAGATTTGGCCAGGTATTAGCTTTCTTTCAAAAAAGGAAAAAAGAAAAAAGAAAGACTTATTACCACAGATGAATGACTTAGTGTCTGAACACACTTTTGAGACCAAGATCTCTTTCCTACCTTCAAGAACTTCAAGTTTTTGACTATCTCTATTCCATAATTTTCCAACTGGATGACTGAATTAAGAGTTAGGAGTGTAAATAGTGTGAATAATTGTTCAGGGTGGATTCAATTTTTGTAGATTTATAATAATTTTTTCCTGGCAAGCAAGGCTGAAATCAATCCTTTGTGACCTCTGAAGGCTTAGAACATGGGATTTCCTTTGGCTGAACTCCCAAATGCTCACTTACTTACCCAAACTGCCTGAACTATTCTAACACTTCTAGCCTACAAATAACATTTGAAATGTGACAAAATCTCCAGGACTTCTCTTCTCAGGTTTCATAAAAATGGCCTTGAAAACAAACAATCAAAATGTTTCCTAAAACATCTCAGCTCGTGCAAAAGGGTTACTTTTAAAGTAAGTAGTCAGCTAAGAGGAATGAGGTGAATCTTGCCCTTGATGGACAAACTCCCAAACCTCTACATAAAATTTCTTTGTCATAAGTACAGTAAATTGGTTAATTATTGTTAAAAGTCAGAAGAAAGGGCTAATGTATTTATTTATTGTAATAATTACGGGCAAATTCTCCAAAAACAAGAAGCTCTACCAGATTCCATTCCAGGAGAAATATTTTGAGAAAGAGGACAAAAAAGTTCATTTAAGGCAGCAACATTCCCTGCATGACTCTTCCCTGAAGTCTGTGCTTAGAGTTAAGGGCAGGCAGGAATAACCATAAGGAAATCCTGGCCATAGCTTTCCACACAGGAAAAGCAGAGTAATTGTTCCAGAACTACTTTGGTATCACATGTGTCTCAGCCAAAAAGATTCTTAGCAACAGAATATCCCAATGTCATGATCAGGTCTTACGGTTTGGTGGAGGCCACACTCTGCTGCTTTCAAAAAAAGCCAAATGTTTTATCCATTTCTGGGGGGAGACAGGGAGGGAGGAAGTAATGTTCTATGTCCTGTAATGTGAATGATGAACACAAACACCAAAAAACCCCATCAGGTATTTACATTGAGCAGCTACAAGCAAGGTAAACTATTTGGATAGGCACCTTCTCTGCCTCTAACTGCATCCAGCAAGGACTTGTGACCATAAACCTATTGTGAAGTAATGGAAGAGGAATTCAACCAATTTTAGTTGCTCTCATTAATGAATACCTGCTGCTTTTGAACTTGCTGGAAGCATATACCGATCCAAGAAGTTAAGGGTTAAATGTACCACTTTGTCATAGATTAGAACTTACTAACTGAAATCATATCTTGGTAGTTTTAAAGCTGCTGTGGCAGGCATGATAGCTAGCATCCAGTATTCAAATCATCTGAGAATTTTCACTAAACAAAGTTCATGCTCAGTCACTTTCTGTTTCATCTCATGTTTTGTGGTGTTGGCTTGACAGTGAAATTCTGCCTCTACCATGTCTGCCTACTAGTCTCTTCTTAAAAAAAAAAAAAAAAAAGAAGAAGAAAAAAAAAGAAAAAAACCCCTCTATATTAAAAGAGGAGATAAATCTATCTGGTGTTTTAATTTCATTTTCACTGAACACAATACTGAAGCTGATGATCATTGGTAACAATCCTGTCCATTATCTGGCACAGTGCAGAGAAAGGACATCAGGGTGCATCTGGATGGGATCTGCTTCACATGCTGTGCCTCTTCTCTTTATTGCTGGTTGTTCAGGTATGAAGCAAAAACACTTCCAAAGAACACATTCACACATTGATGGAACATAAACTTTATCACACTGTTTAGCAGTATGAACATTCAGGCTGCAAGTCAACCTGAGGGCACCTTGGCCAGCCTTTAATGTTGGTTGTTTTTTTTTTACTTTTTGCAAGAGCTTGTCCTGCTGCTGAACATCACATAGCACTGAAGGATGAGCCAGCAGCTATGCCTGATATACTCTTACATCCACATAGAATGAAAATTTCACATGGTTTATTTCATTTTACACATGGTCAGAAAGTGCAGACTAGAATTGAAGAAAATGAAATTAGGGACATGACAATATATTTCCTGTTGGCTAATAATGTCTACTTTCTAGGAATTAAAAGTTCAAGCCAGTGTTGCATCCTATTCACTAAACAGAGCTGTAATGACCAAACACAATGCAGTCAGTGGCAGTGGAAGTATCTCCACACCATCTCCATTCAATTAATGTGCTAGATGGGAGATACCAGAAGCAAAGGTGAATATCACTTTTCACATATCCAGTTCTGGCTTTTTTTTTTTTTTTTAATCTTTTTTTTTGAGTCTGCCAAAAAAGGAAAAAAAACAACCACCCAAAACCATACAAGGCCGATACACCACTCATGCCTCAATTATCCCAAAATCCAAGCGTACTTTGTAGTATTGGCATTGACTGAGGCATCTAAGGCCTTTGAGGACAGGTGTCCTGTTGTAAGATACATTTCAGTTATGGATCCTAGAGAATATGGGACATTTGACAAAGAGATGATGCTAGTTTTATGAACGAGGTAGCTATCCATAAGACCCCAGAAAAATTTTAAAAGAAATTTCTTAAGAGCTTAACTAGGTACTCTTTCATTTAGCATAACCTTATAATTTAAACTGAATGCTCAAATTACTTCACATAGGCTGTTGCCAGCTGAAAAAGTAGTGAAATATATATGCTCCTCACAGATTTGGGACATGCTCCAAGCCTCATCAATGCTTCACTTGCTACTAGATTCTAGCACAGAAAATATCTGATGAGAGCTGTCACTCTAATGAAGATGTATGAGTTATATTGCAGATTACATCCAACATTTACAATTGCAAGTGATGCCTCACTGTCATTTTTCCAGAGGTAACCAGGAACAGGCATTATTTGAAAAACAGAGCTCTTTAGATCCCCACTGGTAACATCAAAATATTTGTACAAATATAATCCCATAACCTTTTGAGCAGCTGCCAGAGGTTAGATGATTAGAAACTGCCCAGAAATAACAGGGTATTTTTAAGAACTACTAGTAGATCAGGTCAAACCTTAGTGTAGGAAGGTGATGAAAGAAAGAGACATGGAGAAATAGTAGCAAAAAAATATTTATTAAACTAGAAGTATATAAGGAATTCAAATCTGGATCTGCAGTAGAGACCAGTTATTATAACAGATTTATTTGACTGTTATCACAATTTTGTTGTGCAGTTAAATGCCATTGACATCTATGTCAAAATCTTTCCATATTCAGAACTGAGAAGGAAAGAGGAGCATAAGTCAGATCTGTGAGTTAGAAGTTTGAATCATGATGCTAGGAAAGCTAAAAGAAATCTAAGCAGTCTAGAACAGTGCAACCAGAATAAAGCACTGATCTCAAAGAAAATCTTCATGACATCACAGTTTGAAAGCAGAAAGGAAAACATAAATAGGTTTGGTGAAAGGTGGGAGGTTGTTCTCAAAGACAGTGGTAGTAAAAATTCTAAATTAACTTCAGCAGAAGAATTTTATCCTTTCCGATACTTTGGTCCTAGTATATCAAAGATCACTGCTTGATAAATCAGTGCCATACTCTGAATCACTGCCTAACTATAGGAGAATAGTATAAAAGCCCTGGTTTCCATTTTTCCTTTACTCCATTTGCTGGAATATTAGATTGCATTATGTCACCCTACAATAGCTGGATTTGTGTTGTGCTCAGAAATTACAACCTGAGGCTGAATAAGAAACTAATATTTTGTTGACAAATTAATCTAAGTAAATATCTTTTATTAAGATGAACTTCAGGAATGTCTTCTTGGTAAATGAAGTTCCTCAACTTCCTTTCTTTTTTAGAAACTGGTTGTATTGAGGTTACGTGACAGTGTTTTGGTAGAGGGGGTGGGGAGGCTTCAGGGGTGGCTACTGTGAGAAGAGAGCCTATCTTGGGCAAACAGAGTGTTGTGTTCTACCTGGCTCCAAATTGGACCCACCACTGGCTAAAGCTCAGTCCATCAATGAAGATGATCGTACATCTTTGGAAACATATTTGAGAAAAGGTAAAAAACACTTTGTAACAGCTGAGAGAGAATGGAGTGAGAAGAAATTGAGAGAAACAACCCTGCAGACACCAAGGCCAGTAAGGAAGGAGGGGGGAGGAGGTGTTTCAGGCACTGAAGCAGAGATTCCGCAGCAGCCTGTGGAGGTGACCATGGTGAAACAGGTTGTCTGCCTGCAGCCCATGGAGGACCATGCCAGAGCAGATATCCACACTGCAGCCCATGGAGGACCCCATGCCACAGCAGGTGGCTGTGCGCTGAAGGAAGGCCCAGGCCATGGTAAGCCTATTCTGGAGCAGGCTCCTGGCAGAAATGGCAGCCCACAGGGCCCCACACTGGAGCAGTCTGTTCCTGAAGGACTATGCCCTGTGGAAAGACCTGTGATGGAGCCGTTCTTGAAGAACTGTAGCCTGTGGGAAGGAGTCATGTTGGAGCAGTTCATGAAGGACTGTATCCCATAGGAAGGGCCCTAGGATGGAGCAGGGGACAAGTGTGAGGAGGAAGGAGCAGCAGAGATGTGGTGTTATGAACTGACTGGAAACCCCATCCACCTGCACTACTCGAGGTGGAGAGGAGGTAGAAGAGTTGGGAATGGAGAGGTGAAATTGAGCTTGGGAAGAAGTCAGGGGTGGGAGGAAGGTGGTTTTATTTTTATCTTGATTATAATTATCCTACTTTATTTTTAATTGCCAAAGTATTAAATTTCTAGACCCCAAGTTGAGTCTGTTTTGCTTGTGACAGTAAATGGTGGGTGATCTCCCTTCCTTTATCTCTGTGCATGAGCTTTCCCATTTTATTTTCTCTCTGAGAGGGAGCGATAGAGATACTGGGTCTAGCAAACCTAGATTAAGTCACCACACCAGTGTTTGTTTTCAGTACCTTAGAGGGAAAAAATATTTTAAAAATTGAAGATGTCTTGCTCAACTGATATAAAATCAACACCAGAGTAAATCCTTGTGTACAGGTGTGAAGAGGATTAGAGTGCAAAATCCTTTGCGGTGAAAAAGTACCATATACTACTTGTAACTCTTGCAACACTGCTGCTAATAGAATAATAAATGGATTTAATATCTTCATACTGCAGATTTTATTTTATTTTATTCTATTTATGTACATGTTCATTCTCCTCTGTGATAATAGGAAAGATTAGAAGGTTAGATGCTCATAACACATTAGCTGAAAACCTATGAAGTAGCTGAAAACCTATGAAGGGCACAGAATCAGATTATTGAGTACAACTGTTAACCTAGCACTGCCAAGTCTAACACTAAACCATGTCCCTCAGTACCACATTTCTCTGTCTTTTAAATACCTGCAGGGATGATGATTCAATCATTTCCCTGGGCAGCCTGTTCCAGTGCTTGACAACCCTTTCAGTGAAAAAAATTGTCCTAATACCCGATCTAAAACTCCCCTGGTACAACTTGAGGCTGTTTCCTCTTGTCCTATCACTTATTGCTTGGGAAAAGAGGCCAACACCCATTTCACACCAACCTCCTTTCAGGTAGTTGCAGAGTGTGGTAAGGTCTCCCCTCAGCCTCCTTTTCTCCAGACTAAACAACCCCAGGTACCTCATCTGCCTGTCATAACACTTGTCCTCCAGACCCTTCCCCAGCCCTGTTGCCCTTCCTTGGACACGTTCCAGCACCTCAATGTCCCTCCTGAAGTGAGGGGCCCAGCACTGAACACAGGATTCGAGGTGCGGCCTCACCAGTGCCCAGTACAGGGGGACAATCACTGCCCTTGTCCTGCTGGCCACACTGTTTGGGATACAAGCCAGGATGCTGGTGGCCGCCTTGGCCCCCTGGGCACACTGCTGGCTCATGTTCAACCAGCCATCAGCCACCACCTCCAGGTCCTTTTCCCCCAGGCAGCTTCCCAGCCGCTCTGCCCCCAGCCTGTAGCGCTGCGTGGGGCTGGTGTGACCCAAGTGCAGGACCCGGCACTGAGCCTTGTTGAACCTCATACAGCTGGCATCAGCCCATCAGTCCAGCCTGCCCAGATCCCTCTGCAGAGCCTGCCTGCCCTCAAGCAGATCAACGCTTCCCCCCAGCTTGGTGCCACCTACAAACTTACTGAGGGTGCACTCAATCCCCTTGTCCAGATTATTGGTAAGGATATTAAACAGAACTGGCTCCAGTACTGAGCCCTGGGGAACACCACTTGTGACTGGTCACCAGCTGGATGTAACTCCATTCACCACCACTCGTTGGGCTCAGCTTTTCAGCCAGCTTTTCACCCAGTGTAGAGTACACCTGTCCCAGCCATGGTCAGTCAGTTTCTCCAGGAGATGGTAGCTTAATAAACTGTTATGATGATATGAAGGGCTAAGTCCTTAAATTATATTCAGTGTTCCACAGTATAACATGGATTTTGCTCAAAGGAACTCAAAAAAGAATGTAACACAGATGTATTTCTATGGTAAGTATCAGTTCAGTCTGACAAAGCACTGAACAAAGACAACCTGACACAAGAAAACAATGAAGCTCTGGAATTAATCTCAGTAAAGGATAAGTATTAGATGATGTTACCCAGTTATGGCTGATGAGAGATCATGTGTAAACCAGATTTCAGTGACAGAACAGTCAGACTAAATAAAAGAAAGGCACTTTTCATACTTCAAGATAGAACTGTGTCAAAGATGCCCTAAAGGGATTGTCTTCTGTACAGATGTCAATCCTCAGTACAAAAAAAAAAAAAAAAAAAAAAATAAAATCATGGCAAAATATAAGCTGGGGTTGGGTTGTTAACATGTGCATTTATCAAGAGCAAGGGATTTTTTTGGACACAAGGAATCACAACCAGAACCAGAAAACAGTACAACACCCCCACGTCCCCACCCCCCTTTGTTAATAATGGTTTCTGGAAGTTGGAATTTCTGGAGGACGTTCAGGCAAGACCTTTAAAGGCAAAAGCAACTTTAAAATTGTGTCACAGATAACACTTTTAACAGACAATTAACATTTTGTCCACTTTATTCTGCATACTGTTGAGGAATTAAATAAGTCATAGCCAAGTGGGAATCTGAATACCTGAATCTTCCCCTGCCCACCCACAGAGACATAGAAAGAGCTATCTGGTAGCTTTAACTGCTGATGGATTGATAACAATGGTAAAATAGACAACTGAGCTGTTTATCTGTCAGTGTTTCACCATAACTAATGGAATGGAATGGAAGCAGATGAAACCCTGATGCCAGCAGGAGCAAAGGAGAGGTAAGTCTGTCCTTCTAACATCATGTTACATTGTGGGGAGAGGGGTGTCATTGTCATGGCTTCTGTCCCTGCATTGCAAGACTATGAATAAGGAGAACAAAAGACTGCTTGGTACCCCATGTGCTTGACACCTAAATGTTCTGTTCTTAATATGTAGAGTTGACTTTAAGTTCCTAAAAAGTTAGAGTTGAAGGTCAAATGAAGCTGCCTCAGCCCGCTCAGTAAATCTGTACCTACTGACACTCGTTTTCCATGAGAGTTTGACTTCTGCTGCCTGGAGAAAGAAAAAGTGGGTGGAAACTGTTAGGCAGGAGACTGTAACAACAAAGCAGAGGATTACAGTCCACTGTATGTAGGAATAGGCCTGGGTTCAATGTTCAAGTGGCATAAAAAGCAATGAAAAAAGGCAACAAGCAAAGATGAGTTGAAACACAGGTCAGATGACAACAGACGCAGGACAGGTGAAACTAAAATCAGCTGAAGTAGTAACCCTATGCTGGCACACTCAAACATATTGAGTACATGCCAGAATAAGGATGCCATTTAAAAAGACTTAATTATTAATGGTTTTGTTCTAGAAATATCCAAAGAAAAAGTCAGGACAAATTAGAAGTGACACTGAAGTTATAATATTGGAATGTTTGAAGAGCCATGAAGCACAATAAGACACATTTGCTCGATAAAAAAGCCATTTTCAATATCAGGAACCATAGATAACAACCTCTGTCTGTAGCAAGTCACAAATGCTGCAAAAAAGGTACAATCTGTTAGAAAACATTTAACAAGCACACAACCTGACATAAGACAGAACACCACAGAAAAGAAGAACTTGCAGAAGATTCTAGGAAATTAATCTTTCTTCACTCTTCTGAAAGATCAAGTTTTGTTTTAGAAGTTTGTGGTCTTCTTGTACTGATTGTCCCCACAGAGTACATGAAACTTTCTAGGAGGTAAACTCTTGAACACACTGTTCAAAGGAGGTTATGCAAAAGTAAGGATTAGTGGAAAATTGATTTATTTCATCTTAACTGTAGGAAGCACTGCTTTGTACTTTTGAAAAGAAGTGTCCTGGATTCTTAGTATTTAATTAATTGTCATATTGTTGGAGCTCTGATGGTGTAAGGATTTTGATAATAAAAGTTTTTCGAATTGCATTAATACTTTCAGTTATTCAAGTCTCTGTTGGTGAAAAACAGTCAAACACAAGTTAGAAGCCATTATTCAGCTAGCTATCATTTAGACTTTATTATTGTTTACATGTATCATGTATTTAATATTTGTCTATTTACTTAATAGATCTATGTAAAAAAGATCTGCATCTTTCAGACCATCTCAGAAAGGTAGCTAATACCCACAGAACAAAAGGGTGGTAAAAAGAGGAGTGGAAGAAGAAAAGGCAACGGCTATTGCAGAAACGACAAAGGAAGGTAATGTATGTTCTTGTATGTTATCACTTTGCCCAAATACTAAGGTATGCTGGAACTGTTAACAACAAAAACATCAGAAACTTATGGCTATCCTCATCATTCTACAGGCTGGGAAAAGGAAGCTGATGTTAATATGTTAAACCTTAAGATGCCTCTGTTCTTGCAGAATTGAGGTTAGGTCTAGCTTTCTTGGCTCTTCATTGTACCCGATATTTTTAGATGACACAGTTGTATATAGAGTCAAATTCACACAAGTTGTAAATGGTCAGTTTCCTCAGTACAGAATAGAAATTTCAGTTCTTAGCTTCTGTTTTGCATAAACTTGTTTTCTGTCCTTAATTAAAAGACATAGAAACCACTGTCAATATGAATGACTGATTATGTTATATCAGCATCAGACATTAATACAGCATACATGAACATTTAAATAGGATGACAGAGCCTCTAACAGACATATGTTTAGATGGGACAAATAACACTTCCTAAAATGCTTATTCTTGTCTTCCAAGGCATGTCAGTCAGTCTTTGATCAGCTGTAAAAGAAATACATTGACCTAGAAAGCATGCAACCATAGAGCAAGGAGCAATCTTTCTGGTAAAACAAGACATGCTGTGATCTCATAAAAACATGCCAGAACTATTTAATCCATGTGACAAATCCAACTGCTTGCTTATGGTAGATGTACCAGTGCTTCATATATAGGAAGTTCATAAGAGTTCACAAGGTGAAAAAAGGTGAAAAGACCTCACAATTAAGAAAGTTTGTCATATGTTTTCTTTCCTTTTTTTTTTTTTTTTAATCATAAAAAAAAAAAAGGTGCACTGTAACAGGGCTGTTTTGATTCTCAGAAGAGCTCCTACTAGTCAGTAAATGTTTGTTTAAATGTTCCAATCTATCTATTGGAATTACAATATTGGAAATACAGTCATATTGAAGTATTAAAATTCAGTTAAGTCCCTTCACTGACTTATCACTGGGTAAACCCACCAATGACTGCCAATACTGTCATTTGGTCAGTTCTATTCAATACCAAAACTTCCTTGGCAGTGCAGGAAATCACATGAGCAACTTTCTACCATGCATAGGGTATGTTTCTATGTTCTTCAAAGTTCTTTGATTCTGTCAGCTTATATATATATATATATATATATATATATGTATATTAGCTTTCTCACAAATCTATCAGATTTCCTATAAATAAAGATTATTTCACGTATCTGAGATATGCAGTGATTTCAATGATGGAATATAATTGCTAAATGGGAACAAACAGCAATTGCACTACAGCTAATCAGGAGTTAGCACTACACTTTACCTTACAATATTAAAACCCGATTACTTATAAGCAGCTTAATATCCCATCTTAGAAAGTTATTTGTTCAGTCTCACTATAATGTATTTTTATTGTGCATGTGATGGAATACATATGGAAATTTTGAGCAATTGTTCCTGAGTTCATAATAGTGACCACTATCTCTCATGAAATGAGACTAAACTCTAGATGATAGATATGCAGATATTGCTAGAATATGACAACATATGAGCCCATAATCCTAAAGAAGGCAATGGGTTCTTCATGTAAGATATGATATACCCTTTATGATTTTCAGTTACATTATTCACAAACACCATTTTGTCATTTTGCATTTTAGACATCATTTACTGTGCTTTACAGAAATACTTGCTGCACCTTTCTATTGCAAGTTCCTTGGGTCAAGAAAACATACTATTTTTTTTAATGGTTTTATATACTGTGGTATTTTTTAGCAATGATAGCAAACAGGTCTCCAGGTCTCAGTTTTTAGCCTTATGTAACTTAAATAAAAAAACAAAAACCACAGCAGTCTCTCTCTGCTCCAAAGCAGACTGACATTCTCTTCATAATCTTTGAGATAATGACAAAAATCAAAGAATGCTACCTTTCTTCCTTAGTCTAGCTCGTCCTTGGAAATCCCCTCCATTATTACTCTCCAGGCTTAACCTTGATTAGCTTGTCATATCTGATAGAATCAGAACACAAATGAGTGTTATTGCCTTTCAAGGCACTCTGCACCACATTTCTATACTACTTAAAAAGGGTTTTTTTCAACTCTTTGCAGACTAGATATTGTTAAAATGAAAGAAGTGGTCAGAGATCAAGGGTAGATAAGCCTCAGCACTGACTAAATCTGATGCTTGGTACTTAAGATCAGCACAGTGAAATCCACCTGTGGCAGAGTAAAAGAAAAGTGGAACTGAAGTATTATTTTGAACTGCAACATGAGAACAAAGGCAGTTCACATTTATTTATTTATTTTTATGGCTGCACAGAATGTGTTATCAGAAAATAAAAAGGATTTGTATTAATATTTTTGAGCCAGAACAAATGAATAATGTAGCTATTGTTGCAGTTGTTTGGCAATAACAAAAAGAGTCCTCTTTGCTAACGTGACATATGATGATGTCCTTCAGATAAACTCTCACACTCAAAGTTAGTAGAGTGTAATAGCTGAAACATTTCCAAAATTTTGAAAAAAACTTCCTTACTGAAATGGGAACAATTTGATAGATGATCGCTGCTCCTATCAAAACAGCATACATCCACGCTAACAAAAAAAAAAAAAAGACATGATTTGTAAAATTTCTATCATTATGGGTTGATTAGCTTTAGTATCTCCTGCCTATTCAAATGCATAGTTCAGAGGGAGCATTGCTGTACCTAATTTGATTTCCCCCAGAGCAGTACATGATGTGTTATTTGATGCCCTTCAAAGGACACTATTAGCCAAGCTATAAAGTGTCTGATTTTATTAGCTTTGCTGGGTTTTATCAGTTTGTAAATGTGTTATTTTCTCCATTTATTGTGCCTATGGGATCCAGAGATAGAGTAAGCTTCAACTTAATATGTTGTTGGAAGGTAGCAGTGGTCTTACTTTAGCACTCTGCACTGTGATGCGGTGACATTGAAGGTAGAGTCATGAAAGCGCTAATGTCAGGGCCATTTATCAAGGCAGTTCCTCACTGCTATAAAACTCTGCTGTGACATTGAATTCAACAGTAGGTTTTTGTCTTAAATAGAGCAGAGTGTTGCTGTGCTGTATAACTACCAATCCCCAGCAACAGAATAAGATGTAGTTAATAATAAGAAAGTAGGTCACACAGATGTTTGACAAAGGAGAGGAGGTAAGTTCTTAACATGGAATTCTTGGAGGTAGGAGCTTTTAGAAAGGTTTAGTTGTCATTACCTTTATTTAAGTTTTTGGGGGTAATTTACTGGAGTGGAATCCAGTTTTCCTTAGATCCCTTATAAAAAGCGCAAACATTTTCTGGGGTGATCAGCAGGGAACATATTTTTTGCAATAGATTTCTAACGACAATAAACAGTGTGCTGGTATAAATGTCCCACCTAGTACAATTTAATGGCATGCCTAGCATTTTCTCAAGGCCCTTTTAAGGTAGTTACCAGATTCAAACATATGTTTGTGCCACAAATTTCATATTGTATAGTCCTGTTTTCACATTGGGCTATTTTCTCATTGTTTTCTGATTGTTATATAAGTCATATTTACATCAATACATGTAAAATAATTCTCATTTATTCAAGATTTTATCTGAAAATTAAGACAGATAGTACATGAGCATTATCTCTACAAAAATGAAAAGCCCAGCACTCTGAAGTACATTCACAAGTTTTGATTAGACATTGTTTTCTTCATAACAATATAAAACCCCCTCACAAATGAAACTAGAAAAAACAAACAAGGAAAAGAAGATACCTTTAAGTTATTACATAAAGCACATAGAGTAGATGGAGGGCTTTTTAATGTGTTATTATTGTTATTGGTTTCTCATTCTAGAAGTGGCTTTTTTTTTTTTTAATAGCAGTGTCAAAGTCCTAGACACAAGAGAATATCTATTTACTATCTCTCTATCCCTAAAAAAGTTTAATCAGGCTTGTCGCTATACTAACATAATCTTGGAGTTTGCAAGATTCCTTCACCAACCCAAAGGAGATGGATAATATTAAAAGGCAAGGACATTCATTGTCAGAAAGAAGTGAGGTACAGACATAGATTCTCTATTCATTCTCAGATATCCGAGTTCAGGGGTGAATGCACTTATGAGCTCTCTCAGCCTCTACTGGATCATTTTAGAAATAACAGATCTATAACTGTCTAGGTGGTATCCTCTGTGTTACCTGTTTTTACACCAAAATGTCCCATAATAACCTCCAGTTTTTAAGCTTTGATATAGTCTTCAAGTCTTGCAGATTTGGCATCTACTCTGAAATCTGTTTTGGTGTTTATGACCAAGTCAAAAAAAGAAAAGGACAAAAATGTTCTTGAACATTGGTTTTCATTTAGTTAGCTATAGAATATTACAAGCCAACAGTATTAGGTTGAAGGTGACAAGATGTGTCTATATACTGTCTTGTGTAGGCAGCCCTGGAGTACACAGGGCTAAACAATATAGGCTACTTCTTGTAAGTATAGTATTCAGGTATCTAACTTTTCCAGCGAGGCAATTCAGCTCAGGTCACAAGCTGACTGTTACTCATTACAAAATTCCTTTGCTTAAAAGTTTTAGCTTGGTCTTTTGCCCTCTGTCTTCTGTGCAGCTTGCAAAGGAGTAGCATGTATACTGTATGAGAAAATGAGGTTAATTTTTAAATGGTGTTTACTTTCATAAAGTTTCATAGGAACTGAGCAATGAGGGATGCAGATACAGACAAAAAAGATTCACAGAGAACATCAAACTACTGGAGATGGTGAAAAGTAAACCTTGGGGCAGAGTTCTGGAAAGACAGACTGGTTCCTAGGAGTGGGGCAGGATCTGTTTCTGAGCCAACTTTTTCCAATAGCAGCACTAATCACCTCCATTCCTAATCCAAGAGTTCTGATGTTTCTCTCCTCCTTTACTCCGTCCAATGGGAATAACACAGGAAACTAAGTCCTGAGGACCCTTTGCCATGTGCAACACTTTTTGGCTTTATTCTTACCCTGCTCAGGATAGGGACACTACCCCCAGTCTTAGGAAAGTAAAATGTACTTTTTGCTCTCATCTCTGGCAAGCCTTGAGCTGTCTTTCTCATATCCCAGTTTTGTTACAGTCAAACAAATCCAAGTTTGTTCAACACACTTAGTACCATCTACTTTCCTGTTCTTTTTATAAATGCCTATTCTTTTCGTAGAGAGTCTACAGCTACACAGAAATTTGGTATCTCCCCTGCTGATGAGGACAAACAAGAAACCTGATTATTTTCATTTTTCACTAGAAAAAGATTTCAGAGGAAATTGCGTGAAAACATTTAAGTAGGATTAAATGATATATCATATTATTTTTTTTCTGTATTAGAAAAATCTCACCTACTGTACTATAATAATGTGCTATAATATGCTGCCACTTGGAAATGACGAGACATAGAAGAGATGGTAAAAAAATTGGAAACCATATTTCTAACAATTGAAGAAAATGAAAGTATTTCAGGAACATTTCTTGAACAACATTATGCAAACTTTATAGTACTTTTTAAAGTAATCAAATTTATCTATTATCTTTACTGATTCACATACCACTTAAAAGTATCTTGGAAGTATGTGCCAAGTACTAGGAATTGTTAGTGCATTATTCGATGCATACAGACTGAGGAATAAGCCTAGTCACTGGAAAATACATTCTTACAACTGTTCCTTTTGGATTCTCTCACCTAATTCTGGAATCAAAGTAAATCCATGTGTCAGTGACATTTATATAATAATTAAAAATCAAATGTGAAGAAAAACATTACTTTTTGCTGGCCAGGGGAAATTTCAAGGACCCAGGACTGTATGGTTTAACTGAATTGATTGCATGAGTTCAGAATCCAGCTTGTCCATAAAAAAAATATCTATAATATCTTCTGATGTTTGGCATTTCCCCTCAGTTTAATGGATCATATATTTCAACCAACTTTTTATGACTGAGGAGGGATGAATGTGTATCTTCAGATTATGCTTACACATCAAACACAAAAGGTTTGGAGAAAATATCACATCCTTCAACAGCAAGAAAGTATCAAAGACCGTAAAACTCAAAATGAGTGTTTCAGGAAATACAAAAATGCTAGAAGCATCTTGTGAAATGTGTTAAGATGAAAATGTGTAGCTTCTGTTCCCCTATTACCTAGTAAGACAGCACACTTTTCTCCACTCCTAAAAACTGGATTAAATGGAAGAATAGATATTTTTTAATATTCTGTTGAGAGGCAATGGATTTAGTACAAGTATGGGAATATAACATATTTTTTAAAATATTTTGGTTTTGAGATTTTAATTCTTTTTGGTTTTTTGGTCCACACAATAATGGATGTTCCAGCAAAATTGTTTCTTCAGAAACCTGATGTAAGACACTGAAAAAAAAAATGTGGAAAAAAAGAACGAACAAAGAAGTAGCATTAAGGGGAAATGATGACACGATGATGGCTCAAATGAACAGGAAAATGTCTCGTTCAAAGGTAGGATAATATTTATGATAGATAAATAAATAAAAAGCCCCAAGCCAACATTGATTAACCATACCAGTTTTTAGCATTTTAAAAGTGTATTTTACTATTCTGTAACAAGCAAATGATTTACACTTTCTTTAAATGGCCAAGGCATTGTTCAGTCCAGCAACCATCTGTTGTAGAACTTGGACACAGTGGGCTCAAATCTGATCACCGAGGTACTATCCTGTGTGACACCTATCGAGGCCTGTGCAGTGACAGGGGTATTGCAGAAAATACAATTTATTTCAAAACTAGAAAGAAACAAAATAGCATATATTTATGTTTCGGGTTGCATATCACAGTTTTCTACTTTCCCCATGAACCAGATTAATAGTTTTGGTCTTGAAATCAGCATGACATAGCAGCAACTTTATTTAATATTATGGTTTATTTTGCTTCTCGCTGAGCTGTCATTTTAAAACAATGAAAGACTATCCAGCCTAGCAAAATCCAGAAGAATAGAATTTTCATGTTGGAAGCTGATTATCCAGAGGAATATTTTTTTTTTCTGTTGGAAATTGAGTGATATTTCCTTAAGAGTCTTAAAATTCAGATAATTTTAAGAAGCTTAGAATATCAGTTTCCAGACTCTAGGGTTGAATTTACTCAGATTTGTAGTTGTATGCTATAAGAGCTTTTACTATAAGTTATTTTATAATTTCCCATGCTATAATGAAGAAGAACTTTGGGTTGTATGAATTTTTCATCATCCTTTATGTTATATATGTCTTATTAAAAAAAAAAAAATGGAATAAACCCCTCCTTTTACTGTTGTATCCTTTCACAGCAGTGATACCTCTTTTGAAAATAATCTTTTCTAATCTGTTTCTTTCAGGAAAAGACATCAGGGAATTCTGGAAATCACAGACTTGGTGAGGTTGGAAAGTACCTTTTGAAATGATTCACTCCAACCTCCCTGACCAACAGGGTCAGCTAGAGCAGGTTGTCCAGGACTGTGTCCAGATAGAGAACTTACCTTTCTGATCCAAATGGATTGGTCATAGATGGAGACCCCACAACCTCTTTGGGCAACCTGTTCAAGTGTTTGATTGTAGTTTGAGTGTTTTCTTTTAGTTTGATTAGACCCATAGTAAATATGTGCTTTCTGGTATTCAGATGGAATTTCCTGTATTTTAATTTGGGCCCATTGCCTCTTGCTCTGCCAGTGGGCACTACTGAGAAGAGTCTGGCTCCTGTGTCTTCATTCCCTTCCATCAAGTATTTGTACATATTGATAAGAGTGCTCCCCCCGCACCTCCCCTGGAGCCTTCTCTTCTGCCTGCTGAACAGTGGCAGCTCTCTCAGCTTCTCCTTAGGTAAAAGATGCTCCAGCCCCTTAATTATCTTTGTGGCCCTTTGCTGAACACTGTAGAGTAGCTCCAGATCTCTCTTGCACTGGTGAGCCCAGGACCAGACATAGTGCTCCAGATGCAGTCTCACCAATACAGAGAGGAACAATCACCTCCCTTGACCTGCTGGCAACACAGGTCAATGTATACATGCTTTATTTATATATAGTACAGAAACCAGTTGACAAAACAGATTGCAAGGCAATTCCTTGTTTCATACACAACAGCCCATTACAATGCCTCTTTTCCAGGAACAACTCCCAAGATTGCATTCCCCTTTAAGGGAAGAAGGTAAACTTTTCAAGTTGTTAATGCAGCTTCTCTTCAAATGAAGTCCACAGGAAAAATCTAGAATATTAAATAATCTGGCTTTCCTCTCAACAAAAATATACTTCCAATTTGTTTCTTTTCCAAATAAGAACAATGAAGTAGAAATTATTTCCTTTTCTATAAAATAGTGTTGGTGGGGGTTTTTTTTAATATTTTGGGAAAAAAAACCCAAGCAAACAAACAAAACAGTCAGCAAGATGTAGTCTGAATTTATAAAAAAGTAATGTAATTTTGAATTCCTAACTTGGCATGATAGTTACCCAAGAACCTAAACTTGTTCATGTACCATGAAAAATAACTTGGAAAGCTATATATATTAGAAATCAGTAGTTACACCATGCACAATGTTATATGTGCATAGCATTAATATTACCTTGGTAGTTGAAGAAGGCTCATTTTTCAAGGAAATGAGCATTATTTAAAGGTGATTACCATAACTGCTTCAGAGTACTGTAAGATTTACAACCGTAAGCAAACTACTGCAAAAGTGAACAACAGTTACACACAGAACTATCAGCAGTTCCTCTGAAAAAATACCTTTCATTGGGAAATCCTGGTCCTGAGAATCTGTTAATCTCAATAAATTTTATATAATTTTGTATTTAATTTATGAGATCAAAACATTTAACACTAAATTCTTGGAACTAAACATTATGTTTTCCATTCAGATGCACCTTTGTTTCTCATTTAAATTTCTGTTAAATAAAATTGAGACAAATGCAGAATGCTTCATTTTCATTAGATAAAATTAGATCTTTATCCACCCACAAATATTCTTTCTTTTGAAAAGGAAAACAATGTCATTTTGATAGATGCTACTTTTCCAAAGAGATTTTACTTTTTGTTATTATTATTTTACCATTCTCAAAGCAAAATTAAGGTCACCTTGAAAGGAAGGTATGCTTACACTTCTTTCATGGAAAGATGTAACATGTCGTATGTTGGACACAGGAGTCAAAGCTGTCTCAATTATAGACAGCAGGGGACACAGCTACTGTATTCCAAAATATTAGTGGTAAGTGTTTTGTCACCTGTGAGATCAGATATAATGTGGAACACTATGTGACCCCATAGCTAATTCTCTTCACACAAGCTAGAGGATGGAGCAACATAACGTACAGGGTGAGCTGATGTCAGGTTTGGATTAAAAATGTGCATATAACTTTTATTTTATTGGGAAAAAAAAAAGACAGCCCTGTGGACAGCAGAATTTTTTTTTTAAAGGATTTTCAAGTAGAAATATCTTGTTGTAAGTGTAATATTTCCCACTTCACCCCACACTAAAGCTAAGTTCAGAACTACTTCAGAGGAATTGATACATGAATCATTCTTTCTTCCAGAAGTTTACCTTAGTTTAGTTGCTATATTCTCAGTAGGCCTTTGAATAGATTTAGAGCTGTTCTACATGGTACAATGCAGGGCCATTAAAGAATACTAGATTTAATTTTATACCGTTTTGATGAAAGTCTCAATTAAGTTAGCAATGTTGTTGTGCCACTTCACTGTGATTACAGTATCGCTATTCTTATTAAGGACAAGCTCAAGTATTCCTAAACTACACATTTTATTGTTTCCAAACAGACTGAAAAGGAAGGAAAATATGCAAGAAGGAGACTGAAAATCATCTAACAGCTGCAAAGATTTTAGAAATAAATCCAATTTCTCCTTCATAAAGAAGTAAACAATGCTGCATATTTTTTCATCTCAGTAGGTAAAACTTAAAATATACTGACAAAAACGAAGAAGAAAGAGTTAATGCTTATTATGTGTCATTTTTACTGTGATAATCTTGTTTTGCCACTTAAAGAATTATCTGCAGCACAAAGTAATTCCACCACAGTGTTATCACACTTTGAGGATATTATGAAACCAACATTATCAGTCGTTTATGCAGGAGATTATTGTGAAATCCCACTGCAATGTTTTAAACATAATTAAAACTGTGGACTATCAGGAACTCCAGTAGTGTTTCTACATAGGATTGGACACCCAAACCACACTGTAAAGATTACTTTTTCCACACCATTCCACCTCCGTGAGCTGCTTTTACAGAGTCTACAAGTTAACAAGTGTTGATATTCAATGTTAATGTTTGCTGTTAATTAGTTTTTGTTTCAGTCAGTAAATCATACAGCTAGGTTGCCAAGGGTCAGTCTTCACAAAAGCAAGGTCTGACAGCAGTTTTGTGGACCATGGTCTCTGACTGGGGACAGAATTTTAAAGACTCATGGGCCTTGAGCTCTGGGGTAGAGGCTGAGATTTCTGCATCCATGTGAAATACTTCTCTTTGTCTTTACGCTGCAGGATCCCTAAATAACCCAAGGATTTTGGTGACTGCCATCTACAGATTTGCCTTTGGTAATGCATTATTATTAGTTAAAATGTGATTGTAAATTTGTATACCTAATCTTTGGCAAAAATTATTCAGGACATTTGGTTTAATCCCACCTAAGTGACCGATTTGTCTTTTTTTTTTTTTCTGATGTCTGGGTCAATGCACTGTGATTATGTTTTGTGTGCTATGTTTTACTCCTTGTTTCTCTAAGCAGGAGAACAGTAATATAGTAATAGTTTGCTGAGGTTTCTTTTACTGCAGTCTATTGTGCTCTACTCTTCATCATCTAAATGTGAATGTGTTCAAGGGTATTGAAGACTAAAGAAATACAAGCTATCATACTTAAAGAACATGTGTAATTTGTGGGGACTAAATTGTGACTTTTAATTATGACAATAATGTTTATTAACTAAGCTATTAATTTTGTATAGCCCTTCTATTATTTGTTATTCTGAGTATAAAATTCGTTTGCCAGTACAAGTGATAAACAATCATAGAGCAGGAACATAGTCTAATTTAATTTATTTTTGGTATTAAAAATAAGCTTTATTATGTTTGGGTTTTAATACTTTTCCTTTTGCTATGTCTGTAGTTAAATCCCTTTGCTTGAGGCTATATTAGAGAAAATAATCCAGCAGACACACTACCAACCTACCCGATTAAAGTGCCATGAAACTGAAATTGTTTAAGACTCTCCTTGCCCTAAGAAAAATATGGGAAAGTTACTTATTTTTATTACCACATCCTTCATCTGGCCATATTTGTATCTCCTCAAGTTCTGTCTGCCTTTATGTGCAGCTATCAAACCATGGTTGTTCTGCATTTCTTTCTAAATCCAATGCAAGAAAATCCATTTTAGAAGAGGAAAAAAGGTTCAAGCTGTCAAATTTCAAAATAAATTTTGTTGGTGCTTCTCAGTAACCATTTAGGAGTTAATCATAGAAGTGGTCAGCTTGAGGTAGTTTTCCCTTGAGATAAATAATACTTGGCAGGTTTATTTCAGTTTTGTGCCTACAGGCTTACCATACTGCCACTGGCCGTTTGCCTTGATGTCTGTCATCTGGTTTTGATCTCTTCCCCATTAGTGTACAAAGTAGATCAAAACTAGGCAATAAGCCATTTGGACTCTGTAAGGTCAAACGTTTTCGCTGCAAAGGATATGAAGGCAACTGCTTGCCAATAATTTTGACAAAATGTGAAAGATTTTAAAACAAGTACATCTTCGACTGGATTTTAGCCATGAAAGCCCACAACTTCCACTATAGTGTTGTAAAATTTGGAAACAGATACCTAACAGAAGGCTAATTTGAGATTATGAAGAGACAACTGTTTGGCTCATTATAAAGTCAGATGTGTTCTATGGCATTTGAGTGGACAGCAGAGACCCTGACATTAACACATGGCTCATTAGAAGTGAATTTGAGTTTGGCCTTTCTCTTTGCCTAAACAAAACAGCTAATATACACAAGAATCGCCCTGAAAATACCTGTGCCACCTCTTAAATGCATGAAGTCAATTCAAAATTAAAGCACTATCTATTTAACTTTCCAATTAAAAATGTGGTACTAGCTAAAAAAATACAGGAAGAATGGCATTACATGAGGTAAAATCAAATACGTGTTAAAGTCCCCTGTCTCTGATGGTAAGTGTGCTGATTAGCTTTTTCCTTGTCTGTGATAGTCACAATGCAGAACAGGTAGCAAAGTGCTATCATTGTAGTGTCATGTTCAGTGCCTCACAGGTAGTTAAGGGTGACTTACCATTTCTTGTACAAAGTCTGTTTTTATAAATTTGCTATTCTAATTTGCATTTTTTCTGAAGCTTGACATCCTGATCTATGATGAAATAACAGCCACACTCACTGATTTCAGTAGGGTCAGAATTTCAACCAGCATCTTTGCAGTAATAGAAGTCTCTTTCAGCTAGTCAAATGTCCCTCTGTGATGCTTTGAAAATCCTGTACTGATGGAAGAACAGTGTAAAATATGTAAGTGATGTTTCAATTGATTTGACCAATGGAGTGTTCATTTCTAAAAGGACGGGAAATTCAGCCATTGGACCTTATATACAGGCATAGATTTACTACTTTCAGTATCAATTACCTGTTGCCTATCAGAAGATAGCATGAATGATCAACACAGAGTGCATAGCTAAACCTTTTAAGTACTATTATATTCTGATTAGTTGTCAGCAATATTTTTTTTGGCAATCTGATGTAATGGTACCTTTTGTAGAATTGTGGGAGGTTGTTGAGGAGGAAACTACCTGTTGCCTACCTAAAATATTCCAGTGCATCCATGTCAATGACACTTTTTGGACAATTTATCATAAATCTACATAACTGCATCACTAAGAATTCTAAGGGATTTTTACCTGTAGTGAAGTTTTATCAGCATTTTCATTCTCTCTTGTTCACTATTCTTGCTCACCTTGGCATTCATAGAATCAGAGCATGGTCAGGGCTGGAAGGGACTTCTGGAAATCATCTAGCCCAACCCCTTGCTAAAGCAGGCTCACCTACAGCAGGTTGCACAGAATTATATCCAGGCACATTTTGAATGTCCCTAGAGAAGGAGATCCCACAGTCTCTCTGGGCAGCCTGTTCCAGGGCTCCGTCACCCTCAGAGTAAAGAACTTTTTTCTCATATTCAAATGGAAGTTTCTGTGTGGCAGTTTGTGCCCGTTGCCCCTTGTTCTGTCACTGGTCACCACTGAAAAGAGCCTGGCCCCGTCCTCTTGGCACTCGCCCTTAAGGTATTTGTGGACATTGACAAGATCCCCTCTCAGTCTTCTCCAGGCTGTACAGGTCCAGCTGTCCCAACCTTTCCTCATAAGGGAGAGGCTTCAGTCCCCTCATCATCTTCATAGCCCATCACTGTACCCTCCACAGTGGTTCCTTGTCCTTCTTGAACTGGGGAGCCCAGCACTGGGCCCAGCACTCCAGATGCACCTCCCCAGGGCAGAGCAGAGCACCTCCCTCGACCTGCTGGCCACGCTGCCCCTAATGCCCCCCAGGGTCCCACTGGCCTTCTTGGCCACCAGGCCACACTGCTGGGCCGTGGGCAACTTGCTGCCCACCAGAACTCCCAGGTCCTTCTCCACAGAGCTGCCTCCCAGCAGGTCACCCCCAGCCCATACTGGTGCCTGGGGTTATTCCTCCCCAAGTGCAGGACCCTACACTTACCTTTATTGAACTTCATGAGCTTCCTCTACACCCAACTGTTTTCTTTAGAATAAGTCTAATGTGTGAAGTGCAAAATTTCAGCTGGAAATGTTAAAATCTCCTTCCTTTTTATTGTCTGTGTTTATTAAAAAGCTTTAAACAGAATCAATGAAAAGTAAGTTTTGGAAATATTTTACTTTTTTTTTTTTTTTTTTAATGGATGAAGTTTAGAAATGATTGCACAGCTCCTAGATAATTTATTTGCCTACTCTTTGGTCTTTAATTAACATTTCATACTTTTGCAGTATTTACATTTAATAGTTCCCCACAGTTTTTCACTTTATTTAGTTTTCATTTTCTTTTCAAGACACAAAAGCAAAGCAGACACTTCCATGGCTGAGAAAAAAACAGCAATAATTAAGTGCACCTAAGGAGAGGAAAACATTTTATCAACGCAAACAAACTTTGAATTTATAGTATGATATTATGTAATGTACCTGTATGACATTAAGGATAGTTTGACATTAAGCCGTTATATTTCTGCACTGCTGTCTGTTCAGGAATTTGCATGCACAATCCATTTTCTGCAAGCTGAAAAATAAATCTTTTTTGGCAACTTAAATGCAGTTTAACAAGCGCACATAGTGATTGGAATGAAATAAAGTAACTAATGATATTTATTAAATGTGGTAAACTTGTCTGTCAAAGGTGGTGCCCAGCATAGTGTGCAACATTTTTGTCTAGAATTTTGTTGACTTTCTATTTTTTCTTAAAAAGAGAAAGAAGTAAAAAAAGAACATAGCTGTGAGCAGAATTTTGAAATATAACTTTCCATTAGGCTTTAAAAAATCCCAGCAACCTGTAGATTTTACCCATCTCTAAATTTATTGCTATGGTTTATTAAATTTTAGAACATATTTAAGAAATGCAAAAATGCATGGCACCATGGTACCATGGTACATGGTAAAAAATGTGATTAAATTTATATAATCTATTGTTTTGCTAGCATAAATACATTTTGTTTTTATGTTTTTAAGCTTTTAAGATGCTTTTAAGCAATAAGACATGACAAGCAAGTAGTGTTTATTAGTCATCATAATGATTTGGGAGTATAGTCAGATGTACGGTGAAGTGAAGTGTCTCCAGCCACCCAAGATGTGCAAATACGCACAAAAACACATACCACATCACAGTTTGAAGCCTCCCAAAAAAGTTCAGCATTTAAAAATTCTATACTCTTAAATGGTAATAAGGCCTGGTCTTATAAGATAATAAGGCTACACAAATTGCTATAGCTTAAGAGAAGTCAGTGGAACTACACCACTTCAGTGCATTTCATAGTGTGATTCACAGTACACAACATAAAGCTCTA
The DNA here is from genome assembly GCF_015220075.1 of Falco rusticolus. Lineage (NCBI taxonomy): Eukaryota > Metazoa > Chordata > Aves > Falconiformes > Falconidae > Falco > Falco rusticolus. The sequence goes on along the minus strand of NC_051193.1, from coordinate 58,356,470 downwards.
GTAATACCAAACATTCAGTGTGAATCGGTTGGCGTGAGCATGCAGAGGATGCTGAACATCCATGGAGGAGTGTTGGTTTTCCCTCCTTTCTCAGCAATTCTTTTTATTCCTCCTAGCAACATCATATTAGTTAATTTTGCAAAAGCGGACAAACCCCTCTTTTTTTTCACTCAGGGATAGAGACAAAAAAACGTGGGTCTTTTCAAATTGCTGTAACATTTTTCTTATATAAAATATTTTAGGGTAAGTCTACCACAAAAATATGGAGGATAAGATCCCTAGGTACCCTGGCTAACTAACTACAAGCACAAAAAGGGAAGATATCAGCTGATACCTTTCAGTTGATGTCTAAAATTTGTTGGATTGAGGTACCTCAGAAAAATAGGTACTGTGGAGAACATCACTCCAACAGTATACCCAGAAAAATGCATTTTATGTATTTTGTTGTCACATTTCCATGTAATGTAGCAATCTAATGTGAAAATAGGAACATAATAACATATAGGCCATCAGGAAATATGTACCGATGTTTGGCTAGGGACACAACTGCTCCAGTTGCTTACAGTTTTCAGCCTGAGGACATTGTTTACGTTAGCAGCCATTTCATTACAGTTCATAAACAGATCACATCAAAACTAGTCATAAGAAATCACTGCATTTCTATGCCAGCCTAGCTGAGACCGACAATACCTCCTGTGATTTGAAAATGAGCTATTCCAAAAATGCTTTAAGGATCAGAATTGCATTTAAGCCATCTATAAGGTCAATTACACAGCCTTAGGAAGAGTAATGTTGTTTATGAAGTCAGGAAATAGCTAGGAAAAGGCAGTTGTATCAAAATAGATAGAAAAGGTGTCTATTTCATGTTTGTGGGTTTTATAAAAAAGTGTTCACTATTGCATTTTTGTTGTGGTTTAATCCCAGCTCATCTACATACCATGCAGACACTCACACACTGCCATTCCCCACCCCCCGGTGGGATGGGGAGGAAAATCAGAAAAAAGGTAAAACCCATGGGTTGAGATAAGAATAGTTTAATACTTGAAATAAAGTAAAATCTTCCACTTCTACTACTACTACTACTACTACTACTACTACTACTACTACTACTTGTAATGAAAAGGGAGATAAAAAAAAGAGAAAAAGAAATAAAACTCATGGGGGAAAAATAGAGGTGATGCACAGTACAATTGCTCGCTGCCCACTGAGTGATGCTCAGCCACTCTGCAAGCAGCGGTTGCCCTCCCCCAGCCATCTACCCACAGTTTATATATCGAACATGTAGTGCCATGGTATGGAATATCGCTTTGGCCATTTAGGTCACCTGTCTTGGCTGTGTCCCCTCCCAATTTCTTGTGCTGCTCCAGCCCTCTCGTTGGAAGGGCCTGAGAAGCTGAAAAGTCCTTGGCTTAATATGTAAAAACAACTAAAAATATCAGTGTGCTGTCAACATTGTTCTCACCAAATCCAAAACACAGCACTGTACCAGACACTATGAAGAAAATTAAATCTGTCCCAGCTGAAACCAGGAAAATCTTGCATAGTTTGATTCAGAAAACAGTTATGGCATCAAACTCCTTAATGTATTCAAAACCACTTGGTTTATAGATCCCTCTCGGTTTTTGTCAGAGCATTATGAAGTTCTTCCTGTAGCTCCTCTGGCTACACGTACAGCCAGAATTCAAGGTACCTAAGAAGTTCAGAGTGAAAAAGTGCTGCTTATTTGGACAGCAGTTTACAGGGCATCTTTTAAGGGTCAGGATTTTCGTCTCTGTTACTTCTGTGGGAGGATCAAGTCCTTTTTAGCTAAGCTGTAAATAAACAGCCTTTAACACACGCTTAAAATTACAAAACTTTTGCAGGACCAGTAAAGCTTCTCCTTGTTTATTTCATTAGAAACAGGTGATTGTGAGTAGATATTAACAAAAATGGCAAAATAAAATTTCTCTTCCCATCTAATTTAAAGTTTCTCTGTTTTCCATGTTATGTCCTGACTGTGACAGAAGCATTATTTTCAAGCTTATTTTCAAAGCCTGCTATGAGATTTAACCATAGAACTTATAAACAAATTAATGAAAAATGTGCATCTAAAATACCTAGATTGCTTGAAAGCATCTCACTGAGAAAGGATTTTTTGAGCTGATTTAAGCACTTGCTATATTATTTTAAAATTAATTTCATCAAGATTTTGGCCTTCTGGGCTAATTTATATATGTTTGGCTCTATATTAAAGAAACATATATTGACATGTAGGAATTAGTGCACTTCATGGCAGCATTGACCTATAGATCATCCTAAGGGTTTATAAAATACAGTAATATTAAGCATCCATCTGCACACTTTGTAATTTATGGCTGCAAATAATTCAGAAGTAAAGGTCTTTATCCCTAAAATAAGAGGACTGCAGTATTTCCACCATACAAAAGTAACCAAATACGGATTCTTTAAATCTATCAGCACTAGCTTCTGTAAATTCGGTACTCACCACAGGGAAGAGTAAAGTGTCATGATCACCACTGTACTTAAACTCTTCAGTGATGTATAGCAGACCTGGCAGGTTACTAAGCTTGAAAGAATTCACTGTGTGTACTGCTCATGACACCATTATTAGCAACTGTAGGGAATAGCGAGGGAAGTTTTGATTGCCTTGGTACTTCTACTATCAGCACATACCTGGCAGGTCATTCTGGTAAGGAACATGAATTTGAGATCAGTAAAGTTTCCACCTGAATGGCCTGTATTAGTAGTGTTCAGCAAATACATTGAATAGGAAAATGCTGTAATTTTTGAAAGCTTTGCTTATCCTTAGTACAACTTCACTAGATCAGTGTTCGGCTCACTGAATAACAGCACCTATAGATAGATTTTTAAAGCATTATAGAAAAATTCAAGTCCAAATCCAGATATTTACTTTAAAACTTCTGCTTTATATCCTGGCAGCTTAAGGGATCAGAGCATATATGTTGTTATTAGTCTGACTTTTTCAGCAATTAAGGTTTCTGGCCAGAACACATAACTGGCAGGGTGGAGTGATTAAGACTCTTACAGCACTGAATTATAACTTTTGCAGATTTTTAGTTGACAAAACATTCTGAAATTATATTAAGATTCTTCATTATTTACCACATATATTTCCTTCTGCTACTGATCATTGTTTCCATGAGCCATTCCACTGTATTAGCAGGGAAGCCAGCACCTCAAAGGTGACCTTATGGCCCAGGATGGCCATCTAGCTCGTCACAGTGTCAGGCTATGAATGGAATCTATTGCTATAATGAGTGCACAAGGGATGCTACTGCTTGGCAGTAAATGGATACAGCTTCTGAAACGGTGTCCAGGCTATAGTCAGAAGGGAGGGCTCCTATTAAAATTAATAGTCTGCTTGCTCTTTTTTTATCAATGTATTATTGAAATGGTGTTCTTTCAAGGTTGCACAGCTGGTTTAATGCTGATTATATTTTAAGCCAAAGTGGATAATTAAATAGGATAGAAATGAGTGTCGGGTTATTCATGACAGAAAAGATGCCAAGAACAGTACAACAAAGGCATCTTGCTGATAAAACAAAAAAAGCAAAGATAAATTTACTGCAAAAGTATGTTTACGGGCTGCTCTCTTTGCTCTTTTGTAGAAGAAATTAGGTCTATTAGAACATTTTCAATTTTCAGCACATTACAACAGGTCTCCGATTGTTACTTCTGTTGCAGAAACTCTTACATGAAGGCAGCAAAGGAAGAGAAAAATGGCATGAGTTCCCTAAATGTTATGGATTTAAAGCTACTACTAATAAAGACAACATACATTCTCAAACATCTCCAGATCATACAATAAATAGGCACAAGAATTCTGAAAAACATGATGTTATTACAATATCTATATATTATACTCTAATGTTTCATGTTATAATGTATAGTATTTAATTTCATTCATTGGCTCATTTCAGGGAGTGGGGTATTCTGCATGTGCTGAATGCTATCTAAGTCTCATTAGCATATAATTGCCTTTCTTTTTCTTGTTGATGGTGTATCTGCATTAATATTTGAACACACTAGTCCTATGAGTTTGATCAGGAAATCTTATTCACTCAGTTTCTCCCACAACCTTTTGGAAGTAGTAAGAAACTAGTTTTATGATTTCACTGGAATCCTACTCAGATCAAAAAGTATTACTTCCTTTTTTTCCAGTGAAATATATTTTGGTTCTTCTGTTATCACATTAAAGGAAAGTCCATAACAAATTGCCTTCTTCCAAAGGTTTTAATGGTTTTGTTATTAAAAAATGAGGCAATAACTTTAACAGCTGTTTAGATGGTCTGTTACCATTTCAGAAGGGGTAATGGGGGCCCACTATATATACATAAAGTGTGATGGCATGTGGCTCTGCAAAATAATTACAAACAAGCTCTTTCAGAATTAATGGTTTAAATACATGATCTGATACAAATTATTATTTCTGTGAGTGAGTGACTGCACAAACGAATTTGGACCAGTATACTGTAATTATCTGTGGCCACTGTGTTTTGTGGAAGCAAAAATATGGAATCAATGGTGCACTTTGGTAGGCATCTTATGTTGTCTCATTTTAGCAAATGAAGTGTGAGCAATGTAGGATCAACGTACAGAAAATATTGTTTCACAGCAGAGAGCAGACATGGACAGAATTATGTTTTTTAAAAAGTGATTTTTATAGCTTATGTAATAGTCTAAAAGCAAAATTGGTTCTACCATATTTTGCTGAGCATCCTACTGGTTTTTCAGTCTGTCATAATATATAAAATTTCATTGCTCTGATACCACTGCATCAGCTTTTCCAAGGTACTGCATAGCAGACACAATTAAGAATAAACTAATGTCCTCAGACTACTTCACCAGTCTCAGAGATCTCTTTTGAGAAAAATGTATTTTTTCCTCTAAGCCAGGATTTTATACAGATTGTTAAGCACATTCCCCTAGTCCTCCTCATTTAAGTTTTCACATTCATTACTAACTTTCAAGTGGCTGAAAATTATTTTGCCTGAACTTTATCCATTTAATTTCTGAAGTTGTTTTCCTCAAACCTTACCTCTGGGGAGGGAAACAAAACCCAGAACAACTTATCAGGATTTTTTATTGGGATAATAACAGGGTAGAAAAACTGGTATGGAGTACAATTGACATTTCTTAGATCCAGAGCTAAAATATAGTTGTCTTTCATTCTTCTTCCTGGAGTTTATCATTCCTGGGAAGGGTTCAAAGCTGCATCAAGGGAGATTCACACTTGACATTAAGAAACATTTCTTTACTGAAAGGGTGGTCAAACACTGGAACGGGTTTCCTGGAGAGGTGGCTGGATGTCCCAAGCCTGTCAGTGTTTGAGAGGCAGATGGGTGTTGCACTTAAAAATATGCTTTAACTTTTGGTGAGCCTTGAAGTGGTCAGGCAGTTGGACTAGATGATAATTTTAGGTCCCTTCCAACTGAAAATATTCTACATTTCTCTTCTCTTCTCTTCTCTTCTCTTCTCTTCTCTTCTCTTCTCTTCTCTTCTCTTCTCTTCTCTTCTCTTCTCTTCTCTTCTCTTCTCTTCTCTTCTCTTCTCCTTTACTCTGTTCTACTCTACTCTGTTCTATTCTGTTTTAGTCTATGTGTAGAAGTATTTAGATATACTTTAGTAGTATAATATGTAACTGGGATTTTAGGAGACCGGCACTTCCTAGATTAACCATTTTATTTAAAAAAAAAGCCTAATGCTTTTGGGGCCTATTTTCAGTCAAACACTAAGCAGTATTTTCCTCAACAAATTGGGTGTTACAATGAAAGATATAAATAAAAATTATAGTTTTAAACATTCTTGAACAAGTTGTGAATATGGCCTTTAGGGATCTTGTATAATAGCTTTTCTTTACATAGTGTTTCCTATAAGAATTTTAAGTGGAAGAAGATCTAAAGCCTTACTATATTAAGCATATATGACACTTATGACTTCCTCTTACCTTGAAAGACAGTTACTCTGTCAGATGAAGAAAAAAAATTAAATTGAATGTATAGCGTATTTTCTCCTACTTGATTTCATATTTAGGACTTATTAAACATGCTTTCATGATTAATGCCAGTCTTTGTTTATACTATAGTTTTGATTGACCCATGTCTCCACGACAGTGATTTTATAGAGCTCAAATAATGACATAATAAAGTATATTTGTAGTACAGCTGAGATGTAGAAGACACCAGACCTGCAACCAGCAATTTTTGAAATTTATGGGTAACAGTAAAACCTGAGGATTTGCAAGCCCTTTGCAAAGGAAGTTTAGAAATAAAACATATTAAATACTACAGCAAAATATAATTAAAAGAAGAAATAGAATGCCTGAATACAAAAAGGAAAATAATAGGTAACCAACACAGCTGAAGGGAAGATTCTGAGAGGCCTGGGATTATAATAGTTCATGAACTGGGGAAAAAAAAAAACCCAACATTTGAAAGAACACTCAGAAAAGTCAAAACTTACTGGAGGACATGTTCAGAGGATTGTAATATGTAAGACACAGGATATTTAGGGCCTGTGGGCTAAATGGAAAAGTTACAAAGATGATAACAGTGATAATGAGAAAAGAACATGATATCAGAGTAAAGAATGAAGGAATTAAATAATTTCCTTTCAGAAAACAAACAAACAAACAAAAAGGACTGCAGGGGACTTAATATGAATTTTCAAATATATATGGCTTGATTTAGCTGCCTGTTGATGATTTATCCTTTTTCTGTTCTGTTTCAATTAATGTTTTAATAAAATGTATAGCATATGATGAAACACAAGTCAATATTTATTGCTTCCAAATTTGTTCATATGGAAAAAGAATAGAATAATCATGTATTTTTTTTCACTATATCTACTGAGGACAGACATAATCTGCTTAATTTGCAGATTAAAAGATTTAGCTTGGATATTAAAAAAAGAATACTTTCTTACTATTTAAGAGGTTAAGCATTAGAATTAGTGTTTTAAAAATACAAAAGCTACATTTGCTTTGAAAGACTTCATAAGACTATGACAAAACAGAATGTTTATTTTTCAAGGAAAGATTTGAGTCAAGTCGTATTTCAGTTTGGTACCTGAACTGTGACCACCATGCATAGCTTGAGCTATTAATCTGCTAGGGTCAACCAGCTATATCACATACCAACAAATGTTTGCTCCTGGTCTGTGCAGCAGATTTTCTCTGAAGTACTCAGAGGTTACAAAAGAAAGAGAAACTGCCCTCAGGTTTCTGACAGATTCTGTCCATCCCCTACTACCTTCAGGAGAAATGATGACTTTGGGCAGGAGACAGACTTAAGAGTGGCTGGAGTTCAGCACTAGCTGGTATAATGAAAATGTATGGAACTAGGGCACACTGCCTGATGCGGCTTGGGGTGAAAATGGGGCAACCTTTACTGAAATTACTGAGATGTTTTCAGCAGATGTATTCCTTTGTTTCTCTCCTGTATGAAATTATGAAAATACTGAAAAACATATGGGAAGTGTTTATTCTGAAGCACTAAAAACAGCATGCACTGATAATACCTGTGATGTGTGATGCTGTTTTAGAAATGTCCAAATAATACTAGTGGTGACTGAATTAGTTTTTAATTAAGGTGGTTGTATAATTCATTGTAGATCTGTGATAAACAGCTGTGGGCTTTACTGTGTAAATCATGTTCACTACATTGCCTTATACAATGTTTTCCTTTTTCTCTCCCTGCTCCTGAGATGTCCTTTTGCCACAAGAATGTGAAGAACGATGTGAAGTCTCTGCCTCCAATACACACGTTACTGGAAAAGAAACAGGGATAAGAAAGCTGGAACAGTGTTTCAGGAGTCAGCTGTGACTGAAAGAACAGGAAAGCTGGCAGATAAAAATCACATCTGAGTTATAGCTGTGTGGCTGAATACGATACGCAGCCCCATACAGCAGTACTCCTTCGGACTTGGAAGCAGTGTGCTGAATCACTACAGTGGTTCTCCAGTAGCTAACATATGTGGCTTCTCAGCAGAAATAATTATTGAGGTATAACCCCACGGTTCTACAGTTTCCAGTTCCAGAAGTAGTCTGTTTGGAAGTAGCTCAGGTATCTTCCATATAGCTATACCCAGAGACCTTCACCACTGTCAAACTCATATGGACGTACTTGAACAATGTTTTTCTATGGATACTGTTAAAATCCGATTCAGATTTTTCCATCACATAATGTAAAGCTCATACTGCAGCCAATGGGGACTTCCAAGAATAGAATTCCATTACAGCTTGTGACATTTTCTGCACAAAACCTATACATTTATTTCCTCCAACACAGGCTGTGAAATAACACAACTCCTGAAATAAGCATTAAGAAGCTGGTAGCTTTTAGTTATTAAGCTTTGAATAATATGTTTCAGCATCCCAAAATTTGATCATTATTTATTAATTTTGTTTTGTTATTCTGGTAGATTACTAAAATGTTCTTAGTTTTAAATCTTATTGAGTATAAAGCTCAGTTAGTGTGTGATTCTGGTACTCTATGAAATTCTGAAGAGCAGCGTTAAACCCCTGTGCACCCAAGAAAGAATCAGATCAGCATCATTAGTATTCACCTCATGTTTTGATAACTTGCCAAGTGTTTTAGCAATAGATTGCACAAATACTTTAAAGTGCTGGAAATCTACAGTAATATATACACGTATGCAATACAGAATTCAAAATAACTGATTGGATACCTCCTTAGATTAGATTTAAGGGTCTCTCCACTGATGCAGAAAGAAGGCATGGCTGATGTAGTATAACAACATTAAGGAGCAGTCTTATTGTTATGGAGAAACCTGAAGTTTCTGAATTCTTTATTATATTGCAGGGAGATGAGTTTTACCATAAGAGAGCTGGCAACTGTGGAAAAGAATCTACGTGTGCAGCATTTCAAGTCTACATGAAAGTAAATTTCTGAGTCTTCTTTGTTTAGCTGCAGCTCCCACTGTAAGGCTTTGTTTCAAAAAACACTTCCGCACATACTTAACACAGCTGAAGATGCAGAAGTGGAACTGAGTTACCCCTGCCTTTGAGGTTCCTTTCCATTACGTATGTCATGCAAACAGTGGAAGGGAACAATAGCAGATGTCATGTAGTGAGAGCAGGGTTGCCTGTGTTTATGACAGTGATTTTCACTTTGTAGGCTTGTGAGGTGCTTCTTTTGTTCATACACTAAATTCTGTCACTGAGGGAAGCAAGCATAAATTCTTTTACTCTCAGTGGGAGTTTAATACATTTAGCCTGAGAGTATATAATAATACTCCATACCCTATAGTATATAAACAACACTTTCAGCCACTACGGAAATGCAGCCACCTGTGGGATTCAGTATAAAAGCTGTTCAACAGTTTTGGATAGTATTCCTCTCTTATTATGGAAAATGAAGAGATTGCTGAAATTTACTAGAAACCTCAGAATAAACTTTAGGCTAACAAAATATTATAAATCTGCTTTGCTGCCTGATTTTCAGTATATGGAGAATATGGGTTACCTAGTGACAGCTGAGTTTCTAAAATCAGGTCCTTTTTATGTTTTGCTCAAAGAACAAATATCTATTTTTAAACACAAAAAAAGTTAAGATTTATTATATACTGAATTATTATTCATTAATATTCAAATTAGTATAACAGACATTGTATTATACTAAAAATACTACTATCTATTAATAACAAATGCATTGCTGTGAATGCATGTCCGTTTGATCTCAAAACAATAGAACTGCAGAAGAAAAATGGAGAACTTTATAAAAACAAACAAAAACCCGATTAAAACCTAAAACTTAATTTATAAAAGTTGTTTTAGCAACAGTACCTTCTCCATTGGAAAAAGAAAGTTTGTTCAACCATGACATAGAAAAAGGGGTCCAAAAACCTTTATTCCAAATATAACAAAGGAAAGACAGCAGCATTTTTTTGTTCAGCAGATTTTATTCTCCCTGGATTTAAAATGTCATCTCCTTTCTCAATAACAGTTATTTTCGTTAGTCCCCTTTCAACTTGCAGAGGAAAAAATGTTGAAAGAAAGTTGATTCAGGTGTGAATGCTATTGATGCAATCAGTAACAAAGCCCTAACTGCAGAGCCCAGAATTCTTCCTTACACTTATTACAGATACTGCCTTTCACACATACACACATGGAGAGAATTTATTTATTATTGGCATGAAAACAAATGTGCTAAAGATTCACTTTTAAACTCCAAGATGAATAAGTAAGTTCAGAAATTCATTCAAAACCCCTCTGTTTTTATTGAGATATAGCATATGAGTACAAGTTCCATTTTTTAATGGGAATTTGTTTTGAAAACACCGAGACATTGACCACATTGACCAGTGAAGTCCCTCAATACTGTTTTCATATAATCGTTATTCAGAAGAGAGAAACTTTAAAAAGATCGAATTGTGACTAATACTTTCTACTGTATGTTAAGATACTGCTAATTTGCAAAACACATCCATCAAAGAACCAGCCACCAACATCCACTTAGGCCATGTGGCAACTTCTTGCACTATGGCTTTGGGACAAGACCACTGACCAAATGAAGAGAAGCACCTCCAGTCACATTGCATTACACCATCTCTGCATTAAGTGTTTGTGCTTTATGTACATGCTTCTAGTACAGAAGCTGGGCTCCAATAATTTATGAAAAGCTCAGCCTGAAAGGTGGAGGCAGGGTTTCCAAAGACAAAAAGATTGTCAGTAATTAAAATGGCTAAAGGATGGGGTCATGCTGCAGAACATAAATTGTGTAGTGGGAAACAGCTAATGATTATTTTTCTGATGAGTTTGTAAGGTGTTTCTCTGTGCCTTTCCATATGATTTATGAACTATTTCAGAAAACTCAGAGTCTGAAATTCACTACTTATTTCCAGTCCATAAGCCCAGACTCAACAGAATGCAGAGTAAGTTTATTTTTCATTAGTAAATTCTTGTTTGACTAAAGAAGTTACAAAGGCCATAGGGGTTTAAATCTCCTGCTCTTTCTGAGTTTAACTAAACCACAGTTATACACTAAAATTATATCTTTTCTTTGAAGCTTTCAGAATGATGGATGACTCACATTGATATCAAACTCATTAAGCATGTCTTTTGGGGGAAAAACAACTTCAAAACAGGTTTCATTTTAATTTCCCCACCCCTCAAAGTCCTTAATAAAATAGAATATTTTCTGCGTCTCTGATAAAATGGTAGTAAAATTTCCTAACTGAAAGTTGTATCCCTTGTATTTAATAAACAATATTTTTCTGTTATGTAGACAAGACCATTTATTTATAAAGTAGGAAAAGGTCACCTACTCTTTTTTTTGTATTTTTGACACCAATGTGGATTTTCTTCATTGTTTTGGACTGTTTAGTTTGTACTCTTCTAGTATAAACTCCTTTGGCATTTTACTGGACCCTTTTCCCTGTGGACTGAAGTTCTCTTCGTTTTTAATTAGATTGACCTTTTGGTTCACTTGGCTGCCCTCAGAGTGACTGAGAATGAGTGCTCTTTTGGAAGGCAAGTTGAAATCAACACAGAAAGACTGAAAACAGTCATGTGAAACAGAAATATTTTATGCAGCTATCTCAGCATTATAACTGCATAATCGTTATGTTCATAGCCTCTAACACAAAGAAATACTGGCCTCTGTAAATTTTGTGACATTTTAATGATGACAGGTTTTTTCTCTTTTTGAATAAATGCTTTTATAGTGCATTTTGTGACTAATATCTTCAGAGTATATTTTACTGTCCCATAATGGTTTGCCTTTTTTACCCTTCTGAGTTACAAAGGGTACACTTTAACTGCAAAGTATAAGGCCCTTTGCTACCATCTGTTATGTAATGTGTATTTCTCTCGTTTCTACCAGTGTCAAAGAAAGGAATTACTATTGAAGTTTATATTTTCTAGGTTAAAGACGAAAATAAATGGACTTTCATTTGAATCTGAAGGTGATTACGCATCATTCAGGTGGTTTAGAAAGAAAAAGAAGAGTGTCCTATACAGGCTTATATAATTGTTCTGAAGGTTTAATAGGCGAGGTACAAATTCTTCCACTTTTACCATGAAGGCAATAATGAGCAAATGCACAGGTTTTCATTTACAGCAACTTACATGAAGCTAGGCAGAGAAAAAAGTCCTCTTTTCCTGATACCTTAGAGAGTAAGAAGGAATTTATGCCTTATCTCCCCACTCAGTTGAAGGTTCTCTATTCTGCAAAGGAATATTGGGTCAGTTAGGTTTTGTTCCCAGTTAGGAAATGCTGCACAGAATTCCCAATAATAATTGAAAGGCACCTGAAACTCAAATATGAGTTACTCAATCAAAATTAATTTAGTCTGTTAGGGTTTTAGACTTCTTAAAAAGTCTGTGAAAAACCTACCAAAAGTACCTTTTGGTACTTCTCCCAAGGACCACAACAATTAGTCTGTTTTTCTGCATATGAGTCACATTCTCTTGTTTTCAGGAGCTTAGTAGATTTTCAAGAAAAGAGAATCAAGTAGTTGATCCAGCTAATCACTAATTTACTAGTTTCCCTAGAACAGTGGCCTCTTGTGTTAGCAGCCCATGTCTCCCCTGCCTATAGAGCTTCAAGCCAGGCCAAGGCTGTGCCCTGGAACAAGGTCGTCAGCTACCAGTGTTGAACTGCCACTAACAATATTTGGAGGTTTTGCTTTTTCCTCTTGCTAATCTTTAGAGCCAGTAGCTCCCTGAAAAAAATTGCTGCTTTGGGAATAGCAGAAACACCAGCATCTATCTGTCCTTTTTGTTGCTTTCTTTCTGCTTCTGTAAAGATGCATCTTGCTGCTATAGTCATTGATCAGCCTCTGTCATTTCATGGAAATCTCCTAGACCCATATGCAAGCTCTTCAGTTAGTATGTGACTTCTACTATACCCTTTTAGGATGTTTACTACTTCATCTACTTTAAATTGTAATGAGCATAATTATTTCCAGGACTACACCAAAACATTTTAGTTCCTGTATATAATAATCTAAAAGTCCTACCATCAAGCCTGATCAGCCCTGCCTTAAAAGAAAGCAGAAAGGTTTTCCCTCATCTGTTTCCTAGTCTTTTTGCTCTACTCCTGAATATGTTTCTGGGTAAAACCAGGACACGAAATCTTACCTATTTGATACAAAGGGTTTTTCATAAACTAAACTGTAACATCTCTAGAGACAGACACTTAATATCTTCTTAATGGCAGGTTTTTATCCCAGCTGTTGCTAATCAGTTACTTAGCCAAAGCTGGAGAAGTAATTACTCTATCATAAGGTCATTTATTTTTGCAGTGTAGGATTTATATCTCCATCATGGTTTCTACAGAATTTTGGGTAATGAGGAGTTAATTTCTGTAGTATTTTTAGATGGCATGTTCCTTATGTGTTGTTAGTCTAGTGAAGTCCAGATTGTTGTAGAAAATGCTAATCTAAATATTGTTGTAAGCCAAGACAGTGAATGTTATTTTCTTCAGAGGAAGGGGAAAAGCCCTTCATCCTCTTAGTTATTAGATAGGTGTAGCTTGGATAGACCAAAGGGAGTGGCAGATCATGATGTCCTACACTTTCAGGAATGATGAGTCAAACAGATGAGAAAAATGAACAGCTCTTTAGACAAACTTTGTTCTGAAGAGGTTTTGTTTCATTTTGAGGAAGGCATAAAGATTCGGTGAAGTGCAACCAAGTGTAAGAAAGCTAATCTATCAATTCTTAAGGCATTCATTAAGTAAAATATTAATTAAACTTTTCAAATAATAGGAAGTAATCACTACTGCATTCCTTAAGGAACCAGACAAATTATTAAATATCAGCCAAGTCTAATATTTGCTCAAAAGCTCCAAGACTTCATAGCAATAGATAATATTTTTTAATCCTTATTTCCCGCTATAATAATTTTTAAGAACAGTAATTATGCTGTTTAAAACTAAAGACTGGCATATGTACTTACATGATCTTGTATATACATGTATTTTCACATTATAGGAGGAGCTGCACCTATTTCTCTAATAATTTCCTAAAAATGTACTAAGACATATCTTGAACATGCTGAGAAAAATTTTACTACCTCACCCTCCACAGTATTCAGTTGCCATTACAATGTGCAATGTAGCAGAATTCAATGTAATGTATCTTTTCTCATGAATTCAAGACATTATTTCTATTACCTGTAGAAGTGATTGTTTTCTGCTTCATCAGTACAGTGACTTAATTGAAATTGAAATTGAAATTAAGTGTTTCTCAACATACTTTTTTTTCCAGTGGTTTTGCTTCATTTTATTAATACTTCAATGAAGAATTTGTTAGGAGCTCACTGAATTATTTTAACGTCTTCCAAAATACTTTAATATGCTTTTTGGATTTTATATTGGTTTGTCCTCATAGCTACAGATAAATGAGATTTTAATTTAGAGCACTTGATTTAAAGATATAACTTCACAATTCCCAAAAATTTTGCTTAAAAATGTGATAGTTGATTTAATTTTTTGGTAGATGAATATGTAAACACTACTACCCTCCCTCCCTGTGAGTAGCTAAACCCCTAGGGGTGGAATGTGACCCACTGAATAAATGTCTTAAATGGAGGAGATGGGCAAGGATGATGTGCCTGTGAAGCTCAGAGGATAATGCAGGATGTTTGACCACAGCTGTTGCAAAGAAGCTGACTATTTCACCACCATGGGGACTGAAGCACAGCCTTCTTTCTCAATAGCCATCAACAGGTGAGTGGATCAACTGGTGGTGTAAATGTTTCTCCCTGAGTTCATTAAAAGAACATGAATATCTCCCTGAGGCAGTCAGACCAGCATGTAGAGAGTGAATTGATGGTTCAGCCCAATGTAGGATATAAAAACTAGACAATTAGCAAAATAATTTTGAAGAGAACAATGGGCTTGAGCTGCTTTCAACCCATGTGTTCCTTCCTAGCTACTGGGGATGCCCAGTGTTGTGACAGAGAATATTGGACTCTGACACCCTCCCCCTGTTATACAAACATCAGCTGTTACAAAAGTCTGAATTCCAAGTTATTTTCTGCAAGCCCATCTCACTTTTTTCCTGGGAAAAAAACCCCATTAACAGCATGTAAAAAAAAGGCAGATATTAATGCAACCATAAATTCATGCAGTTGTGCCCCTGAAAAAGCAGAAGAAAAAAAAAAAGGCATGGATTGCAATAGATAAAGTTCATTGAGTGTACCAATTCACCAATCAGATGTCACAAATATCTAACATCTTTGAAATCTGACCTTTACATAAGTTTATGTGCTCAACATCATATCTGAGCACTTGTAGGTCTTATAACCCCCAAAATCTTATCATTATAATGAGGGATTTCTTGGCAGCAACCTTGTCACACAACTGACAGTGGATTTGCAGGAGGGAATTCCAGCCACAGTAATTGAGACCACTATTTGACCTTTAATTTAGTTAATGAATTCCATTAGAAATAATTTTGCAGTTTTCTAGGGCTTTTTTCCAGTAAAAATTTCGATATTTTTCAAAGCTAAGTATACTAGCTGCAAACTTTGTCACACAAAGACAGGTGATTAAAAGCTGAAGGCAACATTTAGGATAAGTTCAAACACAATGTTTTGAAGTGTGCACCAATACAATATTTTAAAATCACATTTGAATCATTCCATATCAATTTTAGGACAGTTATGTCTCGTAATCGTAAATGTAGTAAAGAAAAAAAGTGGGATGATGCAGAGCTATGGATGGTTTTAAAACAGTTTGTTTATTGTTACTCTCTCCAGAAGTCAGTTTGCATGCAGTCCTTCACTGTTGGTAACATGATAATAGTGGTACTCGGTGATCTACCCGTGCAGCTTGTATTGTGGAAGTTTCTGAAATTCCAGAAGTATAGGTAAAAGGTTAATTTCATTCAATAAAGATGGAGATGTCATTGTCTAATACAGAGAATGTGTCTTTGGCTTAATTTTTCAAGTGCTCTTTGTTAATTCCAAAAATGTCTATATTTTTAAAAAACTACTATTGATTATTCAGATAAATATGATGAATACATACATTGCAAGATTAATGTGAGTGCTGTTTATCCCATTGGATCTTGTGCAGCATTTACCTGTACAGTCACAATACTTCTACAGTCTCATCATCTGTGCCACTATCCTGAAGTGCAATGAGGACGAGACTGGATTCTTGGCTTCAGTTTCAGATTTCCCTTCATTTCATTTTAATATAATTATAAAATATTCTGTATATATTTATAGAAAACATAATGTGTTTTCTCATAAATATTATTTCCTGAGGCTTCAAAAGGGTGATGAAAGGCTTAGTGTTCTGGTTGTTCACTATCACACACACTGCAACACTTTCCCTTCATCCCAGAGATTAAAATTTTGGCATTCTGGCATAATGAGAGATTGTCATGACCCATATCACAAAAGTGCCGAGAAGATTCTGGGAAGTGTACCTGCTGTCATTGTTGGTATGTCCAAATTTGATTTAAGAATCTTCCTTTTTTATCAGCTTTGGGAATGCTCCACAGCTAACCTATATTTTGTGAACAGTAAACTTTTCATTTCTTACTTCAGCAATCTCATTAAAATCAAGGAATCCCACAGGTTTGTAAAATTAAACTGGATATGCTCAAAATACAAAATGCAAAGCTGTGACTAAAAAGTCTTTGCATATTATCTATACAAGAAAGCACATGCAGCAGTAATTATAGCATTCTAGTTGCAATAATACTAATAATGAAGGTAATTCACCTCTCCAATTCCTTTTATTATAAACGAATACAGAATATTAAAAGTTTCCCCAGACAGATAATTTTTGGCTTTGTAAAGGGACAGAAAGGAAAGAAAGCGCTTGGTCTGAGCCACTTATTAGCAAAGAAACTCTTTCATTACTGTGTAGTTGGTTTAGCAAATGCTAAATAAAGCCAAGCTTATAATGAAATCTAAGTACCTTAAAAGTTATATTTGAAGTTAAGGGTTTTTTTTAGAGCAAAAATGACTTTGAAATACAGACTGAATTTGGAAAATAATTTGCCATTGGTGTAACCATAGCCATTTATTGTTGCTAATGTGTTGGGTTTTGACTAAGAAATTAGGCTATTAAGATTAATGCAGAGCTATGGCATTTTGTCATAAGGATGGAGGAAAATCTATTTAAAATTATGTTCATGCAGAATTGCTCTGAAAACGGGGTGTGGATATAGCAGGGGGGATCAAACAAAGTGTCCTAGTGACTCCAGCAAGGCTTTCAAAGGGGACTATGGAAATTCACAGAAAAGGGGCAGGGAGTTACTGTAGAATTGTTAAGGTCTGAATTAGTATTTTAAGTGCTTTGTATAGGCAAAAATCTGTACAAAATTAGACAGTGAAAAATGAGGCTATCATTTTATAGCACAGTCACCTACCAGGTCATCCCTTTATAGAATATAAACTTGATATTTTCTTATCCATAGATTGGTTAATGTACCTGTGGACTATGTCTTACTTTTTGTTATCCTGGTTACAGTTTTGAAAGAGTGATGCCATATTGTGGGGAAAAAAATTGTGAAAACCATCTTTTAATTTATAACACCTTCACAGGTTGCATTTCCTGGGAGATTTTAGCAAGATCTTGCTAAAATATTCTGCTTCTCTAACATTAGACAATAAAACAGAAGATTATTTGGAATAGATCTATTTCTTAAGTCTTATTCAATTCAGTCTCTTTACTGTTGGTATTTGAATTCTGTAATTTGCTCCTTACGCTTCAAATCAGTAATGCAGCAAAAAGTGTTGAATCATTACAAGCGCTTTGGAAACGTCTCCGTTGAAGCATCAGCCCCACTATGCCCTGAAGCCTTAGGACCAGCTTCAGCCCACTTAGCATTAAACATCCAACTAAACTCAAAAGATAACCCTCAAAAAACAGAGACAAAGAGCAATTTATGCCATTGAAGGACCAAATGATCTCTAATTTTCTATCTTTCTCCATTGAATGTATAGAGAATTTGTATAGCTGTGCTTCTCACTCTGTGCCTGTAATCATGTGGGAAGAATTCAAAGTATTAATGATGACAGTAGTAGAGGGGAGATGGTTTAGTGCACTTCTGCTCTGCCCAGC
This sequence comes from Falco rusticolus, assembly GCF_015220075.1. Classification (NCBI taxonomy): domain Eukaryota; kingdom Metazoa; phylum Chordata; class Aves; order Falconiformes; family Falconidae; genus Falco; species Falco rusticolus. The sequence goes on along the minus strand of NC_051193.1, from coordinate 58,338,399 downwards.
TGTAGGACCCTGTACCTGTCTGGACTGCTCTGTCTATAGGAAGTGCCAGCTTGTCTGGAGGACCCATCTATGCTTTTCTAAATGAGGAAATGTACATAGCAATTTATCTTTTTAGTCCAGAAATTAGACATAAACTATTCTCTGTGTCAGGAAATGTAAATGCTCTTGCACTTTTTATTGTTCCTTTTAAAAAAATTCAGATGCATGGACATGTTTGATATTTCATTTAAAATAGACAGTGTTATACAGAGTACTTAGAAAAGTAACAGGTACCGCGTAGATGGGCTCTGAAGAAGGGCTATTGAATTTCATTGATTTATCATCCAAAGGCCAAGAGTATACGGTGGGATAAACTGTAGACATTAATAAACTCCCTGGAAGCTTGATAAGGATACGCTCAAAAGGGAAAGAGAAAACTATTTAGATAAGGCCATATTCTATGAGACTAGAATGTGATTATTTGCCTGGTATTCAGAGGCATTATAAGAATAATGCACTATCGGCATTCGGCAGGATGACCAGATAGAATAAAAAGGTGAGCTTTACTAAGACAATCTTTCTCTATGGCTGCAGATATATTTTTCTTTATTATTATTTTAATTTAAATGCTGTGCCTAAAAGAGATGCAATACAAAATATAGAAAAAAATTCACTTCAGATTTCACATTCTGTGACATGAAAAGAAAATTGTACACAACAGTTAAATAAACAGTGCTCTAAAGAACAACAAAAACCATTAATAATGGTACAAATGATGTACTACAAGTGTTTGATCCATTTCATGCCAATTATTTATGAGTATTGAATGCAGCTCCATATTTGCAAGATTCCGTGACTGAATTTCTCAATAATTCATAATAATTTAAGATAAACTTTTCTTAGGGAATCTAAAAAGGAATAAGATTTTATACTTTGCAAACTTACCTTGGAAATACTGTATGTGTATCTTCGTGTGTGTTTGATAGTGTTCTGAACACTGTGCGTAGGATGAAGTAGAAGTGCACTTTCCTGTCACACATTATTTCATAAGGATTTTGAAGTAAATGCCTCTGTGTAGTTGTGTGTCACAGTTCACATAAAGGGGAACAGCTGCACTCCATCATCAGTGCAGTTCCAGATGTTCTGTGACGGCAGAGTTTTCTTTTTTCATTACATATCAATGATGTAATGCTTCATAATATGTGTTTTACAGACAGGAAAAGAGAACACATTTAATTTAATGCATATTTCAGATAGATAACAGCTGCATGTTTTGGAAGGTCATCCTCAGATATCATTCAGATAGTACTTGCTGTCATAAAAGGAAACAATCTTTCTCCATCATGCATGTTATTTTAAATCAAATCAAAGCATCTTTCCTAAATCGTGACTTAATTTTTTAACTCCATCAGGAAAGAATTTGAAGCTGTAAATCACAAACTACAGATGACTCCGTAACAGTAATGCTAGCAGACAACATGCATGGTCTTTGTTGAGTTATGTCAGAAGTATCTTGGCAACTAATGGCTTCTAAAAAATAACATTAAACTGAGGCTTTGGTCTTCATTTTTTAGAACTCTTTATATTGAACATTAGCTCAGACAGTCACTGATAAACCCAGTTTTATTTTTAGGTTCTATTTTGTATCATCACGTGGGGTATCCTTTACCTTTTTCTGCAGGAATACAAATAATGTATTTACTTAAAAAGAAGAATGTTTGTTAATCTTTACCTCAAATTCCTCAGTATCACTTACAGGTCACTTCTTTGCTTTCTACTAGCAAATTCTTCAAACATACATCTGCTAAAACCCCAAGATAATGTGATGATTTTTCAACATATATCTGCCATCTTATTTCATTGCTAAAAGAACAACATAATGCAAAATTATAATAATATTTGTCATTTTATCCTTAGACAGTCCAATTATTCAGACACCTGTCTTGTACTCAGAAGTCACCATGGAACACCTCTGTTTCTAATGGAAGCAGTAGTACCAGTGCCAATATCATGAGCTGAGGATGTCTCTAAGGAATGGTTTGTATATATATCTTTTTTTAAATAGTTAGATTAAATAACATATATTTTAAAAATGAGATTTGGGACATTTAATTCCTTCTTCAGATGTGAAACAATCATCTAATTTCAGACTTAGAATAGAGCCATAGGTCTGAGTTTTACCCAGTTATGACCATCATTTAAGCTGCTGGGGAGAAAAATGTATTGCACTTGGGGAACACAGGAGCATGTTATTAAGGTGAAAGGAGATAACGTCACTATCCATGAAACAAAAGACAGAGGAATATCACATTTGGAACACTGAGAAATGAGGCAGGAGGGAACTGGAATATGTAATGGAAGTCACTGTCTCTGCTGAGAGAATGATTTTCATATCCAGTGGTGCTATGAATTGTAGTTTCCAGGCTCTACACTTCGAAATATCCCTTAAGTTCAGGGTTCAAATCAGAGGTAGGAAGATAATGTACCAAGACATACTCTGTTGGTAAGCAGGTATTCCTGTTTTTTATTGATGTGTTCATTACAGCAGGTATCAACTGTGTCAGTTATAAAGAAATGTGTACCAACTGAGGTCTGAATTAAATAATGACTGCTATATGAACAGAATGACGAACTGAGGCAATTTATTTTTTTAAAGGCTCATCCAGAACTTAAATAGAGATTCAAAATGTGCTTCATTTTTCCAGGAGAATAAAGTATTAGCAGGAAAAGAAAAGGGCAGAGTAATAATAATAATAATAAATAATAATGAAAAGAAAAAAAAAAGTCAGTTATAAGAAAAGAAGTAGAGAAATAATCTGTTGTAGATGCTACTTAGTAACTGTTACTGCTACAAATAAAATAGTAGAAGAAGAATCTGAGACAACTGGAAATATGCTATTAAAAATAGCTTTTGTCTTGCACTTGAGTTGTAGTTCCCAGAATATGCAGCAAAGACGGTATCATATTACTATATGGTGGGCTTCTGTTTTTACTATTAATGTATTTTCTCAGTTCGAGCAATCTAAGTTACCTTGGTAAAAGCTCAGAAAAATGTTTAAGGCTGTTTCTAACTTCAAGTATAGTAGGAGCACAATTAAATTATAATCCTTTAAGTAGCTTACCAAATCCAGACATGAATGCTTTCTCCAGACAACAGTGAATACAGTGGTAAATTTTTTGAAATATTTTTATAACACTTGAACTGAAAAAAATAATGCTTCAACCCTGCTCAAAAGTATATCTGACTGAGGATACTTTTCCCCATGAATATTTAATTTCACTACATTTTGCTTTCATGTTTGCTTTCCGAAAAAAAAATGTCTTTCATTTAAAGCAAAAAGTAAAATTTATGATATCAAAAAAAAAAATCCAAAGTGAAGTTTGAACATTGATTCCAGAAGCTATAAAAAAATTTATACAATATTAATTAGAGATATAAATGTATGCATATATGTGTGTGTGTGTCTGTACTTCAGCTGGCCAGGTTATGTAACCAGCCAACAATACAGTTTATTTGTTGTGGGTTTTTTTGGGTTTGTTTTTTTTTGGTTTGGTTTGGGTTTTTTTAGGTTCCTAATAAAGCACAGAGGATTTATTTGAAAGTATATTTTAAAAATATTACAGATTTAACTGCCTGTGATGATTTGGTGATTTTTTGTAACTGTGAATTAAGTAATTTTTAGCAGCATGATTTTTTCAATATACAAATACATAGCCCCTTTTGTTGACTTAACTGAAACTTGCAGAAACTCTTTTTACTTTGTCATGAAACTGATAAATTTCCCCTTTTCAACATGTTGCAATATTGTTCCCAAACTGAGATGCCCACCATGAGTTTGACATGTTTTTTTCCCCAAAGTTTTATAATAAATACATATTATGAGTGAAGTTTGTTTAAAATGTTCATTATTAAAATCTTATCATGAACCAAAAACCTTCTCATTGTCTCTAATATAATATCTCAGGTATTATACTGAAACCATACAAGGAAAAAGCATATGGGAAGATATGTTAGTAGATGAATCACTGTATAGCTTCTGGAAATTACCATGAACTTGATTTATCCTTTTATTTATGTCATGTCAATGCACTATATATGAGGTGGAGTTGTTATTACACTGAAGTATTTTCAGTGTTGTCCTCAACAAAGTATATTTTCCCTCATAATCTTATCTTAACAAGACCATGTTTGCAATCAGAATACAATGGGCGTGGCATAACGTCATAATGACACCAAGTTGTAAACTGCAATACAGTTTTAAAAAGATGTTTGCTGGATGACTGGTGTCTTGCTGAACTGCCTACAAGTATGTCTAACAGTTTTTATCAGAATACATCAAGTCAGAAAATGAGCATATGTTTGGAATTTAGGACCTATGTTAAGGATTCAACATCGATTGATCTTTGCAAGATATGGTCCATCATTTTCTGTTGCCAGAAATTTCAGGTGCTTATGTATAGCTTTCAAGGCTGAGACATTTAGAAATAATAAAGGACTGTGAAGTTTGTCATGAGCAAATGGTGTAATTTCACAGTGTTTCAGTACAAATCTACAGGTACTCAGCATGAAAAACCTTATTTCCTAGAAATCATACATACATCTTGGTGTATCAAGTCCTCCTTCAAAAGTAGTCTTAATATGTACATCCAAGAACCTTCAAGGTGTTCAAGCACTTCACTACCACTGACAGCCTCCATAAAGACTCAGCGTATTTATCTACAATAGGATATTCCCAAATCACTTTTTAAATTGAGATTGGGTTTCTGTCTTATTCCTGAAGCACTGCCAAAAATTATACCTCCTTTCCCAGGCACATACTAATATGTAATCACATAGTGAGATTTCTAACGATATAGCAAGCTTGTATGTGAAATAATATAAAATATTGTTAATAGTATGATGGTGACTTTGCTATAAAGGATTTAAATTATTTTTGACTCACTGAATTATTGACATTCTAATACCTATTGTACTTAATGCAAATGGTACCATTCTGTTTAGTCAGTCCTGGTTATTCAAGATTCATACAGAAAAACTATCCTTAAAACCTTATCCTGTAGATAAAACTGACTGAAAAAAACAACCAACCAACCAAAAAAGATGATGACTGAAAATGTTTTAAATAATTTTGTTGATTGCTATTATTCTATTATCCAGTTGAACCATAATTATTTTTTCATAACACGTTAAGAGGGAAGGGAGAGAGAAAGCAAATACTTATTCCCTATATAATTTATTTACTAATTATTATTAAGTTATTTTTTATGATATATTCCTGCCTGATTTAATCCTGTTTCATTTGGTTATGAAAAGTCTTCAGGCAAAAGATATTGATGGCTTCTTCCTAATTACCAGTTATGGCCTTTACACCATTTTAGTGCTACTTGACCTTTCAGCAGCTTTTAATAGTCGCAGTCATGGAATCTTGCTATACATTTTGAGACGTGCAGACAGCAATGGTGTTTCCAACTTTTCCAGTCTGTCTCTCCCTCCACACATCCAGAGTCTGCTAACATGGTCACTCGTGTGTCACATTTTGCAACTATTGTAACTGAAATTCTATGTTCGGATTAAGGTTTCTTGTAAACAAATTTTTGGTCTTTATTAGTATATATTTACAATGAAAAATGGATGTTATTGTGAAGCTCTTTGCACTGACACTTAACCCTGTGGACAGGGTTCAGAATAATTTAGGAAAAAGGAGTATCTTCATTATTAATAACAGAAAATTATGAGTTTCAGAAAATCATGAAGGTTACATATTTGGTTCTGTTTTACTCAATAAAAGGAAACTGAACTGTAGTAGAATGATGATGTATTTCTTCAGGGTGATTTACCTACATGCAGAAAGCATCTTTTGTAATTAAAGAACTATTTTGGACTTGTCAGTGTGATGCAAGTCCTGTTGTCACAGTGAGCAGGCCCTATGCATGAAAGTAAATTTTGTCTCAAAAAGGAAAGCTCAGATGTTCACCAAGGGAACACAGGATAATGAACAGCCTTTTTTCCCCAACTTGCAAGAGAGTAAGCTAATAGGGCGCAATGGACACTTATATGTGCCTGTTTCTCCTCCAAGTATTAAAGATTTATTTGAGCCTATTGAGAACAAGATTTCCACCTCTGTATGTGTTTTTACAAACTGGGGTTGGCTGTCAAAAGTTGATATTGAAACAGGCTCAAACAATGGCAGATGAAACAGAAAAAGGAGAAGCTGGTGGGTCTATAGAGGGACTTGAGCACTGGGTATTGAGCAAGGGCATACGTTGCCATGTAGGAAGGACTGCCACTGAAAAAGAGAGTCTGAATGTTTTTCAGCTCTTAGCCATGACTCAAGTTTGAAAAGCCAGTTTGCTTTTTAATCCTGTTTGTTCATTCAAGATATATATATAAATTTAAGGTTATATTTTTCCTGTTTGAATTGTTACTTAGTAGGATTTTTTCAGAAAAAAAACCACCTTAAGTCCTATTATTTAGAAATTTATATTTTTTATGAGTTTACACTGTTGTGTCTTTCTGAATGCTATAACTGTTATAAAAGGGGGAAATGAGAATAGGTGACACTGTATCGTTGCCTAAGGAGGTTGGGGGTTTTGTCTGTTTAGGGGTTTGTGTGTGGTTTGTTTGTTTGGGTATTTTTAATATCCTTGCTGGGAAAAGTAACTTAGAGAAAATCTGAAAAAAAGACATTAGAAATTAGCTTGATTATCTTTTATATTAAGTGAAATTATTTTAAACAATGTAAGTTGAGTTAAATGCATGAATTTTTTATACTGAATACCATGGAAATACACTACAGAGAATATAATAGGATTGTTGCAGGGGTTATGTATTTGCTTATTTTTGTTTTCATTGATGAATTGTATGTATTGTGAAAAGAGAACTTCTTGAGGTTCCTGCTAAATTCTTGCCAGTTATGGATCTCTATTTCAGTTACCAAGAGTGAGATTACTGATGAAGATATATGTTTTATCAGTGTAGAGCCTTTTCCTGCATTAACTTTGTGGTAATTATGTGGGCCATCAAATTAGATCCAGGAAACTTTGGTTCTCATGTTCACTTATACATTCAAGAAATAAATCAGTCTAAACAAATGTGTGCTTTTGGCACATGTCTTCAAATGTCAGTTTATCAAAGAAAGAATTTTGTGACTGCATGGTGGAGTGTAGCACCATCAGACTTTCCAAAATAAATACAGATAATTTAATCAGATGAAGATAAGAATAAAATTGAAGAATAAAAATTGAATACAGTGGATAGACTGTAGGTTATTAAGGAAAAAAAAAAAAGAATCAAATATTTGTTTAGCTATAGACAAACTGTTCCTTGTCTATATGTTCTAATGTAATATGCTAGAGACACTTCATTCAAGTTTTTCCTTTATGAGTGTTGTGGATTAACCCTGGTAGGCAGCTAAGCCCCACACAGCTGTGCGCTTACTCCTCCCCATGTGGATAGGAAAAGAGAATCAAAAGGGTAACAGTGAGAAAACTCATAGGTTGATATAAAGACAGTTTAAGAGGTAAAGCAAAAGCTGCATGTGCAAAGTAATATAAGGAACTAATTCACTGTTTCCCAGCAGCAGGCAGATATTTAGTCCCTTTCCTGAAAAGCAGGGCTTCATCACGTTTAACAGATACTTGGAAAGACAAACACCATAACTCCAGATTTCCCCCCCTTCTCCTTCTTTGTCCAACTTTTATTGCTGAGCACAATGTCCTATGGCAAGGAACATTCCTTTGGTCAGTTGGGGTCAGCTGTCCTGGCTGTCCCTCCTTCCAATTTCTTGTGCACCCCCAGCCTAATTAGCTAGTGGGGAAGCATAACAAACAGAAAAGGCCTTGACACTGTGTAAGCACTATTTACCTTGTCTTCCTTATGACATGGCTATGGCAATAAAGACATTGAACTATTTTGATGGTCTTGCAAGCACAAGTTGACAAAGTTTGGCAGAAGACAATGCATGAGAGTGAGTGGAACACAGAAGCTCACTTGTATGACAGAGCATTCCTGTGGCTATTGGATACAACTGGTAAGAAAAAAAAATTTTTAAAGCCTTTGTAAATTACTTCAAAGTCCAGCTTACTGTTTTTTTGGTAAGAGCTTTGATTATGCAACAGCGATGCACTAACATGATGTTGCCTTTAGCTCCTGTTTATCATATTTTAAAAAAGATTATCACAGCCAAAACCAGCACACTTATCTTACAAAATGTATGTCTTATGATGTAGTGAATAAAATTTCATACTTATGATAGCACAGCTGTACACAGGGCAATGTGCCTTGCAGTTACTCATTGAGTCTCATTTGTTATGCATTGGTAATAATGTCAGTATCATTCCTGTGATATTAATGGAAAGAACATGCTGGCATTTTAAACAGAGCTTCTGATTTGTGACATTATTCAGCTGAATAACTATTTAAAACTTGCACACAGAAATATTTGCTGTATAGCACAATTACTGAAGTGCATTATCAGCATGAGAGCATTATAAGATCTGTGGATTCTGAACTTTAAAGATGAGAAATGTAAAATTCCTCTTGCAGTGAAAGTGTTAGCAGATGATGTGTGATGATGATGATGATAAATAGATAACTGCAACAAACTGAGATTTTTTAGAACTCATACTAGTATTAGCTATGCATTAAACCTTAAAAATGTTGAATGTACTCTTAGCAAAAGGAGGCACTTCTGCAGAATATTTTGCAAGTTGATGATAAGAAACACAGTGCAAGTTTGCAAGAGCCATAAAAAAGTTCTTACTTAAACATGAATAAAAGTGATGATGATAATAAAAATATGTCTAAAATTATATTTTATGTATGTGATGAATACCGTGTGACCATATAAGAGATTACCAACATGCTTTTGAGAATTACTTTTATTATGCTTTGTCTTATTAGTTCTGATTTTTGAAAGACAATAAACTTGCCATAATTTGCCATTAGTTATTGCAATTTTTAATGAAAATTTAGAAACACAAATGTACAGCAGGGTTTTCCTTTCATTAGTATTGTACATCCCTAAAATATATGCTTTATATCAAATAGATTATATAGTGTGTATAGCTGTTGCCAAAGTAGAACAATCACATGTCCTGTGACCATAAAATACCAATTAGGTAATTTATCTATTATTGCAGTAGAAATCAAATATTGCAGTTTTTCAGTACTGTAGATCCCAAGGCTTATTATATATAAAATATATTCTATTCCCCAGAATTCTGAATTCATTTCCACACCAGAATTCTAAATGTATATTAGTTGGAAACCACATATAGTGAACAGCATTACAATGAATAAATTATAACAGCTGAGCTCATTTCCTCTTGTTTCATTTGATCTTCAAGAAGTATTCTATAACCCTCCCTCATTTTGACAAACTGACATAAGGTACTATAGTCTAAACATTAGGGTGCTTTACTGCTAACCTCTGCTTTGGATTAATAGCTACACTGAACCAATGAAATTCTTCAGCAATCTATCAGAATCTTTGTCAATAAGCACTTTATTAGTACACTATTTCCTGTCTCTTAGCTAGTTTTAAATTCAGAGCAAGGCTCTTTACTACCTTAGAGTTATGGAATTACTTTTCCTTGTTTATGTAACTCCTACTTGGGTCAGTCTTTCAGCTCAGCTTCAGCTGTCTTGTTAACGTAGTTTCTGACCAAACTTCTTAAACTGAATGTGTTCTACTGATGGCCACTCAAGTAGAATATCAAAAGAAAATTAGTTGTATTTCATATGTATTTACTTAAATTTATTTATTTATGAACTTAGAAGTTCTATTCTCAGCTTTAGGGATAGCTGACTTAATAAGATTGATTAATTAATTGTTTAGAACGAGTGTCTCTTTCTTCCCTGAATCCGGGGACTGAAAAGACATTATATGTAAACAGTAACTTTACGTAACCATCCTGATCAAAACTACAACCTTAAAATGTAAGGAATATGATCTCAATTTACATCGTGTTGCTCGTTCTGCAAGGATGATCTTCAAGAAGAAGCTTCCAGAGAGAAAGTCAGACTTCCAGACATGCCTGATCACTGTACAGGTTGCAGAGGGACTGAAAGGAAGTTTTCTTCGGTCATCTGAGTCAATTATCACATTATCAAAGATAAGATGTATGTCTTGTTCCCACTTTTCCTCCTAAAAGTGTTCACTTTGTTGTTTTCCTTAATCCAAAACTAAAAGAGCTGTGGAACATAATGTACAACATTAGCTATTATTGGACTGAAAATGTAAATCAGAAAAGCTTCTCTAATTGACATTTTCACTGAAAATTTTATTAGAGAGATTTGAGAAGGAGGCAGCACAAACAGAAATCTCATGAGCAATCTTTTCAGTTCAGAGCTAAGATACACTAAAAGACATAAACCAGAGCTGAATGGCTAGTCCGGAGCTGAGATAGGCAGACCTGAGATAATAGCAGTCTGACAAATACTCCCTGCGGTGCATATATTCCGTCAGTCTGGCAGCACTGAATTAATTTAAGGGGGGGACTCATGATATGTGCCTGATTTCTGCAGCATGCATATGTAATTTGTTTGCTCTTGGCTAACAACTTTTTTTTTTTTTAAAAAAAAAATTCTTTCCACCTTCTCTCGTTCTTTCTTGAAACAGATGAATCTCAAAAAATAAACAAAAAATACTGGCAGCTTTCAGGCTACCTTTCCATCTTGAACTTAACAGACAAATGGTACGGAACTTGTAAGCACAGTAGTCAAAGCTGCCTTTGCAATCTGTTGTTTGGCAATTTGCAATTAGGGGGTGGAAAGATTTAAATGTTTTAAGAGATGTAATTTTCCTATCGCAGCTCTTAGCACTTCAGCTATGATTTTGTTCTTCACAGAAAGGAGTGGGAGAAGAAAAGGAGGAGTAGAGTTTTTGAGGTGGCCAAATGATCTTAGCACTTCTTTCAAATTTTGGCAGCTTTCATGCCCTGATTTTTGCAGACCTCTCAGCCCAATCCAAGGTTCCTAGGTGCAAAATGTGGAAGGATCTTCTTAGTTGTCTTAGTTACAAAGAAATTACGCATGAGGTCTTGGCTCTGTGGAAATTTCACAGCACCTCTCTCTTACAACCTAAATTCTATGAGATGCTAGAATATTGGATAATGGCACAGAACCAACCTAAACCAGATCTCTATGTTTTAAAGGTGGGAAAATGTTAAGACTGAAGCCATATTTGTTTATATTCTGTATTGAAAGTTATTAAAGTTATATTCAGGGTATATAAATCAAAAAAGGATTATCAAGAAATAGCTCTCCAGATGGTCTCTTTAGGTCCTGCAGATTTCATGTCCAGAGTGCCAGCTACTGGGGGGACCGGTGTGATTGGATTTGGTGCCACCAACTGGAGTCAGAGTGGGGGCATAGGGGACTTTGGCCTGTAGTGCCAGCAATTTGGAAGAATGAGTGGTCTCAGTGCCAGCTACTGGAGTGGGTGAAAGTCTCTGCTGCCAGCTACTGGGGCAGTGTGGTGTGTGTCCTGAAAACCAGATACTGGGGAGACTGGTGTGAGTGAGGCGAGTGAGGGGCTCAATGCCAGTGGCAGGAGCAGAACCGTGAGTCAGAGCCCCTGTGCCTATTGCCCACTGCTGGAGGGGGCCAAGTGTCTGTCCCAAAATTGTGAGCTATGGGGTTTGCATGCCTCATTCAAGCCTCAGGCTTGACCAGTGGGTAGAAGGCCCTTGGTCTAGCCATGGGTATCAGGGCAGAGGGTCTGTGCTGGTATTCAGGGGGACCCATGAGTGTGAGGTGCCTGTGAGGCAAGTGTGAATGTGTGTGCTGTTGGCTGGTGAGAATGAAGCTGAACTGGGTGGAAGAGTAGGAGTCCTGGGAAGCGGTTTATAAGGCCTGGGATCCAGGCAGTGGTATCAGATGGATGGAGGGACCATTCTGTGCCAGTACTCCAGGTGATCCATGAATGTGCATGTCCTTGTTAATCGTATGAATCTGGAGCATGGACACCATGTGTGTGCTTTAACTCATGAAGTTCAGTCTCTACCAGAGAAAGAGGAGGAAAGCAACTTGTCTGTCTATACTTACATTTTATAGGAGTTTTACCCTTAGGTGCTGTTGAAAGCAGCAGCTTGTCTGTGGTATTCCATGCAGCTGGCCATGCATGTCTGTGGGACACATACTGAGCTTTGCTACTGGTTGTATATGTGAAAAAGCAGCAGTTGTGTCCCTCAGTCTGGCACAGAGACCTCCTGGTCCCTGGGTGTCCATGGCTGGGCTCCAGCAGCAGGGCAGGAGGAATTCCTGGGTGTAGAGTTGCTGGAAGCGGCAGCCGCTCCTAACATCCCTTAACAACTGTGATGTACTTTCAGTGAATCTGTGGAATAAATAATAATAGATGATGAATACTTAAAAAAGTAAACCAGTTATCAATTTTAACCATGGAGAGACTATAATAACTGGTGCTTCCCTTGTTGCATAGCAGCAAATCTCAGTGACAATGGCTATAGAAAACCCCCTGAAAACATGGAAATAATTAATTAATGTCCCTGTTAAAAAATATCTTTTATTCCAAAATATTAGAAAGACTAGAAGTTTGATCTAAAGTATGATATCCAGCAGACCAATCTGAAGTGTTCAGTCCATATAGTTGTCCAGAATAAAACTGGTTAGGGTATAGGACTTTACAGGATAGGATTTATTGTTTTAACTTTTCAGTGGTGGAAAATGACTTTAAAATTATAAAAATAAAAAGCTTATTTTTATTCCAAAGTGAACCTTTGGTCCAGGAAAGAGTAAGGTGAAACAGTATATACAGCAGTATAAGCTGTTTCTAACACACTGCTCAGATTTTGCTTTATTTTTAATCTCCTATGATGTCTGCCTGTGAGGAACCACTCAGTTTCGATTATCAGAGTGAATACTCTCGGTCATGACTATGTATGAAGGCGTGGCTTATTGGTCTCAGTATGTCTTAACTCACCCAGTATGAGCAACCACTTAAAATTTTTCTTCAATGTTTCAACCTCAAGATAACTACATGGACAGGGAAGGGCCAGAGTCAGTCCTTGGAAAACAGAAAAGAAAACCACCAAATGGATGTGGCTGCTGGTGGTAATAAATCTACTAGAAATCTCACATGGATAAAGTAGAATTAAAGTATCTCACATAGATAAAGTAGAATTGAAGTAGAGGCATTATAAACTTCCACAGAGAATGTGTTTCCTTTTTTTGCCAGTTTAGTCTGCAGAATCCTATTTCACAGAAGAACAGGACCTAGAATGTGAAAAATGCAAAATTAAGGTTGTTTTCACTCTGTTATCACTGATAAGCATGTATAACCTGGCTTCAGTAAAGTAGTTAACACTTAAGATTTTCTCTGAAATTCAATTAGTAAGTGAGTTTTATAAAGCTATCTCCCTAATTATAAATGCCAACAAATACAGGCAGGAAAAAAATATAATTTGCACTTACACAGTTCAGTCCTATTATTCGCTTTAGTGCTAACATTGTCCAGATAACTTATTAACAACAAAACTGTTTAAATTTCTGTACTTGAATTTAGTCATATTATTTATTCAACATGTTAACAAAAAATAATTTATTCCTTCATATTTTAATCACCAATTCCTTCTGTGGCAGTTAAAATAGACAATAATTTCAGCTTCTGTGTCTCCTGAGCTACCAACACTTTTCAGAAGACATCAAAACACTGATGGGAGAGTATAAAAATTGCTTGCAAAGAATTATTCTGTCTTGCATATAATTCTATATTTTCATGTTAAAACCTCTAAACTCATTAGCTACAAACAGGAGGTATCTTCAAACTACTTCACTCAGACCTTAATGTACTTGATATTAGCCTGGGCTGGTCTGATTTATACTAAAGCCAAGTGTTTCATTGTCTTACAAATACTTTTGTAAGAACTTTACGAATTGTTTGGTGAATTCCCTTGGACTCCTTTTTCATTACATCAGTATAAGCACATTTTCTAAGGAAATGGCATTTCAAGTTACAGAAATAATATATGGAAAATTATATTCTATTTCTGCCATGTCTGTGAAATTCAGCCAAACTTCCTTTCATATAAGCATTTTAGAAGAGGCAAAATAGTTTCTCTACTTTGCTCCTCAGCAAGTTCTCTTTTTGTTCCAGCTGGCCATGGGGTACCCTGCCCACAGAGTATACAAAAAGATGACTATTTCAGAAAAAGAGAAAAAGAAAATGGAAAAAGAAAAAGGATGTTAAATAAGAATATTTAACTTTAATTTAATTTGCATTAGCCACTTCATTGTGATCATTGAATAGAATGCTTCTTTTGCACACTTGTCTATTTGCTGATGTGTTGCACATGCACTTTGCTACAATACAGGGAAGAAAATATATTTAGGCTTGGCTGAAGTTGCAATTAACAGTATAGCAATGAATGTTCTCATGTTTTTCTGTTTCTTTCATGTTCATATTATATCTATATATATCAAATCAATAATTTGTGCGAGCCACTTCTAAAACTTGAATCTGATTTTCTGAAATTCTTTTAAAATAACATTTCACATATTCAGAGCTTCCTGTTCAGTTGTCACAGTGAACTCGCAACATTTCTGCCCCTTCTCTCTCACTTCAAGTTTCTAAAACAATAGGAGGAATAAAATTGTTAGCCACAAGAACAAACTAGTGCTACTGTACTCTCTGTGGGGCTTAACTGCAAAAAATCAGTGGTATTTTAGCAAATGGAAATTGAGATTTTTCAAAGGCTTTAAGACCCTTAAGCATACATTTGGGACAGTTTTCAAAAGCACAGAAAAATCATGTCTTGATATGAATCTAACATACCTGCTGGAAGTCTTTTGCCTTTTTTTGAAGCATAATTCTTTTTCAGCTTCTTGTGAAAAGGCTGACAGATTTTTTTAACATTGGAAAAACAAATATTTCCTTTATTCTCAAAAGTGATATTTATATGTTCATGGAATATTTATTCAAATAAATTTTAAAAGGTTGCACCTAGAGACTAATATTAGGTAGTACTAGGCAGCATTGCAAACGGTTGACAAGCATTTAGCCTGAGACACACAGTGTCTTATGATGGGAACAGTTTGTCAGCTTTGGCTGACAATTGTGACATTTGGGTATCCAGATATTTTTATTAGGAAAACTCCAGGGGTTTTTTGGTAGAGGTTTTTAGTTTTGGTTGCGTTTTGGGTTTTGTTTGTTTGTTTCCTTGTTTGTTTGTTTTTGTTGTTGTTGTTTTTTTCTGGGGAGGGATGTCACCTTCCTTTCAGACTGTATACCTCCCTGCTTGTTGTGCTCCTTCAAATTCAAGGTAAACTGCTGGGATCTGAATAACACCTAGAAGACCACCCAACTGTTTCATCATAACCCTCTGTAACAGTATCTTTACACACTTACCATGCTTACTACTTTCTTGTAACTGTCTTTCTCCTTTACGTATTTCACATTTTGGCTCACATAACAATCACATTCGACTTCTGGATGGAGAATGTGTTTCACTGAGTTTAGAAATCTGTGGGTGCCAAATACCAGTAACTAGTGTAAATGGGAACAAGATCACATCCTACCTAGTGCTTCAGATGAAAATGCAAGATAGAAGGAATAACTGGAACAGACTCTTCCTGAGATTCATTGCTTAAAACTTGCTGTGAATCACCTCAAATCCTGAATGTTATTACCAATTAAACTATAAATTACTGCTAAAATAATGATTAGGTATTGAGACAGTAGCTTATACCTGCTCTGTATAAGAATATTCCATATAGCTTCTCACCACACTCTAGAAATAATGAGCACAACTCTTGACATCAAAAGAATGACCGGATTTAAAAAAGAAAAAAAAAAAATTAAACATTATAAAATGCTGTAATAAATGTTACCCATCCATGGAAAATGGAAGTGATTCTTTTGGTACCACACTATATCTCCTTCTGTGAAGAAAATAGAAACCCTGAAGAATATAATACATTGCCCAAGGCAGCTCTGCACCATTAAAATCTATTTCTTTCCTCCTGGAGAATTAAAAGAGGATAAAAAACTTAAAATGAAGTAACAAAATAATTGTCAGGAAACTTCAGTTGGATGTTGATAATGATTATCATATTTTGTATTTTGTTTTCAACCATGAAGAATGTGTGAACAATTGTTGTTTGAAACCTGTCTAAAAAATGAAATTAATTAAATGAATAGTACCCCTCCAGTAATTGTTTCACAGAGTTCATTTTTATGATTATTAATTTTGTTTTGGCAAAATTAATCATTCTATGTAATTGACATTTTAAAGCTATTATACAGAAAGATATACATATTTTGGAGTGTTTTTAAATATTTGACCTTTCTCATTGTTTCATCATTCTTGCCTTCTCACTCCATTTTATACCAGTTCACCAATATAAGAGAAAGGCTGGACTGCAATGCCCATAAGGCACATCATTGTACCCCCAGAAATTGAACAGACACAGCTCAAGACAAGAATTTTATGATCACTATATATCTTTTCTCAGCAGGGAACTACTTCAGAAAGAAGTCTAAATCCTAGGAGAAAACCTGTAATACAAATCACAGAAGAAATGATGGAAACAGAGGTATATACAAATTAGTACTGTAGCAAGTCAAAATGAAGATTTCTTCAGGACAATAAAGTATCATGAACTATAAAAATCAAACCATTTTCATTTTAACCAGAACTTTCTGAATGAAACTTTTGACAGGAAACATCCAAGCGACATCATGTAATGGAAACTTTTGCAAAAGTTGTCTATTTGACATGAAAGCTAAAACTGAAATGTGTGCATTTTCTGCAAGAATATTTTTTAGCATCCAATCATACTAAAATCATATACACGATGGATATTGTATTGTATAATTGAAGAAAAGAATGTGCATATTTCTTTGCAGACTGTGGGCCTAAAATTAGCCAGTTTTTAGTTAAAATCCTTTTGAGTTGTAGGGTGTTCCCATAAATAATATTTTGACATTCCTTAAGTGTTATGAAATTTCCAGCATTTGCTGGTTGCCTTGGTTGCAGCCGGTAACAGATGTTTCAGAACCATAAGCCAGGTCATGAGCCACAGAACTGAATAAACAGCTTTTTTTTTAAAAAAAAAAAAAAAAAGAGAAGATATGAAATACTATCTTAGTTTGTTATGCTAGCTAAGTTGCAAAATTTCCACTGGCTTGGCTCTTCCTTTGTCTCCTGATTTAAACAGAGCCAGAAACTTGGTCTGAGTCAGGCAAGCCACAGTTTACATTAATTTGCCAAATTTCAGATGTCATTTATTCTCTGTCATTAAATTATAAACAAATTTTTAATTTACTGAGAATTTAGAAGAGATAAAATATGGTCCAAAGCTTTTATTTTGGAGCAAGGAGTTTACAAAATTTTAAGATTTCTAGTAACCTCAGATGTCTAGATGAGAGGGGAAATAGAGTTTCCAAAGTGGATTTTACTATCAAATGCTCTTAATATAATTTTTCAGAAAAATAACCAACTCCTACTTACGTGATGCATCTTGGGTCATTCTTTCTTAGTTGGGTTCCTTGTTCACTCTATTCCCTTGCTTGCATACATCTATTTCTAAGTGTCAATGGAAACCTCAGCACATTTGCATAATAGCTCCATTAGCTCAAGACAGACTACTTCCCCCCTCCTCTGCTTTTGTAGGCACCTTTTCAGTTCACAGAAAAGCTGCTACTGCTTTGAGATTCTGACTAGAGATTATGGTGTTTATTATTAGTCTGATATTGTACTCAAAATTCCCAGTGTTTCTACTGGAAAAGCAGAAAAGTTTATGAGGTGCACTGAGATATCTGAGGTATTGTATGTTAATGCAGTGTTTTTCACCAAGTATTTTTGGTACTAAACCTACTTTGAGATTTACATTGGGTAGAAGACAAAGTCAATAGGCAATTGTTTATATCTTTTCGTGACACATGTCAAAATTTGCCGGAGAGTAGTGCTGTGGAATATGACTTAAAGGTCAAAATATTTAGAGTGCTTTGTGCTTCCCTCCTCATTTCTTTTTTATTATTATTTTTCCATTGATCTTGTTGAAATTTGGAGGAGAGCTGTGGGTACGGCAGGTCTGCAGACTTTTGACTAGAACCTGAAGCTGTGTAAAAGAGAGTCTTTGAATCGAGTTGAAACAGTTTTAGCTGACTGTTCACTGATTCCTCTTCACTGGTCATGATCTGCCTGTGGCAAAGTGCTTCTACTCATGATTGTGAAGATTACTCTCCACGATGCTTCTTCTGACAGTGTGAATATTGACTTGCACTTATAAAGGTCAGGGAGTTCCTACAGTTATTGGGAGTGAGAACACTAACTCCAGCAAGGCTCTCTGAGAAGAATTTAACCTTCATATTACAGAACAGAGAGCTCAGCAGAGCCAGGACTTCAGCCAGCTTGAAAGTTAACCTTATTTCTCTGCAAACACAAATGTGGACTTCAGCATTGCCCCAGAAAAAGAAAAAAAATAATAAATCAAACAATGAAGTGGACAAAGGACCCAAGAGATATATATCTAGCAGACATTTTATTTTACTTTTTAAAACATTGGTAGACTGCATGGAAAGAGTCACTTTTGGATTTCTATAGCTTCCAAAACAAATAATGGCTCCTTCGGCTTTTAAGAGCATTGTGCGGAAAGATAAACCATCCCATACATTCCTTTTCTCTGTTGTTCTGACATTAGATCAAAGAAATTTATTCCCAGTGAGGCACAGCAACCGACTTAGCTCACCTTTGAAAATTCTTCTGTATTTGCTATCATGTGGATTCAAGCTCAGAGCACAGCTGAGACAATTTAAGGTCTGTAGGAATTTGGCTGTCTATTAGCGATCATGTCCTGTGGTACAATACAAGAAGGATGACAGTGTAGAAGCAGAACTGCAAATGAGAATGAAAGCTCACTTTTCATCTTGATGGAGTGTAAAAAATAATATTTTTTAATTTTTAATGCAACACATTTGTATTGTGGCAGTAGTGGCAGTAGGCTCATATTGCATATAAATGAAGATGATTATTTGGTTTGTAGGAGAATAAAGGAGACATGTTGATGAAGAGTATACCGGGAAAGTATTAAAAAGGAAGAAGTATATGTAAGTCCTGGTTGCCTAGGAAAGGCATTGCTTTCTGAATTTGGGCACTTTTTTTTTTTTTTTTTTTTTAATGCATGATAACTTTCACAGTTTTAAGTTTGACATCTGGCAGATTTTAGGTAGTGTAGAAATCATCCTTAATGGCCTTTCTGCCTCATCAGTGGGGCCACCATTCAAGTAACAAAGTGCCAATCAGGTGCTCTTGTTCCTCTTTAGCTTCGAGATATTACTGGAAAGCTTTTTGCAGACATCATGATCTCTCTGCTTGATATGCTGTTTATTATAACTGTAGTTAAAGGTCTTCAGGCTTATCCATTGTAACACCCTAATTTTCCTGACTGACTTTTTTTTCCCCCAGGATAAGGCATAACATGCTAAGTTTCATTCCCTCTTGATCATCCCCACCTCCCCTCAAAGAACAGATCTTCTTATACTTGAAAGACAAGGAAAAGAAAAAAATAAAACAAAATTAACTGTGCTGTTTTTATTTGAGATATGAAAATGAAAGATTAACAAACAGAGTCATTTAAGGTGTTTCATTGTACTATTGCAGATCTAATTAAATTGATTTTTAAAATGAAAATGAAATTTCATGGGCAATTAGACTGTGAAATAAATCACTTCTAATGGAAAAAGAACACTGTATAAAATCAGACAAAAATGTGAATTATATGCAGTGTTTAAGCTGAGTGAAGAAAATAACCAAGAGTGTTCCTCTTCTATGGACATTACCTAAACCACTCTGTCTCAGGAATCATTTATTTTTGGCTTATCAAGTTAATTCTGGTTAATACAGTCTTACAATGCAATGCGTAATACAAATGTTTATTTTCAAAATATGTGCCAAATGTTTTCACTTGTTTCTGAAAATTAACCAGAGCAAACTTACAATATTCTCTTGGTATAAAAATAACAGAATACTGGATGGCTTTCCAGCCATTGCAACATGGCAATAAGCTTTCTGGTCTGAAAACTATTAAAATCCCATAAGCAGATATTAACATAATAGAGTAAAACAGTACAGTTCACTGATACTTGAACCAAATTTAATCATCTTTTTATATGTGATCAGATTTTACTAATGCCTAATTCATACCAATATAACACCGTATTTAAGCACTGGCTTAAACTTCACTTCCAGACAGGTTTTTTAATTTTGTTTTAAAACTTGCTATATTATACATAGAATAGAAGTATGTGCTTTTTTTATACTGTCCTGAGTAAAAGTATCCTAGTTAAGCTTTTATTTTTTGGTTTTGTGTAATCAAAAAATAAGGCAAGTCTCAGAATAAACAATGATGTTTCTGAGTTACTCTGTAAAGAAAGTAAACAAGCTTCTTTAAAGTATTGTGCAATGCAGAGATTTCATTTTAAAAATTAAAATAACAGAAAAAATGTCTTTTTTCTTGTCTTATTTTAACTTCAGATCTGTTCACATCTGAATATGTTCATTGTCAAGGAGATTATACTGCAGATTAATATAACACCATTTTATTGCTCCACACTCAAACTTACTACCTGAACTACCTGCCACCCGTGTATTCTTGTTTTGGCATCCAAGTTGTTTCCAAGCTTCTTCACCTGAAAATGAGACTTGGTTCCTAGAAGCTCTAGGACATACATCAAGAAGAGATTATGTGAAGCACAGGAACTAGACTTCCTAACTGCTAAAGATTTCTAAAGCTATAGGGTTCGATCAGGATTTCAGAAACTTAAAAATGCAAAATGTAGCTGAGAAAGGAGTTGCACTTGCTGTTGAATCCTAATGTCAGCTACCTCAGAAATTGATTTAAATAACACAAACACTCAGTAATTAATGCCTCACAATTATAAAGAGGAATGGTCAAGCACAAAGTGGCTAACTTTCTAAAAAGGGGAAGAACCCCAGCCCTTTCCTTGCTTGAATGTAAATTTAAAAAAAACAAAACCAAAAAAAACCCCAGGTACTTTTTTACTGGTTCCTTAACATGCTGCTTTGCCATTTCTCAGGTTAACATAATCAGTTCAAACAGTGGTGAATAAAACTGTTTCAGTCTACTGTATCAAATGTACATGGACTGATCAAGTAAACTATAGTGACTGAAGCAATTATTTTCTTCCATCAGCTGAATGGCTCTCAAGAAGATTTCAGAATTGACCTTGTCCTAGCAGGCTGAAATAGCTCAGGAGAAAATTAATTTATAATACTGCATTTCCTATTATTTTATGACTTTAAAGAACTCCCTTTAATTTCAGTGACATTTTTACATCCTTAATTAACAGTGCATTAAATAAGTGTGATTTAGGTAAAATAGATCTTTAAAGTGTCACTGAAAACTTGTGACTTCCCTCAATTTTGAATTAATTCTTAACTGATGAAAAAAAGAGCAGTGATCTTGAGTAATAGCAATTGAATTGATATACCGGGATATGTTGCACTACTGAAGTTTCTGGCACAAGACACCACAGTTTAATAGATACTCTTGAAGTTGTTTTGGAGGAATTAAATTGCAACAAAGTCACTTAAGATGTGGCATTTAGATTCACCAATAATAATATTATTGGAAAATAAATTATTATAAAAAATTTTGTTGAAGGAATATGTAACATTTTATAAAGGATAAATCAAGATGTTTCCTCAGGTGGCAGGCCAAATTAAAATTCCAAACATGGTGGCTGCTGTTTGAATAGAACATGTGGGGAGCAGGATTATAAGGATATCCTTCACAGAGCAGACCAAAAGTGCATTATGCCCAGCAGCCGTAACTTGACAGGGACCAGAAGCAGATACCTTATGGAAAAAGTGCATTATGCCCAGCAGCCGTAACTTGACAGGGACCAGAAGCAGATACCTTATGGAAAGACAGTAAGAACAAGTAAGCATATGATAAAAGCACTTCAGAGGAATAACTTTCCAGCTTTCATCAATCTGCTCTTGAGTTGCTTCCTGCACGACTGATCATAGCTCTGTGCTTACTAGTGCTGGATGGAACCTTTTTTTTTTTTTAATTGATGTAATTTCTTGAATTCATGTTTTAGTATCCATGATACCTTACAGTACTTTCCTCCAGTTTACACATTTAATAAAAAAAAACCAACTCATTTTTATTGTCTTGACTTTACCACCTGCATAATTTTCATTTGATGTTCCTATGGATGTTTTATTATCAGAAACAATAAACAATTATTTCCTATTCATCTTCTCTGTGTGCCTCACAAATTTGTAGACCCCTAGCATAAAGCTGACTCATTACACTAACATTTCTTTATCCTTTTTGGGTTTCTACAATTGTAAACTTTCAATTTCTGTGAATGCCTGGCCAATACCAATATTTTGAAGAGATTACGCTACCCTTAATGAAAACAAACTCTCTTTGAATTTTCTAATCAATCTATATTTACCATCCAAAAAGCCCTTTACTGTGATACTGTGGAATATTTTTCAATACAAATATAAATTAATATTTATTTTTTTTTTTAGACAAGCCGATATCTCATTTCTATAACAAAATTGCATTTTCAGATATGGAAGTCAGTCATGCACAATGTCATCTGGATATGAAAACAATGGAGAGCAATAACATGAATTTAAGTGTTATATATTTTTTCATCTGCTTCTGAAGACTGTTAAAACTATATTTAAAATTTGATGCTTCCGACATCAAATACCTTTACCCTCTGTTTTTCCTTCTGCTACCAACAATAAAAGATTATTAGGAAAAGTCAATTCAAGTATGGGAAAAAAAGACATTTGAGAGAGTACAGCCTTACTAAAGATTAATACTTCTTTTGCAAGAATAAACTGGCATAAATATATTTTCATTCCCTGTGGTTACTTTTCCCAAGTGGTAGTCACTAAGTGATGCACTAATAGCTACATTATGCCTTTCAACAGTACATTGATATATTTCATGTGCATTGATAAGTTTATTCTTCCTGGATTTTGGACTAGTCCATCCAACTTTTGGTTTCTGCCAGTTCAGCAAAACTGGAATTTTCCGACAGCTACCCTAGAGGTTTTATTTTCTGCAACAGTTTTGTTGTACTAATAAAACAGGTTTATATAAAATTGAACTTCATTTCAAAAACTACCCAACGTAAGTGCAATCCTTTTAACTGACCCAAGCATAAGATCTTAAAATATTATCCACTATGTTTCATTATATCAGTTTCTCCTTTGCCCAAATGGATGAAGACGTTGTAGTTTCAATGTTTCATTGCTCCTGTTCTCACCTATGGACCAGGTTCCCTTCTCAGACAGTATTAACTTATGCCATGATCTCTTGTCTTGCTAGCCTATCATTTGGTATTATGGGAATCTCTGCCTGTAATGCCACACTAGAATTGAAGTCCAGCATCGAAACTGGTCTGCGTGGGCTGGGGACAGTAAGACACAAAGTCTGCAACTGTTCCAAAGGTCCTGTTTTCCAATATGTAATCCATTAGTATATTCTATCAGCTTTTTAGTGTTCATGCAGTTTATTTTGATGGAAAGAGGTCCTTTCCCACAAACCCAGGTATTTTTTAAAAGAAACTTAATTTTATTGAAAAGTTTTTGCTTTTTAAATGGAAAACCAGTATAGATAGAAGTGTTCTTACCAGACTTAATCTTAAAGCTCCAGCCTTATGCTGTTGAAGCTTTCGTGCACCTTCATAGTTTATCTTTTGCAGTACAGCCTCTTTTTTTGTGTCTGTAAATTCATAGTTTGGACTGAACTCACAGTACTGTAGATTTTTAAAAGCTTCATTATCCTGTGTTCTATTTCTCAATACATATATGCAGTTGCACTAAACTTTATACCACCTCTGTGATGATTTTCTATATCCCTTTGTCTATCAGTCTGTGAACTTTTAAAATAAGAGAAGTAACTGCCAGTAATTCCTATTTGTTCTTTGCTTTCAAGGAGACAAGTTTTTTTTCCAGTTGCAGCAAAATGTATTGTGGAAGAGCTGGCAGGGAACAGAAAGAAAAAAACCACCTTCTCTTAGACATGTTTTTTAGATTGTTTAGTAGGAGGGCAATGGCTTGAAATCCATTACTAGTTTTGTTATCTTGCGGATCCTGCACTCTCAGGAGAGAGTGATGATCATGTTGTGAGAGTGCCAGCTGGAAGCAATGTCATGTACAGGGGGTAAGCAGCTATCTAACACCCCAGATCATGAGCTAGAGGAGGGAAGATTTTTATCTGTAGGAATTCTCAAGGAACACAATTACTAAATGTTCAAACTTTCTTTGTGCTCCCTTAGGCCTGCACTCTAATAGAGGCCCAGCTGCTGAAGTTGAGAGAAAGCAAAGTGCAAGAAAGACATAACTGGCAGGAGCAGAATAATAACTAAGCAGCAGTTAGGAGGTACCGTGGGGTTATTAAAGCTAAACTATGCTGCCTGCTGACGTCAGATGGAGCAGTCTGTCTCCTGTAGCATTCTATAAATATGCATGAGTATAGATGCTTTTCTGTGGATACTTTTGGGGAATTTGGAAGTTATGTTCTGAAAAATGCAACATGCCTTACTGAAAGCAGTAACTATTGTTCCTCATTACAACAGAAAAGATTAAAACCTTATGTTACTCTTACATGCGTAGTTGTACGTGACTCCGCTGATTCTCCAAAAAAGAACAAATAGATTTCCAGTACTTTTGGCTTATTTGTGGAACAATGTTCAATGACTAGAGGACATTCTCCATTGATAGACACTTTCTGCTTTCTGTTAATGCTGCCTTCTTTGTGAGCACAGTCCTACTTAAATGCAGATAAGATAACCTTTTCTCTCATGCTATTTGTTGGCTCAGAGGAATCTTCAGTTTGTTTTTCAGTTGAGCTCGATATTTTTTCTCTGCTTTGCACTATACTCTGGCTTCATAGATCCATACTCCAGTTATTGTTAGCATTCATCTTGCAGGATCACATAGAACATGTTTGTACAGTAACCGCCAGCTGTTGTATTGCTACATTCATTCTGTTTATTAATTAACAACAACACACAAACTTTCCTGTCTGGGAAGGGACAACCGGTGGCCCAGAGGACACAGGACTGAACAGTGCATTTGGTCCTCTGCTGTGGGGATTTGAGGTGTAAAACCTTCTGCAACTTAGTTAACTGCTCTCTGCCTCAGTAGTCACCATTTGTCAAACAGATAGTAAATACATTGTTGTATGAAAATCCATGCATCCTCACTTCTTTTCAGAAACACTGATGAAACACTTTCATTGCTGTCTTTGTTTTACAATAAGAAGTCTCAACTGTGTCTTGACTAACAGGCAGCTTTACATCCCAGAAACATCTAGAAAACCCAGGCCTTGTAGCCTGTCTGATGCCTGATTCAGCTTCCATTTCTTCTGATGCCAAGTATTACTGACTGGCCAACGGGTAGTCCATAAACTCCATAAATCCCACCAAGAAAGATTTTGCAGCTGCCTTCAGAAATCTCAGTCTTGTGGGTGTTTTGGTGTTTGATTTGAACATGCATTTATGAATAAATATTTCTTTTTCAGAAACATGTGGTTTCTTTTTCTATTTCTGCTTGGTTTATATTTGGGGCTTCCATTTTAAAATGAGTAAAAGATCTCTATTATGTAATTTAACAGAAATTATTACAGTAGTCTGAATACCAATGTCAATGTGTTCAGAAAACTCATTGTTCCCAATAAAACTCAGAGTCCAAGACCTCTCTCAGGTCATTAGAAGTGTCAAAACCCCTGACAGACAGCTTCTCAGTGGATAGAAGGCCCTCTTCCAGTACCATAAAGCGGGTATCTGTATCACAACCAGTATGGCTTCAGGAAGGAGGACAGTATACTCTCTTGCAGAATTAGGGGGAGAAATTATCTCCCATCTCTCACTGCACTTGTTTTCTCCTAGGAAGGCACACTTGTGCTGGTGCCAAAGCACTGAAACTAGTGGCACAAAAGGTAAAACTGTAATAGGAAAACAGAATGTCAGAAAAGGGTTGTTTCATTCCTGCAAAAAAAGCCTAGAGGTGTGGAATTGTTTTTTTCTACCCATAAAGACCTTCCAGAAGCACAATGTAGGATGTTACTCTGAGGCATAATTCAGGAAGAGATAAGAAAAAGGCTTGCAGGGTCTGCCACTGGAACATAAATCACACAGAGATTGATAATTTTTTGATCTGGTTATCAAAACCTCGTAGAAACAAAAGTTGCAAGGGCTTACGCTAATTTCCATTTCCAGCAACATTTGTCGTGAAATTTATGGTTAGATCTTCTCTTGGGCAGCCACTAGAGGACAACCTGATCACATACTTTTAAGTTAGTCTGATGCTCCTACCCACAGCAGTACACAGGCACCAATAGCTTTAATCTACAACCCCTTCCCTCCGACAAAGCTAATCTTTAAATGGTAAGTCAAAAGTTTTAAACATGACATAACAAGCATCTCAGAGCTCTATGTGAGAATCTGTACAAACCTGACCCATAAGTTTTGATCTGTAAAAATAGATGGAGCTAAAAAAGATAGATCTTTGCATAGCTGGCAGAAACCAAAGGAAAGGAAATTTTGTAAAAGTAAAGAAACATGAAATATGGACTAGTACAACCTCTGATTTGTTGGTCCTGAACAGATACAAGTATTTTGAAGTACTTTTGTCCTGTGTTTTTAATATTATTTTACATAAATGTGTAGTGACTAGTGTACTAGAACATATTTATTACAGCAGTGCCAGAAGGCCTCAATTTGCCACACGTAGTAATAATATACAGTGAGAGTTTCTCCTCTAGAAGCCTTACTGCCTGAACAGTTAAGGCAGAAATGGTGATAAAAGGAAATGGGGAAAAAAGGGGATTCAGTGCCATGCACCAGCTGGAACTGGAGGATGCAAAGAGAGGCCCTAACAGGATCTATTTCACACTTCCAGCACCTCAGAGGTATCAGTGCTGGGAACAGCAAAGACTTTCTCCCTGCAGAGATTTCTCTTAGCTTTGAGATGAGGGTATTTGATAGCTCAAGCCTTTGACTACAGGAAGAACGTTTTGGGTTTTTTTAACTCACTCATGTATATTGTTCTAAGAAGTGTGTTTGGATTGTTATTCTTATGCTCATTAGAGAGGCTGACAGAAAGAAAATTACCTATTGTTCTAGCATCCCTTTGTCCTGCGTATGATGTCTAAGAGTGAATTTTTCTCTGACTGCAGGTTTCTATGAACTTCTTTTCTATGCTAGGACAGTCTTACTTCCACCTCTTTATCCATATAAAGCACGTTGTGCAGTCTGGAAACTTCCCTCTCTCAAATGTATTTCCTTCTTCCCATTTTTGACAGACTCTCCCCTGGAGTAACTCTCATTACATCCAACTTCCATCTGTCCACAGTTTGCACAACGTGAGGCACCCCCTGAAGACCTCTTTATCACTGGGATCCAAAACGGGTTTGTGTTTTACCTCATTTTACATTGCATTAGATTCTGTAAAAACAAATCAGGGCTTCTGGACATTAAAGGGTTAGTAACTAAACGTGCACTGAAAGCTCACTGGGGTGGGAGCAGCAAAAGCACAAAGCATTAAGTCAGAACAGTAACAGAGAAACAATGTCAGCACAAGGACAATAAACGCTGTTATTCTTAGTGCTCCAGGAATAACAGTGATTATTGTTCTTGTTTTAACATCATGTTGTTTTCACAATTTTTCTGGACAACAGCATAGTGTAAGAGGAAGTGCTGAGGTGACCTATATGGAGATTTTAAAATTATGAAAGGGAGAGGAAGTGAAATGTGGTTTTACTCATGTTAATTTTGCATTGATGGGGCTTTAAGAATGCTGAAACGAAAACACCTAGGCAGATGTGCATACATATTTATTTATTTGTTCTTGACAATAATAGCTTCTGAATTATCATGGCACGCAAACAGCCATGTGTATGGCCCAATAAAGGATCCCTTTCCTTTCCCTCATTTGCCCCCTCAGCCATACAATGCTCTATTACACTTTGACTTTTAATAAGATTGTAAGATTTTGAAAGGGAGATCCTGCTTTTAAGTGATGCACCAGGCAAGTTGAATACTGTTGGATAAAGCAGCATATTGATAGTGTATCACTATTACCCACATGAATACTGATATTGAACAGGTACCAGTGAGGAAGCTGCCTTTTATGTGTACCACTGTATTTGCACACACTGGGACCAAAGGGATGCTGCGAATCATTATAAACCTTGTTTAGAATGATACTAGCTGACATCATTAAACACTTCTGTTCACAGTTACACCATACCCAATAGCACCTGCAGTGTTGCTCAGATACCACTTCACCATACTAAGGGAATTTGCCCAAAGTAAATTTCAGTACCTTGTCATACATTGTGATGTCCACTGTGCACCACAGCATTGTCACTGTAGACCTAGCAACACAGTATAGTAAGTGTAAAGTTACAGTTCATCTTTCCTAATGCTGTTCCACAATGTTCCAACTCACTTTTCAGTGATGGTTTAGACAGCTGAGAACCAAGTGCCAGCCGCAGAAAACACTTACCAGTTTGAGGCCTGAAAGCATAGCTCAGTACAGCTCAGGCTTTTAATTTGCCTTAATGCCCTTTTTGAAACACTTTTGTTAGCACCTGGTTCTACCAAATACCCTTCCACAGCATTAGTTCCTAGGATACCAGGACTGACCTCCAGAGAAACATACCAAAACACTTGTAAAAAATGAATAAATAAAATAACTTTTATTTTCTTTTGTGTTTTTCTTCTATTTTGTAAAGTTACTTGGCAAAACCAACACGACATAACAGTGTAATTAGCATAATCATGGAGTGGTTATTTGGCATACAGAGTCCATCTATTATGTCATATTGAGGATGTCTGTTCCTCCTATTTTTCTGAAAAACTCTCAAAAAGAAAAGGCATAGGAATTAAGTCATTACGTATTCCAGACAAAGGCTACTCTTCTTCTTCTTTCTCTCCAGAAAGCCCAAATTACCTCTACTTTCTCATAGTGTTTTATAAATGCTTTGTCTTTGTCCTTTTTTATTTCAACTGCTGTGGAAGCAAAAGAGACATAGCATAGACTGAATTATATTGAGGGAACTTTAACCTTTAGAAATATTTTTCCTTCATAGCTCAGCCCCTTCCATTTCGAGTCCTTGTCAGTAAACACATGAAAGAGCATAACTGTGAAGGCCATGAACAAGCAACAGGAAAAGGAATCAAGAAGAGAAAAGCACAAAGAGTATAGACGAAACTGATCAGAAAGAACAAAAAGAGATAACTAACAAAATCATTCAACCAAAAATCAATTTCCTTTTTTTACATGAATCACTTAGGCAATCTGAAAGTGGGATTTAGCAAAGCTGCAGTTATACAACCCTGCCCTAAGCAGTATGGTCATTGTCATTAAGAAGGCATGGGAAAGTCTTTGTGCAGGCCATACCATTTCAAATTACAGAATGGAGGAAATGGCGACATATTCAACAAAAGATTGCATACAAAAGGCATTTTGCACTTACTTTGGAAAACAGTGCCAGGCATTGCTGGGGAAGCATGAATCTGAAAGGACAGATAACATTCTGCAGTAGATCAGGGCTTTATGCATTGGTGCAAAGCTGCATTGTACACAAGCCCCTGATAGCCTTTCAGCTGATATAACCACCTTTCTCCAATACCTAACTGACTAGAAGTGAATCACCTGCAAGAGGAGAGTAAAAGGAATAGTGAGACTGGAATGCGATTAAGTTTTTCCATACAGGAGTTTACTTCAAAATCTTGAGCTCTGAGTTCAATCACAGAATGCTTGTGAATCTAGGACTGAAAAAGCACCTGCCAAAAGAAACTTTGGAGCACAAGATTCTCTCTGCTTTAGGCAACTATACAGTTGTGGATGTAATTGCCTGTGTGAGACACATGTTTACAAAGAGTAACCAAGCACATATGTGTTTCTAACCTTTCCATGACTGGAAAATACACAGGACACTATATTGCCCACAAAGGTATGACTTCACAGCTCATATAAACCAACCTAAGCTGGCATTAGACTGTCAGATTCCAATACTATTTTAGTCATTGCAGATAGTGGATCCAGCAACACAAGTATTTACCCCAGGGTCTAATGCCAGTATTTCAGCTGTCCATATAGTTTTCTACACCCTAACTCAGATACATTTAGATAATCACAACTCTGACAATCATCAACACCTACCAGCAATAGCTATATAGATTCCAAAAAAGTTAGTACTTTTCAATTCAGTGATCCTTATGCATCACAAAGGCTGCTCATGTTCCCCAGCTTTTACAGTCAATAACCCTTCAGTTATTTCTGGAGACTGACAGAAGTTACATTAGCAAAGGCTGACTTTTCATTAGCATTTCCATCAGGTTGTGTCCAGCTTTTATGATTGACTTTGGTAAGGTTGGCCAGACCATGCCAGTAATCACATGAATGAGATAATTATAGACACAAAGGGATTTTACAGTGTTGACTCTGCTAGCCAAATTAGCTGCTGGTGGTGAGGGCTGCAAGACATCTGTTATTCTTTCACTTAAAAACAATTTGTCAAACCCACTAGTGTTTATGGCTATAAAATGAAACACTGGAATAAATCCTTGATTTCAAACAGTCCAGGCACATTAAATTACTCTGCAGCTACTTAACCTTACCTCTGGAGAAACAAAGAAATGGGAGTCAAAATGATTCTTTTAATACATGTCACAATGTTTCTGGTGAAGAAAACGCAAAAGTACCTATTTTGGGTCTATTATCTTCCAGCTAAATGTGAATGGAGAAGAGAAAGAACAGAATGGAGGTAGAAAACTAGACAAAGAGAAAAGAAACCAAGAGTAATGTTAGGACAAAAAGCAATATTAATTGATTTTAAATCCAAATAAACTTTGGAAAGAGTCCAAATGAAACTGCTTCATAGAGACACGAAAGGGTGTGTTAAAAAAGAATGCAGATTCTTCAGGAGTGGTTGCAATAGCCCCACTGGATTTTCTGTTTCAGATATCATGAAGTCATCTAATTAAAATGGGATTATTTCTCAGATTTTCCATTGCTTATTTGCTTTGCTGTTCTTTTTCATCGCAATGTTAAAGCAGTCACTTTGGATACCTATCAGAGTAGGACTTGAACAGAGTCAGCTAACATTTTAATTCAGAATCATTATGGAATCTATCCGCAGGAGCTTCAACTGTAAATATTTTTTCTTTTTTTTTTTCTAAATCCTGTACCTTTCAGTAGATTTCTCCCTGAAGTATGGGTGTAGAGGTCAGAGTCTGTTATTTGGCTAGGTTAGCTTTACTCGGTTAACTATAACTGAGAACACACTGATGGTCTCATATGTAGGTAGATTTCCACCATGTTTTCTTCTTAAATTCTCTTTTTCTGTGGTAAATGATTAGTGTTCTTTACATTACTTTCTTTAACTCTGATACAGCAAGTTAAAAAAGGTCACATCTGACTTTGAACAATTCTGCAGATGACCCTTGGAACATTTTTTGTCAATGTCACTCAGCATTTCCAACCAAGGGCTGAACTACATGCTGAGTTTGATGGGGTTTTATTACTAGTGATATCAGCCAAGCTTCCCTGCTGGGTATCAAGATCATGTATCTAACTTCCATCCCTATGGCAGTTTTCCCCTTAACTAAGCATGAGCCTGTTTGTCCCTGCAGACTCCTTTTAGACATATAATACTTTCTTGGTTTCACATAGAATGAAAAACTATGCCTTGGGGGCATCCTAATTTATATGCTTTATCTGAAAATGCCCCTCCAGCAGAAGCCACTTTGTAAAAGTGTTACCATGGCACCATAGAAATGTACTCCCAATATAATTTTTCTGTCTCAATATTAATTTACTCATCAAAACAATTTTTTTGCTCCTTTCTGTAATTGATATTCTAGTTCTAGTATGGCAAAGATAAAATCAACATGTAGCTGATTTGTTTTAGTGATGAGCTAAGTCCTTTTAAGTAACTTTGATATCAACTGAAAAATTGTTTTCCAGTTGCACGTAGAGTGATGTTTATCATTTGGGTACCTCAAGGGCTTTCTGTGCTGCAGTGAGTTTCATTTGATTGTGTCAGGTTTAGTGAAACAGGTAATTATTTTCCTGAAGGCATAACTACATTTTTAAAAGACTTAATAAATGTTTACAGTTTTAAAGTTCAAAAATATTTAGACTACATATGGAGAGTTAGCAAATACCTTTAAACATGAAACACTCATGGCCTGCTTCTGCCCCGTGAGCCTTGAATAAATCAAGGGATGATGGTGAATGGGAAGAGACTTCCCTGTAAATTAGTCATTGGGAGCACAAAGCTCTGTTGAATGGACATAGGTTGTTAGTTGTAAGACTGCTTCTGTCATGGCGATTTTAGCCAGATATATGTAGCACCAAGCGAGCTAATAGTATAGAAATTTATTATAAAAATGGAAACTGTTTGGACCATTCAAGTCTTACAGTCATACACAATTTTCACAAGTATTTTGATTCTCCTTAAGAAGGACCTTTTATTTTTTCTCTTTAGATGGAAACTAAAAAAATCTTTTAGCTTTTAAAGCTCTTAAAGAGCTGGTGGAATATTTTTTTTTTCACACAGATGTTGAAATACTGGACTCTGTTAAGTAAATGAAGTTTTACCAGTGAACTCATAATAGGATTTCCTCATTAAGTGTGTCCTAAATAAGAGCTTCTTTCTTTCTCGTTCATTTATGAACAGTTGGGTGTTAGATTAACCATCCCAGATATTATAAAGCTTGTACAAAATTATGTTAAAGGGTTGTGTCTTTTTAAAGTTATTTTTTAGCTTTTAAAAGCTTACCTATCTCCATTCCTCCAGGCTGAAGCAGAGGTAAACAGAAACTGTAGAAAATCCTTGTTAAATAAACACTGGTCAGAGAGAACTGCATTTTAAAATGTAATATATTTTACACATGTAAGACATGTAAAACAGGAGTTAATACAATGAACTGAATTGCCATTACACCTCTTATTCTTTGCAACCACTTACTAACATACTGAAGTTTCAAAATGCAAGATAATGTGACGTTGCTAATCACTAGTATAACTAAATAACACCCTGTAGATGTGAGATGTAAAATTCAGCTTTACTCATGGATACACAGGTATTTTTGTTTTTCTAGAAATGAGTAATTAATTTTTCCTAAGTTTCATCTCTCTGTGGTTTCCTATGAAAAGTTCAAGTCCTGAACAGTTTTAGGAACTCATGTGAAGTTTCAAAGAAAAATTAGATGTACTGCATACAATCTAAAGTAACTTAAACTAAAAGATTTCCATGACTGATGAGCTCACAGCAAGAACGGTACATAATAAAAATTCTAGAAAATAATATACAATGAATAAAAAAATAACTGCTTTACAGTTGTATTTATTTGCCTTTATTGTTAATAAAATACCTAAACTTAAACAACAACACTCCTTCCAAATCTTTCTAGTCCAAGTCAAGCAAATTACCCTTAACAGGAAACTTTAGTGCAGTGATCCTGTTTGTTTGGGTGGTTACTTTTGTATACTTTTACATAGCTGCAACATACAGACATCTGTCAACAGGAAAAGAATTCTGAAGCTGCTCAGAGAATTGGTTCTACCTCTCAGAGGAAGTTATGAAACCAAATGTATCTTTTTCTTTTTTTTTTTCTGAATTTCATCTTCATTTAAGTTTTATTTTATTTTTACACTCTGCGTGATCCTTGAGTGACCTATATAATAAAGACATTGGACTACATTTACCAGCTTCTTGGAGACATAGCTATCAACTTGGCATTGCCACACAACCTAGCCAACCTATGGTAGCTTTGGCTCACTAGAGAATTCCAGCAAGTATAAACTTCCCAATCTGCTGCTCCATCAATATAGTTATATCTGTTAACAATGGGACAAAATGTGAAAAATGAAAATAAAGTATATATCTAGAGCTTATTTCCTTGGGCTACAAAATACCCGAGGTATATATCTTTGCAGTTTCCAATCCTAATTAGACATGATAGATGTGAAATGAAAATCTAGATTCAATCAACATTAAATAGCAGAAAATCTCATTTATCAGACATCAAGCTTTCAGCAGGTACAAATTCAGCAGGTTCAGCTGCTAATACCTGAAGCCTTGGTGTTTTATTTCTCAGCCTTTACTCCTACCACAGAATGCCCTACACTTCTTGTATTTCAGCATACCCTTAAGGATTATAAATCCAATCTCCAATGGTGTAATTTTATGATTTTATCCATCAACCATTAGTATATATTGCTAACAAAATTTTTCAGGAACTTCTTTATTTATTTTGCAGAAGTGGTCAAAAATTGGAGTACATGTCTGAGCTCTCATTTGTTATGTAATATGGTTACAATAATTTCCTGTTTATCTCTGTCCTACCCCTTTCTTTTCAAACAAATTCCATATATGATCCAGACTGAATGAGGAAATAAATAAACAATAATAAATATTTGCAGAAAAACCCTGCTATGTTTTCACAAGCAGATGACATTTCTACAGAAATTCTTCTACAAAAATAGGCCTTTTTTTTTCCCTTCTCCCAAGTGTGCTTGTCAGTTTTTACCAATATTCTAACTCAGCTCCAAGACTGGCAAGCTAATTTTGATTGCTTTCAGACAATCATGAATTAGTGCTCTTTAAACAGTCGCAAGTGCAGACCATAATGCCCTAATATACTAACAGGCTTTAGTAGTTCATGCTGGCAATGAAATATCATCCAGTCTGTGTTTGCAAAGGGTCAGCCTAACCTCAAATTCACAGCAACATGGTGTTGAGCTGTGAAGGAGCTAATACAGTGATTGCCAAAGCTCTCTTTTCACATCATGACTGTAAAAGACATTTTTGGATCTTCTAGCAACCCAGCACCCACATGTTTTGTTTTACAGTGTATTTAACACTATTGATGCCCTAGCTCTTGTGTGTCATGCTCATAGAAATGTATTGCTAATTTCCTGGAAACTGGCAAGGGATAGTTTGTACCATCCTCTACACTTATAATGGTCTTCAGTCTGTGTCACAGCTACATGAAGAAGAGTTATTGAGCGGGTGGAATATGGAGTCTAGATGACTGATTTGCCCATTTTGTTCCTTCTTGCAAGTCACTTCAGAGAGCAGCATATACACTCATTCTGTTAACTTTTTTCCCTATTTGTTGGATAAATTCATATGACAGATACAAACATTCATTCACCCTGTTTTGTTATTTTTTTAGTCAAGTTACTAAAATTAATATTATGGAAAGCCCCAGTCACTTATTAAAAAATAATTAAATAACGGACTCTGTGACCAAATAATTATTTATCAGTATGAATTTGCCCTCACAGCATATGTAAATGAAAATGGGTAGAACATTCAGTGTCGATCAGAGAGACAGCACTATGTACTTCTCCCAAACCACTGACAAATACAGATGGGAAAGGGTCAGTACATTTTTATTCCTAGCTGTTATTTGGACAGATGGCCAGCCACTGCAGTTGTCGAAATTTTTTTTGCCCCTAATTTAAATTTAATGAAGTGCAAGAGATCCACCAAAACAATTTTATTTTTTAAATATTTCCTGGGGGAAATAAATGCTATTGCTCTCTTTTGCCTACCTCCTCCTACAAGCAGCATTTCTGTCTCACTGTGCAGCTGCTGTTTAGAAAATTAACAAATGCAGCTCTTACCTACATGAAGCTCTTGATTGTAAGAAAAACATGAAAGATAATATAAAATTTTGTCAACATTTCTACAGTGAAGCAAAGACCCGTTTACTTGGGAAGATGTTTTGGGGTTTCTTCGGGGGTTGGTTTTGTTTGTTTGGGGTTTGTTTTATGTTTTTTTCTGGTATATATGTATGTAGTTTAGAACCAGTTTTGACCTACGTGAAACTGGGGAGAAAATATCTTCCAGATTTTTAAATTAACTAATAGTTTTCTGGATCCATTACTCTCTGACAAAAATTTAACTTTTTTAAAATACCATACTTCTCTAGCACTTTAAATTTGTGTATAGAGATGTAGTCTTCCAGCCAGGACTCAGAAAGTCTATTCCCAGAAATATACAGACATCACTGATGATGTAATCACAGATGCTTTTGACAAATACAATTACAGTCATAAACAAGTAAGTCTCTTTGGCTGGGAATCAGGAAGAAACTGGGAAAAAACAGTGTCTATTGGAATGGAAATAACCAATCTGGAAAAGAAAGGGATGTTTCTTAAGAAGACGGTAAAAACAGTGAAAAAGAAGAATAAACATCGAAAACAAATGATTGGCCCAAACAAAATCCCTGGATTTCAACACTTCAGAAAAATGTGAATGTGAATATAAACATATCAGACCTGTATCAATTAAACATATTTTACATAAGCTCTAGTAGTAACTCTTAAGCAGTCCTTATCAGTCAGAATTTTTACATATTATTACTGATACTCTTTTAATGGCTACAAGTGAAAATCATTTAGCTAGAAATTAAGAAGCTCTTCTCTCTGCTAATACTACGTTTGGCTTGCTTTCCATTTTAGTTCCAATTTAATTCAGTTGAGCTGTCATCTCTAACCAGCAGTAGAAGTACGGTTTCAATATTCATGTTAGATTGCTCCATAGTTGGTGTGGAGTGCATGGAACATTTTTTGTTGTCTACATAGGCAACTGCAAAAGAACATGTGTAGGACTCC